>NC_056560.1:4608470-4700213 GCF_013358625.1 Macadamia integrifolia | reverse complement strand
GGATTCTGTCTTGAGTAAAGAAATTGATTTTGACTTCCACCCCCACCCCACCCCCCCCCCCCCACCCCCCACCCCCCACCCCCCTCTCTAATCCCTAGTGTTCTTCAGAAATTCGGGTTGAGCTTGTTAGCTCCCTTTTGTCCTATCATATCTTTTTTCTGTAGAAATTACTCTCTCTCTCTAAAGGATTTATCTTTTCTTTTTTTTTAACAGGAAGATTCTTATCTCAACTCTTTTTTGTTGAACTTTGCATTTCTTGTTAGTTCTCTTGCTGAAGATCGGTTGGTTCTCTCTGAAATTTGTCCTTTACACAGACAATTCTAGCTGCCCTTGCAGAGGTCAGCAGCATGCGCTTTGTGAAAGGTGTGGGGTCCTGCCCTGGGATTATGGGAATTGATTTTCCCAAGGCACAATGGCTATACAAGTATGTCCATGATGTTATATTGGAACCTTTTCTATGATACAAATAGGGATATGCATATAAGCATGACTTCTACATGAACTAAATTATGTTATTTAGTTTTAACCAAAGCATTTTCAAGAGTTTATGGAGTAATGCATTGTACTTTGTCAGCTGAAACCTTTTTGTCTTTCACTTGATTCCAAGGGATATAGGTTACAAGGCTTACAAAGTCAAGTCTGATGTGGATCTTCTCAATCCCTTTACATCCATGTACTTTGGTGCTGCTTACATGGATTGGCTATCACAATACGAGGGAAGGTTTGTGTTGGAACATTAAAAATGAAACATTGGAAATGTTTTGTGTATTGAGTAGATGATTCTGAATCTTACAATTATGGTGGCTGCAAACCAGGGAAAGAACCCCACAGTTTGTTGTTCATGCTTATCTTGGAAGGCCAGAGAATGTTAATCTTCAGGAGACAGGCCCACTTTGGGTTAAATTTGAGGAAGCCTTGAGCCAATATCCAGACTCAAAGAAGTATGTATTCTCTTCTTTGTTGTTGCCGTTACAATCATGTTGATTATCATAACTGTTGATGTTTACTTTTCCCCCTTAGTTAATTACAAGTTGCAAGTTGTTCCACGCTTCCTTAACTTACTGTTTTATCAACTCGACTGCAGGGATCAAGGAAGCTGCACCATTTTATGATCAATGGATCATCTATGTTAGGCGTCCTTGATCATGCCACCGGACTTTCATTTCTGACCAGACTTATGCAGCAGCTATTCTTCAGAACTGCATTAAGGAAGATTTTATTCGATTCACACTTACTGAGTAAAATCCATATAACTGGTATTAATTTCTTTGAACAGAAGACCCAGTTGTCTCAAACGATGATTATTTTTCTTCACTTACTGTTGTACCCTGCACTCCTATCATATTGGGTCTTATTGCTTGGAAACCGGTCTCAATTATAAAACCTATTGGAAACTTTCCCAATAGGGTTGAAAATGGTTTTGATCTAGGTTTCGCCCATTGACAGTTTACGACCATTCACGGGTTGCAAAGGATTTCCTCTTTTTGACAGTTTATTTAGGACTCGTATTTCTATCCAAATGGGAAGGTTCATCTATTTGTATCTTGCCATTTTCTTCAATAATAAGTCTTCAAAATAAGTTGAAATCCAAGAAGTTGCTACTATTTCAATAACACCCAAAGGTCGATCAAGAAATGATCAACTCCTAGAAGTGTTTCGTTACTTCGACAACAATGGTGATGGAAAATTCTCCGGTTAATGGTGATGGAAAATTCTCCGGTTACGAACTCAGATCCTACTTTGCACCCATAGGACTATAGGACAGTACGTGTCACACAAACATGTATTGCTCAAAAGGATTCTTTCTTCCAAAAAAAATCGGAGATAAGAGTGGCGAAGGCAGTGGAACTAGTAATTCATAAACGTAAGGGCGCATGCTCGATGAAACAGAGGATGGGACTGTTAGTAAAGAAATAAACAGATTCCAAAATCACAACACAGCATGAGGGACTACATAAAGCAAACATTGATGCTTCTGAGTATACATTGTGTGGATTTACCAAGTCACAATTCAGACATCTAAAGAAACAGCTAAACTAATACCAAGTCACATTCAGAGGTGTGGCTTCACCTCTAGTTTCTGTTCACCTGCATAAGCTAATCGCCTTTCGCCTCCACTACTGATCTTCCTCCTTCCATTTCCCTTCTCTCGCATTCGCTGCCACAATCCATTCCACCATCAGCCCTGAGTGAAACAAGGCTCTCCAAGTAAATTGCTGCAGAAGAAAAGTCCGGCAACCTAAGATGAAGATTGCTAATCTCTTTCTTCTGTACAAGTATAAAGAAGTCATGATACCAAGTTTCACACAATACAACTTCATCTTTCTTCAGAATGTATATATGCTTAAACAATCCAATCTCAGAAAAGATTGGATTTGCAACTGAAAACACTTTAGTCCACGATTGTTCATCACAGTGATCCTTCATGACCCAAATGTCAAATTTCGTTTTATTCTTGAAGTGAAACAGAGAAAGAAAACCACCCAATTCCATCAATCCCAGTTGGGGACCATTATTATCTTTTTGGGTGAAGCATTTAGGCACAGAAAATTTTCTGAACTTCTCATCTTCAAGATCAAACAAAATATATACGGGTGTGCCACTTGCCAACCAATGAAGAGCTCCATTGAGCAGAACAATATGCTCATATATAGTACTTAACCTTGTACTCAGAGCACCCAATATATCTCCAACAAGAATTCGTTCGAAGAGTACAAGCATAAACAGCATCAGGATGATCTTGTTCAATCCTGCCATAAATAATCACCACCACCTTGTATTCGTCAGTTCTGGGACAGTAACCGAATCCAGCAATAGTTCCCCATAAAAGATAAGGCTTTCGTGGGTAAGGGAGCCGCTTGTATTCTTTGGTAACTGGGTTCAACAAGCGTAAGTAATCAAGACAAGATAAACAGAGTAACCCATTACATGAACCTGAAACCTTCAAACAGTAAGGTAAATCCAATTCTCTCTTCATATCGTCATGATTTCTAAATGGTAAAACCAGTTCTCTACGCATGGTAATCCGCTGGCTTGTTCCAATACACTGATTTACGCAATCCTCGACATCAACGTAGTAGACTTTTCCTTTATAAGCAAAGATGATTTTGGAGCTTTCTTGGATTTGGGTGGAATGATTGAATTGCATTTTAATGAAATGATGTTTGGTAACTAAACTGCACCAATCCTTGCATACGCACCTGAATCGCATCAGGGACTTCATTGGTAGTCTTGAGAGGATATTCTCCTCAATTTCGCTGGGGAGAAGAGACCACATTACCTCCCTACACTGTTGGTTTGCGCTACTCGGGGGAGTTGCAGAAGCAGGAGACAAAGAAGAAGAAAAGGGTTCTGGACTCTCCAAGCTTGTCATGCTTTGCAGCTGCCGGGCCTGCATACCCTTATCTTCATCTGTGCGACTGTGTTATATTTGCTCTCACGAATTTTCAGTTTTTCGCTTGTTGAGGGTTTTTGGTTTACGTAGTCTATCGCTCTCCATAAATTTAAAATTTTTTTATTTTTTTCTTTTCTTTTCTTTTTTTCACTGCCAAATATATAGGCTTAATTTGGCTGCAATGAGAATTTAGAAGGAAGGAATGTAAAATTTCCATACTTTAAAAAGAAATATTTATAATCATTACCCCATATGATCAATTTTTTAACCAAATTTAATAATAATGTATTTTACATGTAATTTTTATTTTACATATTATAACTAAGGGTTTTGGATGCAAAGTAAAGTGAAATTTTATAACCAAATATGGAATGATTTGAACTTAATGCTAAAGTCACATGTGTAATGATTACATATATTTCTTTTTTAAGTATGACAATTCACTTCCCTTGCCTTTTATTTCCTTTACAACCAAACTTAACCATAGTGATAGTAGTTTGGAAAAAAGAAATATATAGCGATAGCAATTTGGAAAGAAGAATGCTGCCGAACAATGTTGAGTACATCTAGACAAATATTTAGTGAGAAAATTTTGGTAAAAGGAACACTATCCAACATTATTGTATACATTCAAATAAATATTTAGTGGTAACAATTTGGGAAAAAGAACGTCATCCAACAATAATGTGTACACCCAGACACATACGAAAGTGAAATTAGATTATGAAAAGACACCTATGTCCCGGTTTCATATTTAGTAATTTATGCATGTCAAAAGGTTATAATGGTTCCAATTCTAGACCCAAATTATTATACAGGGAGAAAAAAATAAATTACTATACTAATACAATGTAGTTAGACTTGCTATGCAAGTCTTTGTCCTCTAGAAATTTAGCTGTAACCCAAGTACCCAACTGGTTCCAAAGAAATGAAATATTAAAATTTAATTTGAAAAATACTAAAATTTAGGAAGATATTTGTGAACAAGGGAAAGTGAATTAGTCCACTTCTTTGGCTACGAGCAAGGGTTGCAATTATTTAGCTACAATCCGAATAGCAACCAATTTTTTTCCAAATAAATATACTCATAAACCAAAGAGTGAATTAATTGTTGTTCCATAAACAAATAGAAAGAAGAAAAAAAATCCGTCAATAGCTGACTCTCTTAACCTCAACATCAGTCGTCTCAGGCTCTCAGCAATTCTTCCCTGAGAGCAGTTGGAGTCCAGGTCGGCCTTCCTCCCGTAGGTAGTGCTCTCAAGTCTTGACCCCTTTCAGGCATTAGGTTGGCCTGGAACAAGGAACCTTTTCATTTTTTGGTGGGGGGAGGGGTTAAGTAAAATGGAAAATGCATCGAAGGAGTACTAAAAGAGCACGATTTTAAGTATCAGTATCGGATCAGTGGAATCAGTTTTTTTTTTTTTTTTTTGCAGTATCAGCTAATTCAGACCCAATACAATCCAATTTAAATCTGCTTTATATCAGTACTGGAGGCGAACGATACCGGTATTGATACAATGAACTAAAACCCTTTGATCAAGAGTTTCGAAGAGTAAGAGCATGTGCCACAGCACAAAACCAGTGCTAGTGCAATTCGATCCCACAGTGCATTTGGTCAGTCATTGGCATACGATTGGCAGTTAGCAACCAGTAATAGTCTCCATAAGGAAACATAACCAAAAAAAAAAAACACACACACACACACACACATAGCTACTGAGTTAAACCAAGAAACCAATCCTCATTGGCAGTTCAATAAAAACAGATACAAACTAGTTTTTACAAATTGGATATGCATACATATTCATTAAACATACATTATTGGTTAGCATTTATACTCACGGATAATCTAGGTCAATTTACACAACTATATGCACATTGAGAGATGCAAGTCTACAACATAACATATGTTCACATACCCTAAGCAAACTGAGATCAGACCTCATCTAATATCTAATTTGCTCGGCTTTCGATATCAACTGCAAGCAAATCAGCAGAAAGTCCCAGGGACACATTAAGGAGGCACTCATTGTAATCTTGTCATCCATAACGAAGAAAAGGAATTCTATTGCTTTCATCATTTCGGTTTTAACATTCATCTGCCCCAACCTGCAAAAGACGAGTGTATTATTCACAAATTACATTTTACGACTATCAAAGTAGTAAGATGGTTAGGGAATGATATTAACCACCACCTTCATAAGACCACTACAGTTTCAGTTAGAAAGGTGCTTGTCATGTAGATGTCTTGATGTCATACCATGCAACTGTGAAGGTCCCACATTTGATTCTCCCTGTAAATTGTGGATATACATTTTAAGTATTCCATGCAACTGAAAGTATTTTACTCTACAAAATGTGTGAATACCATATCCTGCAGAGTCTCTTGAATGCAATAACAACTGTCGATCGTTGGTGACCTGAAGTCCAGCTGTCCCTAGAATTGTAAAACCTCAATTCATTAAATATCATCATCTAATCACAACTCAACAGATAATAAAGTTCTCTGCAAATATGATAGTGGAGCGGGTTGTACCATTCCCTGCATGCTCTGTTGAGTACCATAGTAACTATCACCTGTTGGTGCTATTGAATTCAACTGTCCCTGCATAAAATATGGAACTACCAATTTAATAATTCCAATCACTTGTATTACAGAGACACATGAACAGATTTCTCCAAAATACATTATATTTTTTGCATCAGTTATGGCTTACCAGCCCATGCATGTTCTGTTGATTGCCATAATAACCTTCACGGGTTGGTGCTACAGAGTTCAATCGTCCCTACAATAAAAGGCCCAATTGAACAGTTATCACCATTTTAAAATTAGCAAAACCATTAGTGGTCGCGGATTTGATTCGGGAAACAGCCTCTTTGCGAAGCGGGGGTAAGGTTGTGTACATTATGACCCACCCCAGACCCCGCAGTGGTGGGAGCCTTGTGCACTGGGTATGCACTTTCCTTTCTTCAAAACCATTCCTCTTCTGCCGCAAGGAAGTCTGGTTAACTCAGACCATCCATCTGTGAAGTGACCACTTGGATCAGTTATGTCCTAGCCCTTGTCTACATTAACCAAACATCTAACAGTGTGCTGCAAACTCTCCCGAAACCCCCTCAACATGCATACAGGTGGGCGATTCCCCCAAATGACACTTGACAACAAATGCCCCTACTTCCAGGATGATGTGGCAATTCCATGTTGGATAGGCAGGTCAAGTTCTGGTCACACAGACATCAAGTTTCTGACCCAATTCAATATACCCTGGCATATATAGGCAAACATTCCCATGTATGTCCATTCACCCTTCAATAGGAATTTTTTTTTTTTTTTTTTGCTGTCATGTCACACCCTTCAATAGTTCAGTTCACCGTCACCCTCTTGGTAACAGGGGCATTTCATGTCTAGTGCATAATCAGAAGGTCTAAGTGGGTGTCCCATAACATCACCCTTGTAAAATTAATTCCTTTTTCCAGGTAAAAGTGGCTCCTAGCTCAATGATTGTGCAAAAAAAAGAGGATCTCAGGATATAAACTCATAAACCAGTTGATACTAACTCAGCTACCATGTGCGAACTCCATGTATAAACAGCTGTAAGCCAGTTTGTCTACAGAGCATGTTGGGCCTCTTGCAACTATAGTGTTTTTTATCAAATAATGAAATATATTTGGTGTGAATATATTACAGCAATAAATGTATTTCATCATACCATCCTTTGCACATTACGTTGAGTTCCATAACCATTATAGACTGGTGCTCTTGAGTTTAGTTGTTCCTACAACAAGGACAAAACCATTAGTTAAGAAAAATAATACTTTGACTAGATAAATTAAAAAAAAAAAAAACAGTAGTTATTATCAGAAATAGGATATGGCATACCATCCCTTGAATGCTCTGTTGAGGAACAAAAGAACCACCTAATGCCGGTGCCCTTGAGTTCAAACCCTGTAAGATGTGAAGGTGAACCCCACTTTAGGAAATATTGTTATTGAAAATGTGACAGAATTGGAAACAGACAGAAATATTCTGAGAAGGTTCAATCAGAATTAGAATATATCAGACCATCTGTTGCAAATTGTTTTGTGTCCCAACATTTTGAACGCTTGTTACTTTTGGCTCTGGCTGTACCTGAAAAATAAAGAAGAGGCTTCGCTTAAATATTATTCGTGAGAAGTTTGCAAGTACAATTTAATTAGGACATAACAAGTGAACTGTCATTTAACAAACCTTTCTCTTTTTGTTTGTATTCTTTTTTTTAGTTGACCTAGCTCCTTGAGGCTCAAGCATCCTTAGCATAGAAAGCCTATTGTCACTGTCATTTTCTTCAATGTCCTGATGACCATATGTTGCAGGCATGCTGGGATCTGAACCATTATGAATGGAGCTATTCACACTCACACACTGTTTCAAAGCCTCATCTAATGCACGAAATGCAATATTATAACTCTCTTGAGATAATGACCCTTCTTCACCCAACTTAATGGCCCGTTGACATAGATCATTGTAACGCTGCACCCTTGATTGTTCACCTTCTAAACCCTGTCTCATGGTATACCTGCTTTTCGCATCCTTTGTCCACCGCTTCAGTATATAGTGAGACGGGATACTGGATACACCAGATATTTGGAGAACAATCATAGCATGTCTACAGAGGAAACCTTTATATTCAAAAGAACGACACAAACAAGAGATATCTGACTTCGGTTCATTCCATTCCACAATGAAATCCTGATTGTCTTCAAAATCTTGGACTCTAAAAGTAATGGTTGACTCATCTTCTTTTTCTTTCTTGGGATGACATGCAATTGCACCCAAAACCTCAACTTGGAATTTCTTAAATATTGCATGTGTGTATACTGTTGACATTTGTTTCTCAAAAGGTGATGGAGATTTTAGCACAGGCAACTTCTGCCATGTATCCAAATCTGCTTTTGCTTCCTCTTCGTATCTATCTTCTAGTATTGATATATACAGTTCCACAAACTCTTTCAATGTCGTCTTCCTGTGAATGTACTTGTCAAAGTAGGAGTTTACAGTTTCAGATCGTTGAGCTGTACACATTCCAGCCAAAAATGCATTTCCCATATAAGTTGGAACCCACTGTATACGATCTTCATATAATGACTGGATCCACTCATCCTCTTTAAGTTCAAACCTGTCAACCATTTTCCACCACCGCTTTTCAAACTGTTCATCAGTCCATGACTTAAAAATGCATTTATTAAATTTTGTTACAAAATTTTCACGTTGTTTGGTTACATTACCAAGCTTTTCAGGGATCTTCCTGATAATATGCCATAAACCAAAACAATGCCGTGTGCTTGGGAAAACCTCTGCAATAGCTGCTTTCAAGGCTTTATCTTGGTCAGTAATTATCACACTTGGAGCTCGACCACCCATCGCTCTAAGCCATGTACGCATTAACCAAACATAAGTCGATACAGTGTCATCTGCAATCAATGCACACCCAAGCAATACACATTGAAAGTGATGGTTAACTCCAACAAAAGGAGCCAATGGCATTTTATATTTGTTTGTGACATATGTAGTATCAAAGGAAACTACATCACCAAAATTGATATAATCATGTCTACCTTTGGCATCTACCCAAAACACAGTCCTTAGACGATGTTCTTCATTTAAATCCATAGCATAGAAGAAATTGGAGTTCTCATCCTGCATATCCATAAAGTGCTCAAGCATAGCCTGTACATCTCCCACCTCTAAATCCAAATGTAGTCCATCATGGAATTGATTTATGAATTCATTATTTAGATAACCAACATTCTGTAATCCACCAGATTGCTTAGATATCTCAGAATACAGCTTCCTTCTCCGTTTGATAGCATATAAAGCATCAATATTTATACTCCTATGACTGCGGAAGAAATGTGCTTGGGCTGGCAAAAGGTCATGATTATGTTCCTTTATAAAATCATGGACAACCCATTTCCCATCCTGTTTTCTCTTCACATGCATGCTTGCCTTGCAGTCGGTCTTTAAACAAGGTCGTGGATTAATGACCTTACTAGACTCATGCTTTGTTCCATACCTAGAGCATGCAAATTTGGCATCAATGAATTCCCCAGATATCTTTGAACGACGGCTGTTTTTTATTGAGGTGCCAAACCCTATTACCCTAGCATATTCTCTATAAAATGAATACGCTTCGCCATTTGATTCAAATTCCATACCTACACGGGGTTCTAACATTGTATCTCCTTTAATAACAGCAGATTCCATTTCAGGAGAATTCACATCCACATCATCTCCCCCATCCATCAGGACCATCTGTCCATCCATATTTGGTTTAACATCGTCTGTATCTCGTTCACCTGAAGGTTGCTCAAGATCTATTGCCATGAGAGAAATTCTGTTCAATGACTTTTACCAAGATGCCTGAAAGTGAAAGGGAAAATGCTATATCAAAACAATCATTTGAGGAAATTTGCATTCTACGATTAAATCTTAGTATGAGCATTCTTGGTCAATTGAAAATAAATCTGCCAATCTCAATACTCAATGAAGTCCATATCTATTCCATACCCAACTTCTTTATGCATTTAGAACACTCGAAGTGAAGATCTACAAAACCAACAAGATTTGTGGTTCTGGTCATTAATTTGCTTGACAGACATAACTCTATTATAGAAGTGTTGTGACAGCATCACCCCAGAGAACCAGAAGTCTAATGAAGTAGTGAAGAGTATAGGCAAGGTACAACTAGACAGTGGCCTCAGGTTCTAGGTGTGCAGGTGGATAACCAGGTGAAAGCCTAGGCAGTTCCTTGCTAGACATCTGTCAAGAATTTTTTTTATTTTTTCAATAAAATTTCAATCATCATAAATTCAGAACCAAATGGATATATGCGAAACGCTTCAGTTTGAACTAAGACAGGTTTTCTTTCTTTTTTTCCCCTGGGCATTAGATCTGATAGGACATGGGAAAAAGTTGAACCCACCCAATACATCGAGTCATGGTTCGATCTCGGTTTTTTTTAATTTAGCTGGACGAGATCACAGGCGAGGTGTAAAAATGACAAGATCTCAGTGAGGACTTGCCAGATCTCAGTGAGGTCTTGCCAGATCTTGCCAAATCTCACCAAGATCTCGCCTCTCTCTACTTTTTTGAAGAAAAAACACTAAGGAGCAAGAATTTTGATGCTTTTGCTAAAGGATCTGCACTCCTACATTCGTTGAAGCTTAAAGAGTAAAGAATATTACCTCATCATCCACATTTGGAGTAACTTTTCCTTTCAAGAACCATTTTAGATTAAAAAAAAAAAAAATTCTCAAACCCATTTTTTCATGGAAACATCATCAATACTTGTTGATTTACATTTGTTTTTTTTATATGCGATGCATATCACTGATCTATGGATTCATGGAGGGAATAATTTTTTCTGTTTTTTTTTTTTTTTTTTTTTTTTTTTCAGTTTAAATAAATGTTGCATAATGACCTTATGTTGTTATGTACCTTATCTTATGTCATTTCAAAATTTCAATGTATGTTAATTTGACTCATCAGTCATCAATGTTAACTGTTAATCAATTAAGTAATTACTTATAATGTCTTTTAAATTTTTATGATTATGGTGTGTCATGTGTTGATTGTGGAATGTGGATTGTGGAACACAGCATACTAGCCTATGGTCCGAAGAGTCGGAGACTACTTACATAAGGTACAAAGTCAAATTACCATTTTAAGTTTGATTTTTAAGAAATTGATGTTCCCATCGTGTATAGAAGTACTAAAATAGGGGAAATACCTAGTTTCAGGGAATACAAAGACCATATGGCCACCAAGACGACTGTGAAAAAATACACGACCTCAGCAAGATCTCGCCAGATCTCTCTTTTTTGGATTAGCAAGATGGGGGGGCGAGAGAGAAATCTTAAACCTTGCCACGAGTGACCATCTAGGAAATCCCATGAGCTACGAGGCCATCATCTACAGTTGCCTTCACAATTTACAACATTTTTCATTTCTAGGATGATAGAAAAATATGTAACATGAGGTGGAGAAGAAAGTTACACAAGCAAGTTAAAAAAGGCTTGTAAAGCATATGAAGATAGAAAGCACAAGGACACCTACAAGAAAATCAAACACCACATATAACATGCAGTGGATGCAAAAAGTGGACAAATTGGTCAATATGAAAGGATGGATATCATGGACTTGTGTTTAAAAACACTTTTTCACCTACCATTAACCATTACCACTAACAACTCTCTTTACAAGCATAGGGAATAATAGAGAAAGGAAGAAGATGGCTAAAAAAGGATGATGTTTAACAAAGAGGGGGACATAAAGGATGATGTTGCCCACAAAATTAAAGTGGAATGGACGAAATGGAGAGGTGCGTCAGGAGTCCTATGTGACAAAAGAATGCCCACTAAACTTAAGGGAAAATTCTATAGGACAGTAGTACGACCAGCTATGAGATATGGAGCAGGGTGTTGGGCAATTAAAAAGGGTGATTTGACCAAACTGAACGTAGCTGAGATGAGAATGCTAAGAGGACTGTGCGGCAAGACCAGAAGAGATAGAGTAAGGAATGATTGTATAAGAATCAAGTTGGGGGTTGCACCAATCCAGGACAAACTCCACAAGAACCGGTTGAGATGGTATGGTCATACGCAATGGAGACCTATAGATGCTCCAGTAAGGAAGATTGAGCAAATTCATTTGGAGGGAGCCAAAAGAGGTAGGGGTTGGCCTAAAATGACTATTAATGAAGTGGTAAGAAAAAACATGCATAAGGTGGGGCTTCATTCTAGTATGACCATGGATAGAGTTTTGTGGAGGACAAGGATCCGGGAAGCAGACCCCATCTAAGGGATGTTCATGTGATGCATCTTTGATTTCTACCTTATCTGCTTCTCTTAGTCCCTATTCACTTTTCATATTGGATTCATGTAGCCGACCCCATTTAGTTGGGATAAGGTTATGTTTGTTGTTGTTGTTAGAGAAGATGGCTAAAACTAGCTAATTGCATCACCAATGCATGCCCATCCCCAGATGCAGATCAACCCAACCCCAACCAGCAGATCACAGTCATCACATCCACCACCAGTGAAAGTTAGTTGTGCTTATATCACGGTCATCACATCCAACAATAGTGAAAGCCAAGGTCTCAGAGGATTCTTCCTTTTCACCAAGGAATGGATCTGGGTGGCTTTGTCATTTGCTGTTAAGTCAATGTGATGTGGTGGGTAAGCTTGCCTTTGGCGCTAGCAATTAGCCATATATGGATGGAGCGCAATCTCAGAAAATGGTCCTCCACCTCCAAATCTTTCCAGCATATTTGGGACTCCATCACTTTTGATGTTAGCGACGCTATTTAATTGATAATGCTTTCGATAACAAAAATATTGCAACAAAATTTAATTTTATTTAGTTTAAAATAATAAAATTACTCTCTCCACACAAACACACACACGCACACACACACAGAGTATCAACTGAAGGTTAATTCACTTGCTTGAAAACCATCTAGCATACAAGATCTACATAATTGAGATCCATAGCCAGAGGGAGAATTCCCCTTCAGAAGGGGGAGAGAGAGAGAGAACACACACACAAAAAGGAGCCAGATTAACTATCTTTGCCATCTATTGGTGGAAAATATAAGGAACCTTTTGAAGAACCTGCCTGGGCTGCTCAAACAAGAATCATACATAAATAATAAGATAATGAAAATGAGAAACACATATCACACAGTTGAAGTTGATGACATATTTTAAAAGGATAAATGAATAGAACCCTTTGCAAACCCACACAACACCCTCTAGGGAAAGGGAAAATGAAAGGATTCAGGACTTAGATCATGGCCCATGGATAATTGTAGTTTACCAAACCAGAAAATGAAGGGCACAGGTTTTCTGATAATCTGGGAACAGCAAAAGGAAAAGCAATAGGAGGCAAGGAATGGCTTTGGATGAGTCCCATGATTGCATAAGAATCAGAGAGTCCCCTGGTCAGGATGTTGAACACTACAATTCAAATTTTCCGTTAGTTAAAATCAGTAAACCAACCCCAAAAATATATGTAAAATGGAAGCCTAAATACAATGACTTCAAATTCAAGTATTTCAAGTAAATATCAAGGATGCATGCATATATTTAGAGAGACAAGCACAAAACAATTTTGCCACTAATAAATTCAAACAGAAGGTGCATGTAATATATACCAGTCCTAATCAAACATCAGAACATTTGCGAGAAGCGAGAATGAAAACATTATACTGTCAATAAGTGATGAAAAAAAAAAAAAAAAAACCAAAACCAACTGACCACTATATCTGCCAGTAATTGGTCTTGGTCAAGTGATGGTAACTGAACCTACTGGAAATACCTTTGGCAGCTCAAAAAAGGAATAAACGAATAGGGATTGCGGGTTCTGGAATAATATAAACAGCATAATATGGAATCACTGAGACATTCATAGGAGATATTCCAAGTAAAAACCAGATACCATGTTGCAATCCTAGCATTACTATACAAGCCATATGTTCTCTCAATTACTCTGTTTCTTTAGTTTGTTGCATTCAAAGGCATGTTACAATAATTCATATACGACCTTGCATTTGATTATTAGAAAAAATTAGTAATAAGACAAAAGATAATTGCTTCTCCAAGCAGCAACTGTCGATAAACTACATTTTCAGCTACTAAGATCATAGAATAGTTGAATCCTTCAGTATGAACATATCATGGAATAGCTAACCTATGAGCAAGCTTTTCTAAAACGAAATAAATGGAAGAAATTTCTTTGCACCATGCAAACTATAGACAACACACATGACACGAACTGCCAGCTATTAAACTAGGTGCATTAGCTAGTTAATCATTGGATGGAACATTAAAGTAGCAGCCCCAAAACCAATTAAGGAACAAACCATCATGTATGATCTAATTTTGCAGTTAACAATCAATGTAATCACAGTTCAGGCTAGGATACTCAAATTAGAATGCATGGCTTAATAGGCTGGTGCAAATTCAGAAGATCATATACCAACTTTTGAATTCTTGATCCTTAATTCCAGGACTACTAAAGATATACAGAAAATAGTCAAAACACTGAACTAGTGAACTGAAAAATAGAAACAATCCAGCCCTCATATCAAATTAAGTCAGAAAATTACAAATGAAAGACAACTAAGTTGAAAAAAAAAAATCCATGGAGAGTATGATGGAGATAATCTAATTACAGTCAGGAGGTTCTTTGATAGTTTAAGATTGAATTCAAAGACATAGATATAATCTGCAAAGATACATGGCTGATAGGGATAAAGCAATTCAAGAATCCCAATGTTTTTATATACAATATAATCATTCAAAAGAATTGTAAAACATGATGAATACAAGAACAAGTAGAAACAAAATCAGAATTGAAAAAACAGGAATAAGATTGACGGGTTGAGACCTTAGCATGAAAGATTGGAAGATCACGCGAGTGAGTTTGGCGAGTAAGTTGATTCGGCGATTGGGTTTGAGCGAGTGCAGGGAGCGAAGCTATCCCCAAAATTTCCGATGCTTAGGGTTTAGAGGGGAAACTACTCGAATCTTCACTCGCCCTGTAGTACGATTTCCTAGGGGTGATTACGTAAATTCGCCCGGTACTGCAATTATATCCATTTCACGCGCTGTCGCGCACACAAGACACAACCACTCTACTGGGTCGGGCCATACAGCTAAAACATGCCCATTGGCGATTGCGGATCACACCTGTGATGGCAAACAGAGCGGGGCAGAGTTTGTCCAGCACTAAACCCGACCAGTTTAACCCTAATACTTTCCATCCCTACTAGTTAGGGGTGTCAACCGGTCTAGAACGAGTTTATTATGCATCTCAAAATAGATTATCGGTCTAGAATGCATTTTTAAATCAAGTTTTTCCATGGTTTTAAGTATCGGTGAGTATCGTGTCATATCGGCCGATACGTATCTGTATCGGTAGGCATCGGCACGATACATACCGATACGTATCATGAAAATTTTAAAACCCTTATGTATCGATACGTATCCTACGATACACACCGATATGCACCGATATACCACCGATACTCACTGATACGTACCGATACTCTATGAAAAATTCAAAATTGAAGTGAAATGTACGTTTCGATATGTATCGGTATGTATCGTACGTATCGGTGTGCATCGGTATGTATCAACCGATACGGTCATAAAATGGCCAAAATGGGTAATTTTTTAGAAAAACATAATTTTTTGAGGTGTTTTTGTTCCAAAGTTGCTGTCAACCATTTTTCTCTTTAACTAAAGTGGAAATCAAGGTTGGGAACAAGGATTTTACATTTATGAGACAATTACAAACCTTGAATTCTTAGTGCGATACTCTCAATTTACTGTTTATGCATAATATATGTTATATATAACTTTTTTTAACTATTTTTTTTTATGCAAAAGTGTATAAAAAAGTGTTTCCTATCCATTTATGTGCGTATCTTTAGCGTATCTCCGATACGATACGATACCCTTCGATACGTATCTTAATTTTGGCCGACTGATACGATGACCGATACCGATACTTTAATCCTTGAGTTTTTCTCTACTTTCTTGCCTTAGAATATATTCTAGATTCAAAATCAATTCTTAGAGTACATACCAAATACATCATAAGTCCTACACTACAATACTAAATTAGACCTCCGAAGAAATGTACTACAAGAGAGAGAAACGTCTTTTGCACTGTGGGCATGTCATACTATGAGCTAGCAAGTTTTTGCCCTAATTAATTATCTTCATCGAATTTGTGATGCTCACTATTTATTATTTATTTATTTATTTTGAGGTAATGCCTACTAATTTCAATCACATGAATTATCATCCCAGTATAGAACTTTACGTTTTATTATAACTTAGAAAGGTTATAATGTAAGTATTACCTCTTGTATTCTCTTCAATCTTCAATTAATAAGTAGGAAAACTGTCACAAGATTTACAAATTAGGATTATTAAATTTGAGATTTTGGCATCATAATGTGTTTCCTTTAGGAGGATCAAAACAATTAGACGTGTTCAATGAAGGATGACACACCACCCCATATGGGCTTTATTTTTAAATCTAATAATCAAGCAAAATGCTAGCTTAGCATCACATGTTATACCCAATTATAATAATAACTCAAAGTATTAAAGTATCAAACCACTTGAGACATGTTCTTAAGTTAGCATTCCCATATGGGTTTTAAAGTAATAGTCAAAATTGGAAGATAAAAAAAGAAATTTTATGGGTTTTACAGAAGCCTCCATTGTTAATATTTTTTAGACTTTTAAGTAAGGGGTTCATCAAGTGCATGCTTTTAAAACAATAGATCCAATGTACTGTTACTTTTTGTCTTTAATGTGACCAAAGTATCATTGGAAGACATTATCAAACAAAACTAACATTTATTAAGACAATATTCCCATCAAAATTGAAAACAGTGACATTATAAATCAAGCAGAGAGAAAACTAATAAACTTCCTACACTTTCTGACCATAAGATGGATCAACAGGTACTACATTAAAGGTGAAAAGAGTTTCAAACAATCATGGGTTTGGTCAAATCAAAAAACTTGTTTAAGTGTACAACTTCAAACCCTTGTGGGAGCTTTAAATTAAATGCTTTTCTAATATAATTAGAGGACAGTGCATGAGCTGTGGAAAGTATATAACAATGGAGAAGGCTATTTGAATATTTTCCAATATAAGAGGATGTCTTATGGCATAGGTCAAATGCATGGTAGTGTGATATATAACAATATTGAATTCATATAATTAAAATGTGTCCATTATTACGAATTTTGAACCCACATTATTCTTGTTCTTAAATTTACTTGTCATATCTGGTCCTCATGGATAGTTGAGGGGGTCATGTGCTTCCAACAATGAGAGAGAGAGAGAGAGATCTTTATCTTTCAGACCCACAAAAGATTTACCCCCACAATTCAACTTGGATTATTCTCCCATAGCATTTAGAGAAAAAGATTTTTAAAACTTTAGAGTTCAGACCATTAATTTTTTCCCCACATTCTAACTTGTAGTATTCTCCCATAGCATCTTTTGAGAGAGAGAGAACTTTTCAAACTTCAGAGTTCAGAACTTGGGTATTCTTCCATAGCATCTAGAGAGAGAGAGAGAGAGAGAGAGAGAGAGAGAGAGAGAGAGAGAGAGAGAGAGAGAGAGAGAGAGAGAGATGTTTAATGAAAGAAAACACTTTTATCGGAATCCTATATTGATACCAACCAGGCTAGCTAAGCCATAAAGCATGCAGACTAGCTAGTTGTAAAAGGTTTCTTACAACCCTAATTTCACTGTCATCTCGAATAACTAAAGTGAACAATGTTCCATGAAGACTAAACCAGCCTTTGAGAAGTAAAGAATGTAAAAATAATGCTAATAATATAAAAAAAAAAAATATGCACTTTGATAAGTGTGAACCACTGGATTTTTTTTTGCTTTTTTTTTTATGTATTTTATAAACAAAGTAATCAATCAATCAAGAAATAACTGTACTATGAGCACTGTTAAAACTAAAAAGCAATTCTGTCTTCTTCAAAGAGTTTCCAGGTCATGTAAGTTATAACAAAGTCAGTAACAGGATCAAGGTAACTGCAATTAATTTAGGTTTTGGTTGTTAGTTATTAGTTCTTGCAACCAGTCCAATTCCAACCTTAGACAAGATAGGGTACTGATTAGACTAAGTAGATAAAACAGATGGAAGGATGCTAGGAAAAAATTAAGTGAGAGTAAGATATAAATGGTATCTGACTTGCATATCTAACTACAATCAAACAAGATATAAAAATAAGGATTTTGGAAAATCCCAGTTAAAGAAGGACTGTTAGTTAATACATTAATATTAATCCTTGGAATAAACTCAGACTCAAAATCTGATTACTCTAATGGTTTACATGGTAAAGGTCAGAGAGATGCTGTTGTTTGAATGTGAGTATTGTGTAGTTGGCATCAATACATGTTGGTCAATATAGATTCAAACCCCAATAGGAATTAATAAAGAACACTTTCTTCTTCGGTGCACATGTGGATCATTTCATTCATAGGAACTGTTAATCCCAATTAATTTTCTGAATATAATCTTATGATGGGATCAGTTGGTTGCAGGCAAAATCTTATCATCTTTTTTTTTTTTTTGGGGGGGGGTTGCGGGGGGGTGTGGTGGGGATGGTACAAGAAAATCTTAGCATTAAGATAACCTGACTATATATGTAATAGAGAGAGAGAGAGAGAGAGAGAGAGAGGATCACATGGGGTAAAGGTTGGGGATCTGGCTTCTCTCATGGTGATCGCCCAAGTCAACCTAGAAGTACTACTTGGGTGATCAACACGTGTCCAAGTGGTTATCTAACAAATATACTTTTACTGATCAAAATAGAGATGTCGTGTCGAGAACCATTGAATCATTATTTGGACACGTGTCAATTACCCAAGTAACTATGGGCAAGACCTGAATGATCACAACTCATAAGAGAATCCCAATCCAACGGTTGGTGATTACTAGATGAGTGGTGACTAATGAGCTTTGAGACTTGAGATCGAGAGTTTTTTTTCTTCTTTGATCATAAACCGTGGGGTTAATTCACTCTTGAGTCCACATTCTCAGTAGAGCATTGGATAACTGAGAACATCTGAGCATGAATTCCAAAATACTCTCAGCCATTCAATGTTTATTATACTGGTACAGCGATTGTAGACGATTTTCATACGTCCACTCTCTACCCCGTGTGAGAGTGAGAGAGATATTAGGTGGCACGTGATGGCCTATTGGATTAGCCTTAAGAGGAGTTGGTAGACCCTCCACGTTGGTGACAAATGGTTCTTTTATCCAAATCTGATGGAGTGAAAAATTAAGTAGGACCCACTTTAACATAAAAGACACACAATCAGAGCCGGCCGTGTCAGCGACTCCGTATGAGCTGAATCAGTATTTCCAAATTTAATCCAGCCAAAGAAAAGTGACAAGAAAGCATATCAATTATTGATAGAAAAGGAAATTGTCAGTGGGACCCACAAAACATACTAATATCCTATCCTCTCTCTTTATCTCTCTCACGCGAATCACAGAATCAAGAGGTTTTGTCTGTGTCCTTTAGTCCTTTTTTGTTGTTGTCATTTCTCTTTCTCTCTTTCTCTCTTTCTCTCTTTCTCTCTTTCTCTCTCTCACAGAGTCCTCAGTCATATCCCAATTCCCAAAGCCTTCCCTTTGGTCGCCCGTTTCGTTTGGACGGGTCTGACACCCTGTTTCTATTAATTATCTAATATAACCCAGACTGACAGGTGAAAGAACTGCGTAACTAGACTTGACGAACACAAAACCACAGCCCATGCCATATCAAATGTGAACCCGACCCGCATCCACTTTATTGGATTCTTTTAGTTTCGACATGGGTAATCAAGACAGGTCATGGATCGGGTCTAGTTCAAACGGGCCAATCTCAGATCATCATGTTTGTCATACAGTATGATATTGGTATTTAAGATAAAGCCGTTTGATATATATTGAATTGAAATGGTACCAAATAAAAATCGTACCTAATCGATACAAAATCAAATCATCAGTATTAAAATGTAATTATATTTTTTTTTTAATATGATATAGTTTGGAATTACCTCTTAGCCTATTGTACCATACCCAATACCATACTGATTGACACATTTAGGTTAAGTTGCTACCTACTGTCTTAATAAACAAAGTTCTTTTGAAATGGATTGCTACTAATAATATTTTTCATCATTTTACAATTCTTATTAAGTAGTTTATTTATGCATTTTAAAGCGAGTCCAATCTAATTCCCTTAGTGATCTTTCAGATCTAAAATAATTGAGAAATACATCATAGAATCATTTTGCCTTCGAATGGAGAGGGAAAAAAAAAACCCTAGATACCTGAAATATGCTAATTATGAGGCCAACCATGAAAGATCTAGACTAAATTCCAGTCCAATTTAGATCACAATCCAGGTTTTTATCCTATGTAACAAATTGACACCCTTACACCAACATTGTTTCCATTAGATCATTAAAGATTCGATCAGCCATAACAATCAAAGGATACATTTCATCTATACAAAAATTGTAAGGCATATATCATTATATCTTCTAAATTAGTTGTATTAAGTATACCATTACTAACTCCAATAACAATTTGATGTGTCACTCTCCTATTGGTTACAACTTGTTCACACAATTAGATTAGATCCACTAATCTATTATGTACCTTTTATAGAAGGAAGTGACAAAATTGGAGTCTGGAGTCTGGAGTCTGGACCATGGGGAGAGCCTCTCCTTTGTGGAGCAATTAACCTAAATCACCAGTTAAACCTATTTTTCAATTTTACCCTTCTAAGAAAGTACATTCACATGCTTTGTGACACACTCCATCACTACATTGGATTCTTGCAATTTCCAAAGCCCAATGAGAACAGATAAGGAACAAAACAAAAGACACTGAAAAAGAAACTAATCGTTTTTTTCTTTCTATTTTTTGAAAAGAAAATATAAAATAACTATAAGGAGTGGATTCCCTCTTATGCCAAAGTATTAGTTTTGGCGGAGGATCCTCAAAATAATCTTACAATATGGGAGAATTCACAATTATGCACTTATAGGTGAATGATGAATTGTGAGGGGTGAGCAAAAGGGTTCCACACACTATCTAAGTTTACAAAATCTTTTTTTCATAGGTATGCCACTAGTATATGTCAATACGGTAAGCTAGTAAATAACACCAATGAAGGCACCATATGAGATATCATATAAGAGCAGTAGGGGTCATTTTAAAAAAGGGAAGAGAGAGAAACACAATGGGTGGTAACTTACAGTATACCTGACATTTTCACCTATATTAACTCAAAGAAAAACTTAACTCAAAAGGCAATATAGAATCTACTCAAAATACCCTCTTAAGAAAGGGAAGAAAAAATTATCCTTTTTTTTTTTTTAAAGAGTAAAGAGATAACTATATTAACATATAGCGAAATTTAACACAAAAGACATACTGAAATTTCCTATAAAAAAATACCCTTTTATTAAAGAAGGGAAGAAAAAATTAAGTTTTTTTTTTTTGAGGGGGTGGGGGGAAGAGGAAAGAGAGAACTATATCAACATAGGAAGATTTTACTCAAAAGTCACACTAAAATTTCCTCAAAATATCCTTTTGTTAATGGAAAAGGAAAGAATAACTTTTTTTTTTGGAAAGAGAAAGAGACAACTATATATATTAACATAGTTTGGGGAGCAAACTTTCATTTTTATTTTTTATTTTTATTATTTTTTATTTTTTATTTTTTATTTTTTATTTTTTTATTTTGGTGAGTAAGTAGATTGGGAAACTAACTTGATCACATGAGAAAAAGCCAAATGATCCTTTGACCTTTAAGAGAAAAACCAATGGAAATTGCAACTTAATTTCTCACCCATTATATAAAGGAGTTTCCAACACCAACCCCACCAGTTCTCTATTTCCATAACTTCCATATTTCAGAGAGAGTGAGAGAAAGAGACGACACAAATGGGTTTCTTATGGTGGCCAAAACAGACATCCGCCACCAATTGTGGTGGTAAAGGTGGGAGCCCCACCTCCACTCCGGCTATCCCAACCACTCCTACAGCCACTTCAAGAAGACAGAACGGCCGTTGCTGTATAATGAGACTTGTGAAGAAACTGATGAAGAAACAGAGGTGGATGTTATTATGTGCAGCGACTGTGAATAATAAAAAGCCCAACACATTCCATTACAGGTATGACCCATGGAGCTATGCACTCAACTTCGACACCAGTGGGTTTGGAGGTATGTTAGATGATGATAAGTACCATCACTTGCTCGCCTTCTCTTCAAGGTTCGCTGCCACACCTCAAAATGCACCTCCAAGGCGTCTCTCTGTAGCCACCTCTCATTAGTCTTCATTTTGATCCTTTCATCTCTTCTTCTTCCTTTCTTCTTGATTAACCCATAATAATCTTTTTGGGTTGGTTTTTTAACTCTGTTTTAGATGTTATGGATGTGAATATTCAATCATGGCTAGCTGATCCAACATCCCCAAGTTTTGGTATTTCAGAGAGAGAGAGAGAGAGAGAGAGAGACTTTAAGACTTGATGATCAGCCTAATTTTGCACTTAATGGGTATTAACAATTTTTTTATAATTTCTCCAAATTAACTAGTTTTGTACTTTTGGATATTGCAGAAGATCTCTCCGTGTTGCTCTTTCTAGTTTCTTCAATTTTTTATACTCTCTCCAAATTGACTAGTATTGAACTTCTGGATAATGCAGAAGATCTCTTCATGTTGCTCTTTCTAGCTTCTTCATTGTTTTTAGAGTTTTTTGGATTTTGGGTTTAATGGTGCTTTAAAGCTCTGAAGAGAACCAGCAACTCTGAGTTTGAGAATTGGGAAGATTGAAATAAAGAGAGATCACGCGGTGAAATGGCTTGGGTTCTCATATCTCAGAGTGATAGAAAGGGCTTGCCAAAAAAAACAAAAGAGTGATAGAGTAAACAATGAAGAGGAGAAAAAAATGCATGTGACTCTCTCTCTCTCTCTCTCTCATCCTCATATTCATAAAAAAAAAATAAAAAAAATAAAAAAAATAGAATGAACAATGAAGGAAGAGGGGAAAAAAAACATTTACATCTTCATGGCTGAATATAGTATATGAATTGGGTCCAGAATCCAGATTCAGGTCACTGAGGACTTGGGTTTTTTTATTGTTTTTTTTGGTTAGGAGGGGACTTAAGGTATTGATGGCTGGATAAGAACATTCCTTTGACTAATGGGCAATGGGCAATTTAAAAAAAATATTTCTTGAGCAGTGTTCCTGGACAATTTAGAAATATGTCTTGAACAGAGTAACCACTAGCTTGTTGAGGGGTATTTTTGTAAATACAAAATTAATATAATTCATGAGAATTTACCAAAACACCTTTGACAGGTAACGTTACCTCACTGGGAATACATATTTTGTTAAGCTTTCTTGGTTCTCACTCTGCATTTGCACCAGAAACGGAAGCCTGGAAGTGGGGGCAGAGAGTCTAAGGCTTCTCCTAGAAGAAAATATTTCGAATACCTACGTAGCCAAATATACACACCAATGGTGAAAGAAAACGTAATCCAATTTCTCCTCACCCATGGTGAGAGGAGAGAATCACTTCAGCCATGGAATATGATCATGTTATTGAAATGGGGAAGGATATGTTTTACCTCAATAAGGGTGGTAGTTAATGGTGAGCCAAGATTCTATCCAATCATTGCGTCACATCACCATCGGTATAGGCAATCTTAATCCTAAAATGCCACGTCACATCGCCATCAGTATAGGCAATCTTAATCCTAAAAAGCCAAATAGTCCAAAGCATAGTTTGTAAGAACAAAATGGACATGAAAGCCAACCATTAGTTTTCAAATATTATGGGGTTTAACCAGAAAACCAGCAACCCTTTTGATACCGATTCCAGTTCAATCCTGGAATGATTGGGTGGTTGGGTTTGGTTTATTAAGCCGTGCTCCTAAACCTGTTGGTTCAACCATTTGCTCTGGAAGAAGCATTGACTAGTCAATAATTCAAAGGACTTCGACCAATAAAGTCTAGTGGTCAGCACACCGAATGGTCTGACCAGGGTATCCTACTTATTTAACCTTCAACCTTGCCTTACATGAGCACAGATCATACCAGAAAGATATGCACAGTCAAATCAGACGTTAAGATTGAACACAAAGGTGTGAACTGTGTGTTTGAATGTGAGAGTTCAGTGTACCACCTCTTTCTTACATTCATTGCGCATCCTTAATAAAGTTGCACACTGCATTCTGAGAACAAACAGAAGCACCAAGAAAAGAGTAACAAGAAAGTCAGATGACTATTACCACCAAAATTTGGAGCTCTCGCTTTGGAATTTCTTCTCAAGAAATAACAAAACCTGCTTCTAATGGACATGGGCTGAGAGACCAAAGATCGAGGATGAAATGCAAAATGAGATGGAAAACTATATATTTATATTTCTTTTTCTTACAGATGCTTTACACAGGAGATATCGTCATCCTAATTGATCCTATTGACACTACTCAACAAATCTTACAAAGAATAATCATTACCGAAATGCTCTACAAGGTATAGAGGGAAAAACAGCTATGGTTCGTGTTCACTCCCATGTTTATCTGACACAGTTTCCTCAGACGATATTTCCTCAAATTCACGCCGATCAATGTTACAATGATCCGAGTGAGTCTTGCTTGAGTCCCCGCTTTCAGTTCGGTCAGTTTTATCCTTGGGCACCTGATCCAAAGTAGGGAATAACAAGCTCCGCACTGCCTTTGGATTTTCATGTGCACCTTCCAATTTGGAGATTCCACCCTCACCAACATCCTCAGGAACCTTTGGCAAAGGCATCTCACTCCTGAGGAAGGTGGATCTCTCCATTCCTGTAACTGGTGCTAACTGTGGGCCTGGTGCCACACAAGATGCTACCAAGTGAAGCACTTCAGGAGAGGGGGATAAATCTGTACCAATTTTCTTGCGTTGTTTTTTACTGAATGATGACGATGGAACATTCATCAGATTTAAATTTGACGGCAGCAAGTTGAGATCAGATTGACGACCATCAAATCCTGATTTGCCAGGCATTGACTGTGGCAGCAAAGGCATTGGCAATGGTGGCCCCAAAGGAATGGACCTTGAAGCAACATTGTCAACAAGCATGCTGCTTTGAAAGTTCTTGCTGGATTCAGCAATGTCAGCTGTCATCCTCTTGACATTACGCAACCTACGCTTCTCCTTCTTAAGACTCCTCCTAGGATCCCTTGGCAGGGAAGGGGGTGGACCTGGGACAGTAAATGGCGGAATAGTCTTCTTCTCTTCAGCATAAAGTAAGCGTACCGAATGAGCTATTGCTGAAACAGTTGGAGGCAGATCAGGTTCTCGTGGCCTTGAAGGAATGCTGACAGCTTCACGCAACCAATGAGGAAGCTTGCTCATCATAGAACTAGTTCCAGCTTTGTCATCCATGGCAGCAGAACAGCTAAAACTAAGCCGCTTATTAGGATCAGGCAGCACCCTGGGACTAGTGGATTCACCACCGTGCATGCTATTAAGAGAATCCCTCAACAAAAGTGATCGATCCAAAAGGCTTGGCAATTTGGAATATTTATTTGCTCCCTGTTCATCCTCATTTTGCTTAAACTCAAAGCTGCTTGAGTAATTTGAAGCAAGAGAGCTTAAGCTACTGTTTGCAAAAGAATTGACCATATACGGATGCTCCAAATGAAAGTTGGAAAAAGTTCCAGGCCTATCAGAAGGCCCGGCAGGACAATCTCCACTGAAATTTGGCCAAGATTTATCAGATTTCCAAGTTGGGATAGCTGCATTAGCGTCATTTGGAATACCAAATTGTTCAGATTGATCAACATGTGGCAGGGTAGATGTTAGATCCCCATAACCCAATTGCATATCCGTCAGATGAGTTCGAAATTTAGGAGCCATACACTGGTCTGTCCCAAGACTAGAAGGCTTACTTCCATGCAATGCTCGTATCATCATTCCATCAGAGATGCCAGTGAATGACAGATTTTTGGAGGCTTTGCCTGCTTTTGACAATGCCAATGATGTTCCATCAAAGATCTTGAGTTGTTCCTCCTCCCACTTCACTGACAAATCTTCAGATGTTCTGAATTTGGAGAACTTAAGCTTTGGATCTCTGAGCATGGCATCCCAGTTACCCCGACCATGCTGACGAACACCGATCCAGAGAGCATCAAGTTCATCTTCAGACCAAGCATCTATCTTTAATCTCTTTTTGAACAAGTTATTTGATCCAGATCCTGTCCTTGTCATTATGTTATCTAGTACCTTCTTATGCTTCTCTGGTAAAGAGGAATACAAGGACTGCACCTGACCCATCCCTGAGGTGGGAGGCACCTCTCTTACCAGGGGATTATACTTTGGTTCCTCTGGTGGTCTCAAATTTGGCAACAATGGCATTGCGGGGAGATCTTGCAATGAGTCATTTAGAACTTCATTTCTCGTGACCAGAGACAAGCTAGGTAAGAAGTCAGGATGGTATCTTGGCACATTCTTAGCTCGATGTGAAAATTGTGGCAAATGGTTCTCATTATCAGCCAAGCTTTGCAGTGCCATCTTTTCTTGAAAGGCAGAGAAAGAAGAATCTGAAATACCAACAGGATCAGGGCATCTTCCTCGTGTGGTTGCTAGAGGACACTGCAAAATAGCCACCAAAGTAGGGAGGGGGGAATTCATAATCTTGGCTAAGATAAAGCTGAGACATCAAAAATTGGATATGTGAAGCAGTCTTTAGCTGAGAATGAAAGAAAACCATAACACCAAATAATGCTGAAGACAGCACATACCAGATTAAATGGAAAGTAATCTGGGATGCTACCCTTGGCTCGACATTGCAAGACATCTGAGAGTGAATCTGACAGTGAACATGCATCTGCAATACTCTCTCGGCTTTTTATGTCTGTGTTAATTGATTTTCCAGCACCAGGGGCTAGATGAAAAGGAAATTCTAAAAACCCAATCCTAAACTGCTTTGGCCACAGTTTGATCTTGGAAGGGTATAGGGTTGAAAATTCCTATGTATTGAATCTTGTTGACTAGCATTTGGAGCACAAAGTCCCAGAACTGGTAACAGGTTGCTGGTAGGCCCTGAATTACTGTATCTTGTGCTCTGGAACTGGGGGCCATGGAGAAAAACATCAGATGCAAAAGGCCCAGGGGAGCTAACAGAAAGGTCCAGACCGCTCAAGACACTTCTGTGACCAGGTTTTGAGGGTCTCCCCAGCCTCAGAGTTGAGTCGCTCTTGTTTTTTGATGGTTCTGATGGCTGATCAAGTTTTTTATTCGCCAATTCAATTGCTAAAGCCTGTTCTCTGACAGGATCAACTGGTTTCTCCCCTTCCTTGGCATCAGTGTCCGGGAATGGAGGAAGTGACTCGGGCCCAAACTGTCCCTCAATATGATGAGATCTATCAGTCATATTTCTCTGTGCAAGCCTTTCTTTTTGTCTAGCACGGAGCTTGGCACTGTTCAAAGATAGAACTTTCTGTAAATATGGGATCTTAACATGAAGGAAGCATAGTCAATACCAAGTAAGAGAGATTAGAGACTTACAACTTTGCTTTTAGAGCTCGACCAGCAGGAGTATATTCAGGTTCTGGCTCCTGCTCCTCCTTTTGATTATCATTCTGATTTGACATATTACGATTAAAGCCAACAAGTATGCATAATCAATATCAAAAACAAGTATTTCTAATACGTGACTGTTTAGGTCAAGAGAATTAAGCTTCAAAACGAAAAATAATGTTGTGATCATGTAAACACGTCAAACTTCAATGGCATAAGCAATTTAGGAATCTAATGAAGAGAAGAAAAGAAGATACTGTGCTTTAAGGAAATTGGAGCAGCAAACACAGTGTGGATCACAATTCAGTAAAGCAACCCTGCCTCTGATTGTATGCCTCGCATTTGAATACACTTAATTTGGCTTGTCAACAGATCCAGACAGTATGGCTTACTTAGTCTGATTGAATGATATTGAGAAAAGTTAATGTTGTTCCCATGGAAAAGATATTGAAGTGGAGGACCAATTACATGAGTAAGATGGGGATGGAAACAAGGTTGGCAGAATCTTGTTGCACCATTTTATTTTATATATGATTATTTATGCTGTTTACACACAAGTATCTATATCTTTGCTTACCATTTCAACCTGGGTTGGCTTTGGTCTTCAACATCTCTCATTTTCTTATCAGAAAAAAAAAAAGGGTAAACTTCACTCCCCTCCCCTGAACTATGGCGAAATATCAATTGGACCCACCACCTTTGCGAAAATACCATTACCCTCCCCTACAAGAAAAAGATGTTATCTAACAGCCCCAACCGTTAGTTTTGGCTGTTAAGTCAAGTTAATTTTTTTCATAATCCCCAAAATACCCCCTATTTGTCTAATACCTAACCTACTCTCATCTTAAATGAAAACCCCTTTCTTTCCCTCTTTCTCCCTTTCCCTCTACAACTCTATCTAAGAACCCAACTCAAACACCTGATTCTCCTCCTCAGACGACCGAACATCAAACACATCTGTTCTTCTTCTACAATGCTGTTCTTCTTGTTCCTCCACTGCTCAAACTCGCTACAGGTTTCAACAGGCGATGGCAAGGGATTCCTCCTCCCAAGATCATCACTCCCCCTATGAATTCCTCCTCCCAAGATCATCACCTTCCCTATGAGGATTCCTCAAAGAAACCCCTAATCTTCTAAACTTTTCCAAGCTGTCTTTCATCTCTCTATTCTCTTTCTGCAAAACCTCAACTTCTCTACTCATCCACAAACACACACTTTTCAGCATCTTCAAATCCCCAACATCACTGCAGCTGCTGCTCTTGGGCTTCACTTCCTGCTCCTCATCAACCCTCTCAATCCCAATCTTATCAACTGTCAAAAATGGCAATTTCTTCCCACCAAAATCAGAAGGAAAATTCACACCCCACCTGAATCTGACCACAGCGCGTTTGGTCACCGGCAACACCGTCTTTGCCATCACTGCAACTCCAGACAACAAGCAGCCACGAGATTCACTAAAATCCCTCCAAACCAACGGCCCTTCAGGGCCGCCAGCCTGCCATTGATCTGGGTTCCACTGTTCTCCTTAGAATGATCATTGTCGTTGGAGGTAGAAGTAGAGGCAGAAAGGGCCGTTTTCTTGAGAGAGAAATCGCCGAATTGGGGCTTGAATTGGACGCAGAAAGTAGGTTAGGATTTCCCAGGAGATTGAAATGTGTAGACATGATGAGAGGGGAGTTATAGGGAGAGCCAAAGAGGCCGACACCAGACTTTAGGGAGAGAGAGAATTAGTTGTTTGTGGTGGCATTGGGATTGTAGGACAGCTTCAGAGACGGACCAGAGGCTGAGCTGGTGCAGAGGCTCAAGCTGAGGTCTATTGGGTCTCGGGCGGATATGGCGGAGGTGAAGGGTAGACCGAAGATCTTTGCACGGAGAAGTGGGTTCTTGTGCTGCTACTCGTCTCGTATCTTCACTGATGCCTTCATCTCTCTCTCTCCTCTCTCTCTGCAACTTCAAATGGAATTAGAAGAGTAGGACTGGTGTTGAGGAAATTTCTCTTCCCATCAGTCAAAATATTAATCAAAAAAACAGAAATAATAAAATTTAGATTCGAATTTGACATTCGGGATTTATTAGTTTATAAAAAAAAAAAGATTAGACAAAAAATTCTGATCTTACTCCCCTCCCCTAAACTAATTTGTTTTTTCAGAGAAAGGAGGAAAGGGAGAAAGAGGGAAAGGGGTATTTTAGGGA
The DNA here is from genome assembly GCF_013358625.1 of Macadamia integrifolia. Classification (NCBI taxonomy): domain Eukaryota; kingdom Viridiplantae; phylum Streptophyta; class Magnoliopsida; order Proteales; family Proteaceae; genus Macadamia; species Macadamia integrifolia. The sequence goes on along the minus strand of NC_056560.1, from coordinate 4,670,462 downwards.
TTTCAAAAAAAATTAATTTGACTTAACAGTCAATTCTAACGGTTGGGGTTGTTAGATAGCATCTTTTTCTTGTAGGGGAGGGGAGTGATATTTTCGCAAAGGTGGTGGGTCCAGTTGATATTTCGCCTTAGTTCAGGGGAGGAGAGTGAAGTTTACCCAAAAAAAAAAAAACCTCCCATTTGCATCATTTAGCTCCTCACCAGCAATTTGTCACATTAAATGTTCTTCACTACACCTGTCCACGAATATCAAGTGATTCTCTCATCTTTTCAATTAGTGGCACAGGTACAGCCCTAGCTCCCTTGAATAGCATGCATAGTTGTCACGGCGCCTAGGCAGTCAAGGGGGGAAAATTAAGGCGACACCAGAAAGAAGCCAAGGTGTTGCCTAGGCAACTAAGGCGCCAATCCTTGCTGGTGTCACCTAGGCGACCAAGGCACCAATCCAGACAAAACTTCCTAGAGGCCTAGGGTCGCCTTGACAACCATGAGAGCATTTCTAATTTTATAACTCCTAGTCTTTCCATTCAAACATATCAACATCATCATTGCAGCCATAATCAACAAATCTTTATCACCAAACATTCAGCTCTGTTCTCCACTATTTCACCTAGAAGCTCAAACTGTTAGGGAAGGGCAGCGTAAATATACAACACACTCCCCTACACATGCAGGCCAAGATCCCATGGTCCTTGCACATGAAGCTCACGTGACATTTCTTTCGTGTGGCATTGATGGAAAAGAAATGTTGGGAAAACTCTTCCGATGCACTTCTCATAGTCGAACACTCGACCTCCCTACTCTGATACCATGTTCTCTACTGTTTCACCTAAAAGCTCAAACTATTAGGGTAGGGCAGCAAAAATGTATACATTAACAAACTCCTTACATCATTGGTGTCATAGCTGACTAGTAGTCTTGTAAAATTGCATTTTCATTGTAATGATATGAAGTGGCCACATTACACTCCTAAAGTTCCTCTCAACTATGTATAAAATTAAAAGAAAGGAAAATTTAATAAGATGGCTATAAAAAACCAGCAATATTCTCAGAAGTCCAAATGTCACAGATAAAGAAACAAATAAATTGAAGTCAATTTAATTAAGTGGGACTAGAGCATGAGATAAACTTCCAATGACCCTCGGTTAAATTGGTATTTTGATTTAGATGAGATTTAGTGGTCTTAAGCTGGCTGTTTAGTCCCACATGAAGTGAGATAGAATTAAATCGTAAGTACTCAAGTACTCTCCCTCAATGTTCTGAGACCAAGCCTGCCCAGCACCCTTCAAAATAGGCAGATCAACCCTTCAAACCCAATTTTACTTGCACTCATTGCTTGGTCAATGAACTGTTTGACCTGGATAGTTGAATCATCAACCTGGCCCTTGCACTGCTGGACCCCGGAATTTTAAGTAAATATTATACAAGTATCTTAGCAATTTTTTTTTTTGGGGGGATGAATAAATAAATTCATTACCAATGAGAAAAGAAAATACAAGGGATAAGAGGGGTGGGGGAGAAGTGGCAAATGCAAAAGCCCACAAGAAAGCACTCAACGAATCAGGGAAGTATCCATCAGCAGCTCAGCAGCACAAAGAGACACTAAAGGTGTGGGTGGGGGGGGGGAGATAATAGAAGTGGGGAGACCCCAGGACACAACAGTGAGGTGAGAAAGGCAGCCAAGTTTGGAGCTAACTTCAATGTATATGGCTTTCCAACTCTTATCGAAGGAACGAGAATTGGAAGCCCATCTACTAAGATTGCGCTCCATTTAGATATATAATGCTATTAGCATAAATTGAACCTTTAACACATTCGAACTTCGAAGCACCACCAACCAGGCAACCACAAGGCCACCATCTCAGTTGTCATATTAAGTTACATTTATCTACATCGTTTAAACCAGTAAAGCTTTAAAAGCTATATTTGCTTGACCTCTTTGACCCAAAACCCTCAATGATCAATGGCAGGCTGGGCTTCAGGATAATATTTCCGAGAAAACATATCACAGAATTTAGGCTCTACAGATAACAATCATACTAAGAAGCAGATAATAGACCATACAAAAATAAAGAGGCTAAAACTTAGTAGCTTTAAAGATATATCAGAAAAATATCACTATACAGCCCTCCATTAGGGGAACAGCTCAAAGAGCTAGCCCAACATAGGAAGTAGGACATCTAAAAATTGGATATCATTTCCAAAACAAAGTTTGGGATGCATCACCCCTTGTTTTGCCAACTGCTCAGCAACCTCGTTAGCACTTTTTGGCATGCATAAAAATACAACGTGCATTGGAGAAATTATGTGCCGAACATGGCATATAAGCTTCACATAATGCCAAGGTGCATTTAAACATGAATAACTATGTTCCAACATGTACAGTAAAACATACAATAAGAATTAATGGACTTTTTTGTTATTTAGAAAATATAAGGAGTTTTTCTGATGCAATAAAACTTCCAACTTATGTAAGTAGCCAAAAACTTGTAAAAATATCATAGAGCCATTCAGTTCTGAAAGTAAGTTCTAACAAACAGTACCTCACTCGGGGTTTTACTAGGATGCAAAGCAAAAGCTTCAGTATAAGAAACGGCTTTCCTTAAGCGCTTTCCCCTACCAAGAGCTGCTTCCTCCTCACTTTGATATTTTTCCCACCTTCAAAACCAATAAAAATATAGATGAATCAAAACTCCTCATTTGTGTTATATAAGTACTGTCAATATGGTTTAATAAGAGGCATATCACAGTATATTTCCCTTTCTTCATATATTCATGATTAATTTTTCATTTATTACTCGCTTCTCACGCCTTCTTAAGGGAGCCACTATAACAGCCACCAAAGGCATGTCATGTATTCATAGAACTAGTAAACATACAATTGCCAGCTATTACAGAACTTGGCTACTGAAGTCAAATTCCTAGTGATTAATCATGCATTTGGATGTAGAAGAAGATTGCAATCAACATTATGAGTGATAGTAGTTATGCTGATTGAAAAAAAAAATACTGGGTTTGATCTAGAATCTTGAATGTTTGAGAGAGAGTATGGTTAGCATCCATATCTAAACATAAAGGATGTAGAAGTTACAGAAATAATCAGGAGGAAAAACATAATAATAATAAGATGATGATGAACAAAATAGTCAAACCTAGGGCTCCTAAGCTACCATATTTCAAATTTCTGAGTGATCAAACTTTCAAATTGAACATAGTTCTCCAAAGCAATAGCAAAGATACCCATTCACCACAATGACAACCAAAGAATTAAGTATCAATATGTATCAGTATTGGAAGGGACCTAAATAATACAGTAACGGTAAAAAGAAAAAAGCAGCCTTGGTCGATATGACCCAAGATGGTTAAATACCGGCTTGAGACAGTTTGAGACTGTCAAGCCATCACATACAATAAAAAACTCAGCCTTATCCCAATTTAATAAGGTCAGCTACATGGATCAAAGCAAGGACAAAATAGGAAAAATAAAAAGGAAAGGAAAGCAACATAACAACAGAAAATAAGTAGAAACTCAGCTAAATGGGGTCCGCTACATGGATCTTTGCCCTTCTATTGCTCTATTCGAGGTCATACTTGGGACAAGACCTAAACTATGCATGTCTTTCCTCACTACTTCTCCGATGGTCATTTTAGGCCTGCCCCTAGCTCCCTTAGTTCCTTAAATCTGAGTCAGATCACTCCTCACTGGTGCATCCCCAGGCCTCTGTTGAACATGGCCATAACGCCTCAATCGACCTTCTCAGAGCTTCTCATGGATCGAGGCAACTCCCAAATCAACTCTAAAATGTTCATTCCTTACTTTATCCTTCTTAGTTTTGCCGCACATCCATCTCAACGTCGTCTTCTCTGCTACACATAGCTTATATACATGACGACCAAAGTTCAACAATATTCTGCTTCAAAACAGTTTTCAATCCTTCTACTTCCAAGGATCAGTTTCCAAGATCTATAAATAAGAAGCATCAACAAATGGATAGCTTTTGTTTATGTTACAATTATATAGGTAGCATTCTTTTGAGACTATTTCCTATTTAATAAGGAATTATTAGCAACTCTATTCATCCTGTTTTCTTTTAGCAGCAACCTTCATACTTTAATCGTTAAGTCCTTCTGTTTATTTTTGAGTTGGGGACATATTTCTTCTCAACAACATCTACAATTTGGCAAATCGAAACTTCTAAGTACAATCACAACTATAAAGTTCTCAGATGGAGGTACTATTTCATTAAATGAGTACTTTCTCTAAGGTATTATTCATTAAATTTGGAATTTGGATTTTCCAGTGAGCTTCCACAAAAATATCGAACAACAGTTACAATTATATCTTAATACCACGGAAAACATCACAAAAAGAAAGTGTGCTGGTAAAGCAACTGCTGACCTCACACGCAAAAGTCGGTCCCATTCACTTTCTTCAGTAACGCCAACTGGAGTTTCCTCTTTCTGTTCAGAACCTTGAGTGCAGACATCACCACTCACAGCAGAAGGGAATTCAGGTCCTATTTGCTCTTCAGTTGCCTCATCATTCCATTCCACTGACTGATTTCACAGAAGATGGGGAATGCATTCAAATTTTAAAATACCAGAGAATGAATGTTGGATTTGGTTGTAAGTCCATTTAGTTATTAAACTTAAACAAGTAACAGACAGGACTTCCACACAGACATTGCAGCCAAAGTAAGATCACATATAGACTTAGTTATTATTTTCACAGTTATGGAAACACCAAAACAGTCTTTCCTGCAGGTACCAAATACAACAGAACAATCGTAGACATTAGAATGCAGCATTTTCATTTGTATTATAATATGATTATAGTTGCTCAATGTCAAGAGCTTTTCTTTTTTTTTGTGGGTGGGGGGGGGGGGGCTAGGTGGGGGATTCAACATTGTCAAGGGAATTTGTTTCACTATTTTTTTCTTTCTGATAATTAGGGATTCATTTCACTGTTTTGGGGTGGCTATTGCCTTTACTTGCTTAAAAAAAAAACCTTCTTTATCAGCTCATAGACCACACAAAAATCTAGAAAGGCCAACTAACTACACAAATTTCTAGGCCAGTAGGATACAATAAATAATTTAAGATTCTGAAGTTCACCATTTTTGCTTGGGGCCTCAGATTTCTGTCACAACTAAAATAAAAATCCTCCCATTAGCTGTCATTTGATAAGGCCACTCAAGTAACTAGCAAGTGAGAACATGATGACAGGAAATCAACAATATACCACTGTATAGATAGCATGGGAGCTTAAGATGAAGAACTTTCTTTTTCCCCTGTGGAGTTTTTCATTAAATAGAATTAGTGCGTTTGAGTTCGAGTTCTTAAAATATCTCACATTTTATGAGTATATTTCTTTTTATAGCTTTAAATTCTCAGTGTGTCATTTCTTTCTATTTTTTAAATAGGCAGTAAGATGACTGTCACAGAAAGGATAAGAGGAAGTACAGGTAGAATATGATAGTAATATAGTATGGCTCTACAAAAAGACTGGGTATGGAACTATGCCAATCAACTGGGAATTATGACCAGCCACTGAGAGCCCAGAGGTAATCTTCTGTTGCTTTTTCCAGCTCATTACATCTCTATCAATAACCACACAATCACATCGGTCCAATTCCAAATTTATCCTTGAAGATCTGATTGTTGTTTTACTTCCAAATATCTCTAGTGGCACATTTGAGATAAGATTCAACATGCCACTCGGTAACTATCATTTTTTATCAGGGGAAAGGAACCATTCATGTCACACATGCCCACGGAGCGCTCTTCTAGTGATGGCTTCTGCTGAAAACTCCATCTCTTCCTCCTCCTCAATCAAGATCGGAATGCAACAATATCTTAGCTCTCACTTTCTCTTTCCAGCATCGTCAGAATTTTTTTTTAAATCCTTTTGGTTTTCCATAAAAAATTCTTAGTTCATTAAAAAACATATATAGACAGCTAGCTCAACCTCTTGCAAAGCATTTTTCCACCACAACTTAATCATGTCTAGGAATCTATTAACTCAGTTGCTTAATCTCCAATCTTATGATTAGGAACTTGGAATGTTTACGTACCTGCTTTCTTCTTTGAAACCATAACATAAATCACCCTTCCAAATATCTGACAGCAGAGAGCTTCTGTCACAATGTCAGGAATTGCGAAGACCCAGCAAGTTACAAGTAAATAATCCACATTTTTAAGCAGGGGACAGTCACAATGTCAGGAATCGCGAAGACCCAGCAAGTTACAAGTAAATAATCCACATTTTTAAGCAGGGGACAGATCTCCTCCCCTACTAGAAGCCCAGCTCCAGGTTTGTCCATAGCACCCTGCTTTCAGATCCCTCAACTCTACGATGTAGGTGGTTGTCTCTTGTCTAGGGTAATTGTTTTGTTCAGTTCCCTCAACTGTGTTTCTATTTTGTAAACCTTCTATTTTGAAGACTTGACTGAGCCTATTTAACGGCTCTTGAAGATTTCTTCATGGCTGAGAGATTCAGATGAGGGGTGGGAACCATGGGAAGCCTAAACTATGAGAGGGTGAGAGGCCTAATCCTGTCTATCTTCTTCTTTCTCCTTCTCCTCCTTCCATCGATTCTCTTTTCTTTCTTTAATTTCCTGGGTAGATTAAGCATCTCCTGGATTCTATACTAAGGCCGAATGCAAGTTCTTTTACAACCTGTTTTGACTGCTGTGAACTGAGGCTCCGGAGTCCTGACAAGGCTTGCAGCAGCTTTATTTGAAGAGTTTCTGGGTTATCTTCACAACTACTTTGAAACTTCTATATAAAATCTGCAAAAAGATAGTAAAACCCAAGCTCTCTATTCTAAAAATGTAAAATACATGTTTTACTACCCTAGATTTCACACATAAATGTGCTCATCATCGCACCTCTCCACTTCATTCATCCAACTTTAATTCTCTGTGAAACATCGTCCTCTATATCACCTTCTTTACTTAAAATTGACCCCAAATATCTAAAACAGTCACTTTGCAATATCTCTCTTTCCTCAATTTTCACATCATTATCTATCATGGTGTGACTAAAAATTATACCTCATATACTCCGTCTTCGTGTCACTAATCTTAAAGCCTCTTGCTTCCAAGATTGATCTCTATAGCTCCAACTTATCATTAATCATTGCTTTTGTCCCATCTACTATAACAATATCATCGGCGAAGAGCATACACCATAGGACCGTGTCTTGAATGCTCTTAGTTAGCTCATCCATGATCAACATAAGAAGATATGGACTTAGGGATGATCCCTGATGTAACCCAATTGTAATTGGGAATTCCTTGCCCTGACCTCCCATAGATCTCACACTTGTCACTTGATGCAGATTAATAACCAAAATAGGCTTATTTTATTAGGAATAAGCCTAGGGTTGGGTTGTATATGTGTTGGGCCTTTAGTCCATGTGGTTTGGAGTGTATTGGGCCACTTTTATGGGTCTAAAAGAGGGGCTCTAAGATTGAGTGTGGGATTACTGGTTAGTTTCTTTCATTAGTTTCCCTTTTAGTTGGGCTTTGATGGGGTTAGTTTCTAATTTCAGTACCTAGTTAGTTTCTAATTTCAGTATTTCTTATTTCCTAGTTTCTATTTTTAATTTTTGTAACTAGAGGGCTTGCTTTTATTTAGTTTCCTATTATTTGTAAACCCCCCCCCCATCCTTATTATAAATAAAGGAGAGGGCTCCCATTAAGCCTCCAACGATTTTATGAATGAATTAATGCTTTTGCATTTTTCTCCCTGTGAGTGTGCTTTGTGTGTGATCAAAGTGATGGACTGGTGTTTGATCCGATGACTCTTTGTGGCGTGAAGTCCAAGAGGTTCATTCAAGTGATTTCTCTCATCTCTTCTAAAAGTATTCAAGGTTAATTACAAAGTCTATTACTGCCCTATGGTTCCAGGTATTGATCTGATCTTATTTTTACTTTCTGGTTTTAAGAAACCCAGATTATCTCCTACGGCCCCTATACTGATTTGAGGATCCAGACATCCGATGGCCTTGTTGTTTGGGTCGAATGTTGGCCTTGTTGAATGAGTGGGTCGACCTTAGTTTGGGAGTAATCTGACCAGGGGTTTGGCTGCTAGGTGAAATCTCCCTATTCTGGCCGATTGTAATTTCTGCCCAGATTTGAAAATCGATTTCTGTTGAGTGTTGCTGATTGGTTGCTGATATTATTCCTCATTAATTTGGACTCTTAGTTGCTGATCTCAGCCCTTAATGTGCTATTTATTATTCAGCTACTGAATTGTTGAACATTGACATCGATGGCTTGCTGGACTATCATATAGTATTCTGATTTTTCTGTTATGTGGGCTGGTTCTGGTAGTTCTTTGATTAAAAGTTCATGCAGTTGAGACTTGGTTAGAACCCTATCCTAGTCTACATTACCACCACTCCCGCATACATATCTTTAATTACATCAAGATATTTACTCGACACCCTTCTCTTCATTAGAACATGCCGATTAAGTCTCCAAGGACTCTGTCGTAGGCTTTTTCCAGGTCAATAAAGACCAAATGGAGATCTGTTTTGCTGTCTCTATATTTTTCCATGAGCCTCCTCAATAAATAGATAGCTTACGTCGTGGATCTACCTGACATAAAGCCAAATTGGTTCACCGAGATATAGGTCTCTCTTCTCAGACGGATTTCAATAACCTTCTCTCGAAGTTTCATTGTATGACTCATTAGCTTTATGCTTCTATAGTTATTGCAGCATTGGATATCACCTTCATTTTTGTGGATCGGAACTACCTCTATTCATCTGGTATCTTCCTTGTGTCCATAATCTTATTAAACAAATTAGTTAACCAATGTTCCCCACAAACTCCTATGGTCTTCCACACTTCAATTGGAATCTCATCTGGGCCTAGTGTCTTGTCTGTTTTCAGCTTTCTTAAAGCTTCTTTAACTTTTCCCACACTAACATTTCGTACATATCTATGTCATGAGGTATCTTGTGGAACATGGAAATTGTTTAACTCATTTCTACTTGAACTATCCCCATTTGGTAGGTAACAAATATATTTATCCTATCTCTTCACAATGTCCTCCTCCCTTACCACCACTCTTCCGTCCTCACCTTTGATACAGCTCACTTGGTCGAAATCTCTACTCTTTTTGTTTCTCATCTTAGCTATGATTAGTACATAATATTATTCCTTGCTCACAACCCAATCCCACTAAAATATTTTCAAATGAGATCAAACTCTAGCAGGATCATGAAACATAATATTATTCCCCCTTTTGGAGAAAGTGTGCATGAAACTCAACCAGACTCAGTTGAAGATTTAATCGAACTAGTTTGGTTTGGTACATGAGATGGCCAGGATAAAGCTTTGTTGTAGGTATGTGAACTTACTAAATTAAAGGCTCCCCTTAATGGGTCAGTACACCTAGTGATCGTAGGGAATATTAAGATAACAACTGGCCATGTGGCAGTACATGGGTGGGCCCACTTGATAAAAGACCTTGCACATATCTCATTGGTGCAATTTCAGCCCCAAATAAGTACAGGCAATGGCTCAAAGCCTTAATGTTTGTCCAGAAGTTTCAAAGAATTATGACATTGCCACAAAAAGGGAAATGGATATAATATTACCAAATGGCATCTTTCTAATCTTAAGCCACTTCCTCTTCTCACTTTTGGGCTACACTCTATTAGTGAGATAGCTGTGGGGTCCTCAGTCACATGGACCTAGCCCTGCCATATGGCAGATGGTCATCTCTTTAACAGTCACTGGCATAAAGACTATTAAGAAAATATTTCCAAAAACATAACCAAAAAAAAAGGAGCACAGATAGAATAGAAGACAAACAGGACTTTACAGAAAAGGAGGTAGGACTGAGCTGAAAATATAAAATGGCGTACCGAGTGCACAAGGCTCCCTCCACTGCGGGTCCTAGGGAGAATCATAATGCATACAGCCTTACCCCCCGCTGCGCGGAGAGGCTGTTTCCCAACTCAACCCTGTGACCAGTAGGTAGCAATGGAGCAACCTTACCATTGCGTCAGGGCCCACCCTCTAAAAGAGCTGACAATAAGAAGCAACTAAACGGGTGCTCACATGGCAATTGCCACAAGAATGAGAGAATGGCTCATCAGTAAACAAATTTACATGGATGACGTGTTAATAGCTTAATTCATCCCCCCCCCCCCAAATAAAAGAAAGGTGTTAATATTTGATGGCATAGATGTTTTCCATGTATGTCTCAAATAACTAGTAATTCAACTTCAGAGGTTTTGCAGCATCAGTCAGACAAGCTGGGGTAGCTGGCTGTGAGAACTCCATCACTCTACAATTAGATTAACACTTCAGGAAAGGCTCAAAATAACTTACCCGTGAAAGCACTTGTGAAAAAAGAAATAAAAAAATATGGGCAACCAGACAACTACAGATCTCATTCTTCTCCCAAATAAATAACCAGTTTGTTACAGAAGAAGCTTTGTCAAACTCAGCAAACTCCATAGTTCTATTGTCAGAAATCCCAGAAAATACTTCTGTTTTGGTACTTCTACAGCCCCACACAATAGCTAGGGGCAGCAACCCCACAGCATGATCTCAAGAACCAGAAGAGGACAAAGGCTGGGACATGGAAAGCATGCAGATTTCTCCTGTTGTCCCCTGTTCATGCCAAACAACCCAAGATAATGGCTCCTCCGAACCATTACCTCTTTCAGTTAGCAACAAAAAACTGCCCAACTTTTTTCACATTTTCTGACAGATGTAGCATCTTCAACAAGCTTGACCATTTTTTTTTCCCAGATGGCATAGTGTCAACCATCAAGAATCAATTAAGAGTCACAACTCATGAAAAAGTTTCCACCCTCTCCCCCATACATACGTGATGCAGATTCATCACCGAAATAGGCTTGTTTTATTAGGAATAAGTCTAGGGTTGGGTGGGATATGTGTTGGGCCTTTGGTCCATATGGTTTCGAGTGTAATAAGGCCTTTACATCTGTTCAGAGAAACCCTATCTACTGAGATCACTAGCTTTGGTTGTTCCAGATCTGATTTCTCTTTTAGTTATGATCTATTAGTGGTATTATCCTACTTCGATTGTGGTTGTTCTTTGAGAGTATCCTGCAGTACTGCCGGGACTTGGTTTGACTTGTCAATGTAGTTCTACATTACTATGGCAAGTACATATTCCTCAGGCAATATCAGCTAGTTGTCATATAAGAATTCACAATAAACCAATGTTTCAAGGTCATCATGGGTTCTGTCAGAGAGGGAGTATTCCACTATTGGAACATGAGAATTTTCTTACTAAAAAAGGAAGAGTAATTAGAGCTTTGTATGACTTCTCACTGCCCCCATGTAAAGAAGTCACTCGGAGTCCTATCCCCTGGGACCAAAAACATACCATCATTTCCCTCAAAAATATTTCCACAGCTAAATCTCCACTCACTTCGGAGTGAAGGCCTATTTCATCAGTGCACACTCCCCAAACCCCCCAAGCTGCTTCCACTTGCACACGAGGTTCCATCTTACTAGATAAAATTTCTTTCCCTTACTTCTTTGCCACAATGATCCCACAGCAACCCACAGTAATGCCTTTCTGGTAATTACAGATACTGGAAACGCATAAAATTAAATTGGAAACCGCGAGTTAGCTTGTTAAGCATTGTTTTATTTCAACTCCAGCCAGCTCTTGTATATTTTTTTTCTTTTTTTGTGGGTGGTTTATTTCCTAACTGTCAGGAGCTTTACATGATTCTTAATCACAATTGTCTTCATTGGACAAGTATTGATGGAGGGCCGGTAAGGGTAGGGAAGAATTCCCTGAGATGGGTCTCAGAGTTGCAAGGGGAAGGGAACAATCGCACAAAGAAGGGGGGAAAGAGTCGCACACACGCCCGCAGGCTCTCAAACACTTTACTCAATTCATATTTTTCTATTCTCCAATTACTCCATCGGTTACAAGCACATTAAATAGGCAAATAAAAGACTCAACATGGAAAAAAATCCTAAAAGGAAACTAGTTCAAAACAAAACTAGGAACCCAACTCTAAATAGGAAACTAACTCAATCTAAGAAACTAAAATAAATTAAGAAACTAATATCTCCCTATGTATCCTACTTAAAATAAAAGATTACATAATATTCCTGAATAAATAAGATTTACTTAAATCCTACTAGATCAAGTAACCAAATATGGATCGGCCTCATCTCCATCTGGATACCCAGATGGGTTTGGATCGGTCCATGGGTGTGCATCTACATCAAGTATATAATAAAACTTGTAATCAGTAGACAATAAGTTACACTACAAAAAATCAATGCCCTAATCTCTTCTAGATTTGTGAGCAAAGAAACTTAATGCAATTTTGTGTTGGACAGCTTTGAAGTTACAGCTTCTGCTCTATACCTTAATATAAGGGGTGACTCCAACAGTGGGATCCACAATTAAAAAAAATGTGGGAATTAGATGTGGATGATATTAGTCCTCATGCTTTGTAAGCACTCCAACTTAGTGGCAGGATTTCTTACTTTCTTGGGTTTAAGCTACTTCTTGACCATTTTTACCTATAGAGGAAGATCTACATCATATTACCATATCCATCATTCCCAAGACTAACAATTTACTTTATTCATCACATAACAACCAACAACTACTAAATCCAGAATATGCCCTTCATAATCCATGGCTAAGATTGATGCTTTGGGTAACATATTTCTCATGGTCATAAAAGAATAATGAAGACATCCGTGTGAGGCCTAGGCAGGCCCCCTTCCCCTTTCAATATGGTGCCAAGTCTATGTGAAGATAAATAAAATAAAATGGGCAAAAGAACATAATTCCAAATGAATGAGAGATTGAGAGAAATACATTACCTTTTTCTCCTGTACATCAGGAAGGGTAACCTGCTCCAAACTCTGTTGCAATTCCAAACGATATTGCGCATTGCTAAACATGTATCCAGTCATCATAACACTGTACATGAGTTGTGCAAGATTTTCAGCAACCTGAATCAAAAAGCAATTGCTTCACAACTATAACACATACTAAATGTCCAATGTATGTGGAGTTATTGATTATGAGTTACTGGTTATTATCACAACATAGATAGATGAAGGAAGAGAGAGTGAGCGTATGAAGGAGGAGGAGTAGGTCAGTCAGTCAGATACATTGCAATAAACTTACTGTGGTAACTGTTACTGCAAAGAATTGTGGAGGAAGTGTTCCAATCATATTAATTGTCTGGTGCATAGCATCAACAACCTACACCAGTATCCATGAAAGTCATTTCAGTTAAGAAACTCCAGCAAAGCAAAAGTAGCACATCTGATCTTAGACAATTAATTGGTTTAATGGGGAGCAGGAGGATGAATAAAGAAGAAAGCGGGGGAAATGACAGACACTGCGGTTCTCCATGATTTGGATGGTACTGCCACTCTTTTCCTTTCTACTTCTATATCTGATACGCTCAAATTAGCCACCCAGTAAGACAAAGGCACGTGGCATCGACACTTGGCATCGACACGTGGCACCCAGCCGAGGTGCATCCACCACGACCAGGACTCCGAGAGCAGAAGGAGGGGGGTCACGCGAAGGACTCTAACCACGTAAAGAGGGGGGATACCCGAATAGGGAATATTCCCCACGAAGGTAGGAGGACGTATCCGGGTAGGATTGGGAAAGGGGGTAATCCTATAAGAGGAAACCCTAAAAGACAGAGAAGGTAAGTCGAAATACCCACCATTACTCCTGGGAAATGAGATTGTTCTGCCGGTCTCTAACTTGGGCGTCAGAGGACTAATGCCGGAGATACCTCTGGGCTCTGCCTTCTGTGCTTGTGCAGGATCGGCGCCCAGCCTCATACGGATTTTCGGCAGCAACAACATCTTTCTAAAACAGTTGCCTGGATTCTAAATGTAGGATAGTCCAACTTGCTCACAAGGACGGACCGTTTCCATTGTATTAGTATTACTGAATAAAGACATCTGAGATGAAATATTCATAAACAATCAATAAGCAAAGATATCATACCTGCTGGGGCGCTCTTTACACAAACAATTCCAAGAATTCTGGCTGCACATTTTTAACATATTCCAATAGAATTTCTCTCCGGCTCTTCAGCTTGACACAACAAGGAAAATGCTCAGGCCCAAAAAAATCAGCAATAAAACTTTTCAGTTGAGAATTATCTAGTAATAGTAAGGAACAACAAACTTTTCAAGCCAGCTACTTGATTCCAGTTTTGTTAAACAAACCCTTGATTCTCAATCTGTCTTTTAAACCAAGATAATCAAAGATTGACAGAAAATGAGTTCTAGCCAATGGCCAGGAGGCAAATAAACCACTCACAAGTAGATAATGGCCTAAAAGTGGTAACAAAAGTGCCTTTGTTAATGTCTCCAATAATATGGATTTAGACATTTGCAAGAGTTTTGGTGCTTATGGAAAGTAAGAAATAGAAGAAACTTTGAAGACAAGGAATGTCCTGACACAAGGTTGTGTGGAGACCATTCAGCTTATGATGGGTTTCGTTCCTCTCTCAATAAATACACAATCAATCGAAGCTGGGTATAATGCACATTTCCTCTCTCTCAATCGAAGCTGGGTATAATGCGCATAACGAAATTACAAGAGAAATTAGTCAGAGAGAGTACCAGAGTGCCATTAGAAGGTTTGGAGTCGCCGATTCCAGAATTTTTAAAATCGGAAGAACCGTAAGCGCGAGTTCTCAGAATGCATCTTCTATTGGTCTTTCTAGGGAAGCTGAGTGAAGAAAACAAACCAGAACGACAGGAGAAGATAAATGGCGACAGAGATGGAGATGTTGAAGTCGGCTTCACCACCAACGAAGACATTAAGATCCAAAATCGATGTTACTAATAGTTTCCTCCCTATCTGAAATGCTATCGTTCGTTCCTAATGCTTCCCATTGGTCTCCGTTAACCAGAAGAGCATTGCTGGAGTGTGCTCAGTGGAATGGTTAATTGGTTCACAGGAACGGCGGTTCTCACAAAGATTGAATGTTCATCCCTCGTCAGTTGCAAAATGAGCCAACGGTCACTCTTATCATCGTCAACAAAACCAATTTGTCACACCCTACAGTGCTGCACCCTCACAGCTTGCCATCATGCCATATGTATGAGTGTAAGCCATCATGCCATATGTATGTTTAACATTGTAAGATGTTGACCCAAATTTCAGCCATGCCCCATGCATCCCAGCCCTCCATTGGTTGAGGGGAGTAGTATAAGGTTTTTTTTCCGATAAAATGCCTACTGAAGTATAGAGAGAGCAATCCAGTGCATAAGGCTCCTGCTACTACAAGGTCTAGGAGGGGTAAGTGTCACACCCCATTCACACAGAACCGGACCGGTGACCGGGTTAACTCCGATTAACCCAAACCTGTCAGGATCATCTGATACAGTACCCAACCACAGCATACACACATCTAAGATAAACGTTCAAAAGTTCAGCGGAAGACTTAATTTACTTGTAAATACCCCCAATATACTTGATACCCAAATTGTAGTATATAGATAAATACATGTGAGCCCGTAGGCATGATATTTACACAAAAAGAATAACAATTCACATATCAAGAACACAAAAAGGGGTCATCAAAAGAATCAAAAAGTAAAACCCTGTATGGTGTCAATACTGCGGTCCCGCAGCACAGCCCTCGCACGTGCAATCCGTACCGTGCTCATACTCCTCGGGGACCGACCAATCCTCATCTGGCAACTCAACTATGGGGCCCGACCCTTGATCTTCAGGCTGGTGAAGTACAAAATCATCTAAAAGAGGTGCGTACGTGGGATGAGCTCACTAGCTCAGTAAGTGAAAAGAATGACCACACAACAATCACATCCATATGCACTATATGCTATGCAATTCATTTTAAATCTCATCCACCTAAACAACATTACTAAGTCTTTGGTTTTGTGTTACTACAACCACAGTGCGCATATGCCCCGGGTACGAGCCGTGAACTCCATCCCGTGATACGCCCATAGGGTTGTGGGAGAAGGCCCACCTTGAGTACTTGAAAAAGTAAAGCATGCCGACCACCAGCTCTCAACATAAAAGTAAATGACAGAAAGTAAAGGTGCTGACTCCAACAATTTAAAAGCAGTACGATTGACCCTCTTGAATATACCACTGAGGTTGCCGACTGTCCTAATGACCAGCCGGGCGTATGTCTAACCGCCATAGTGACCCAACAACCACTACCACTGCTTCCCCCCAAGTGATAACCCAACACTCAACCCCTGTTGGGAAGGGTCGTAGCACGGGAAGATGATAATCCTAAACCGCATGCTCCTATATGACATAGTACGATTGCAAAGTGCCACCGTGGCCCATTCCACAGGCCACCAATGCCCTCGTTTCCAAGCCGACTACGGCATCTAGTCTAATAATGCATCATGCACAATGATCCCATCATTCATCACATAAGCACATCAATAATTTAGCATTGAGAATGTAAAACACATCACACATGTCATAATCATATGAGGATGACTAAGCTACATATAATTTGCATGATGACACGGCTAGTCTAGATACAATTGAATGATACCAAACAAGCCTTAAAATAAAGTCAAATGTCCTCCCCCCACTTACTTGTTGTGTATAGAAACTCACGCCCGGTATGAGTGAGATCCGGCGCGAGAAATGTAAATTTTAGTGAACCTATCATAAGTGAATGGGGTTAGCATTTCACCACCTTGAGGTCAAAACTAACAAGATTTGATGGTAAAATCATGTTTAAAATCACAAAAGAAGGTTGCCCAACCCTTTTGGGTCTATTCGGACACAAAAATCACGTTGGGGGCCTCACGGTTAGGTCGGACAACCCACCTGCCACGGCCCATCTGTCTTCTCAGGTGGATGGGCTGACCCGCCGGTCTTCTCAGGCGGGCTGGTTGGCCCATCGGTCCCAACCCACCAGTGGGAACCGAGGGCCTGCCCTCTCAGGCGGGTGCCCTCAGGCAGACTGGTCGGCCCACCGGTCCCGGCCCACCTGAGGGGGAGAAAAATTGCCTTCTTCCTTGAAACTTTTCCCAACCTTTGGGAAACCAAATGGGGCTTTTCCAATCACATTTTCTATACATCCAAGGTCTTATAAGATGATTCTAACCTATATCTAAGTTAGATTTAAGGATTGAAAAGTCATCTTACCTTATTTGCTCAAGAACTTTTTCGAAACCCCAAAATCACTTCTTAGCTCAAGAAATCACTAATACTTCTCAAATATTGTAAACACTTCTTCAAATCCTTCAAAATTAACACATAGACCATCTATTAAACCTTAGATTCATCATCTCAAGTGGGATTTACAATATCTCAAGGAACTCTACCCAAACAAGGGTTTTACATGGGTTTGGTGAAAGTTTAAGAAGCATAGCCTTTGCTCACCTCCAATTATAGATCTTGTGTTGGGGATCACTCTTTTGGCGCCGTAATGGGAAGATCAGACCTTGGCATCGCTCAAAGTCATTCCTTCCTTCTCTTCCTTCCCCTTTCTTCTTCCTCATTCTCTTTTCTTCCTTCTTTTCTCTCTCCTCTTTACTCTTCTCACCAACTCTTTAGTGTAATAAATGAGAAAATGAAAAACACAATAAATGCTATTTATACTTTAAAATATCTAGTAACCACATGGGTGGGTCACTCAGGTGGGCGGATGCGCCTGCCTGTGACCACCCACCTGAGGGCCGAAAATTAGCCAACAAGTGGGATTTTGATGGAATTCGACTCTCGGCATGTATCTCACTCTCGGCATAAGGTAAATTATACGTATGCACTTTAGGATATGGCTACATACCAGCATTACCTGTACATGGCCTTATGATACGTGCATGTGCATGGCTTTGGTACACCCGTCTCCTCTGGCACTGACTCGGACTTGTCTGGCCAACCTGTGTTCAAAGTCACCCTTGCCATCATGGTCCATAAAGAACCTGCCTTAACCCTCTCTGGTTCGGGTCCTACACGGTTAAACCGGGTCAACCACGTAATTAAACCGGGTTTAAAAAGTAGGGTATCACAGTAAGTGTGTGCGCAGCCTTACCCCCTGCTTCGCAAAAGAGGTTGTTTTCAAGTTTTGAACTTGTGACCAACAGGTTGCAATAGTGCAACTTAACCGTTGTGCCGCAAGCTCGCCCAGTTATGCCTAGTGAAGTATAACGCTTCATTATTTATCAGGAAGAATTCTCCAGGCCCAAAGATGGAAACACGTTAGGATATGATCTCATAATCGACATCCACAAGGAAACCATCTCCAAGCAGGACTCTACTCTACCCATGGTATAAAGAGGGGAGTAGAGCCCAAGGTAAGGCATTCCACAACTCACTGACTACTACTTCTCTCGTTTCTATTCTTCAACAAAGCACGAATTTGACTTAAGCATCAAAGAATCCCATATTGGTGTACACCCTGGGCCTTTCTTGTGTGATTCTCGCTATGTAGGTTCTCAGAACAAATTCTAGTAGCAACAGATTGGTTCCATACATGGGAACAAAACGAGCAATAGATATGTTATGGTGATGAAGACCTATCACGAAAAAAAAAAAAGAAGAAGACTATAGAACCCTCTCTTACGATATGAATCCAAATCTGGACCTTCGGCGCCTCCATCAAACCCTGCTTATTAATAAGACTGTTTAATTTCGTTTATGCATCTAATTTATTTATTGGGCTTGTAAGTTGTTCCATAGGTTTTCACCCAAAATTATTCTCAGCTAGGGATAGGAACAGACATCCTGTTTATAAGGTTGGTACATTGTATATTACCAAGGATGTGATTCCTGTACATAAATATAAGTACACATACTGTTTGTGTATAGAAAAGAATCTGGTAAGAATCTCGCATGTATTATTACCAGTTGTGTGAGGACGAGATTCATACTCGTCACTTGACCTTTGACTTGAGAGATCCTATTCGTGGTAGTGTTGTATCACGTATTTTGGTAAACCAATGGTTGACGTCCAATGGACTATATACTGGTACGCTGGACACGTGGTCCCACATTGTTAATAAAAAAGATCGTCAACATAGGATCCACTACCCTTAATTGGGGAATATCGAGGAGGGAGAATGCATGTGTTTGATCGAACAAAAATTTGGTACAAGTGTCATTTCTGTAAATTGTTTGCAAAGTTATTTTTTAATATATAAAATATTTTATTTATTAAATTTGATGTAAAATATTTTTTCAGCGTCCTATCATGTTCACGGAATATCTGAAGCAGACATATACAATGAGTTGGGGTTAGGCAGTATTAAATTACATTCCCTATAGCTCATTATGGGATATTGGAAAAGTGGAAGGTCTTATGTGCAAATTAAAGAGTTAATATTGCATGACAAGATTTGAGAATATTAAATGGTTAATTATCTTTTTATTTATGGTAGTGGATAAAATATAATTTGATTATATTTGTCACCCATAGTAAGAAAGATAGTAATCCCTTTTAGATTCTATCTCTTCCCACTTTAGAAACAAAGTAATTGTTTAATTTTGAAAATTATTCTCTACCACCAAGATTTGGCTTTCTTTGTTTAGGAAACAAAGATTTGACCAAAAGAGAAAACCCTAAAAGAGGTTTTATTATATAAGGGACAAGGGAGAGAGAGATTTAGTTTTTTTTTTTTTTTTTTTTTTTTTTTTAACTTCCTCTCTTCTCTCCCATGTTTTCTCTCTCCCTTCCTTCTCTCATTGTGAGTGAGTGTGTGTGAAGGAGAAAACATTAATGGTGGATTGTAGTTTTTTTTTTTAACTTCCTCTCTTCTCCAATTGAATGTGGATCGTAGTTTCAAAGTGTTGAGATTGATCGCTACGGTTGTAGTGTGGAAGAACTATTATCTGGAGGAGGAACTTCGATTGCAGTTCTAACGTAAACTGTTTTGATTCCCATGTAGTCAATTTTTGTACAGTGATTTCGAACGCAAGAGATCCAAATCTGATCCATTCCGCTGCACGATTGGGTTTCATCCAACACAGCCAACACTAGCATTGCTACAAAGTAGGACCAAGGTGTACCAAGTCATGGAACTCAGCAACCGTGAAGCCGCCAAAGAAGCCAATTGAGCAAACAACAAAGCTAAGTATCATTGAACCCTCTGGCCCCAGAACCACAAGCCCCTATGACCAAGGCGCAGTTCGAAGGACTGGAATGGCAACTTCAATAGTTTGCCAAGGCAGTTTGAGAAAACTCCAAGGCTATCAATCAAGCAAACAGTAAACCGAAATAAATGTTGTTTTATGGTTGTCCTTATTGGCAATCTAGCCATGTGGCAGTGACGATGTGGCCAGTTTGGGTGACATGGACGAAAGTGATGACATGGAAGTGTTCAGTGTCACCAATGAGATAACATAGCCACTAGGGGTGTCAATTTGTGGCCCGAACCGACTAAACCGATCGGGACCGACTGTTTATAGATCGGCCCAGCCCGGACCATTTATTAAACGTGTCGGGCTTGAGCCCAGACCGTTTATTAAACGTGTTAGGCTTGAGCCCGCCCGTTTATAAACGGTCGGTCTTGATTTTGCTACTTGGACCGTCGGGCGCCCGACCAAGACCGATCGTTTAACACCCGACTGAGACCAGCCTATTGTGCATCGGCCTAGCCCGACCCTTTAATGATTGTAGAATACCTATTTTACCCCCCAAATTAAAAAGTAAAAACATGTTCATATTTTAAATAATGGTTATATTTGGTATCATTTATTAATTAATTGTCATTTTTTGGGGCTTGCATGAGTGGGCCGGAATATAAGAGCACATTTTATAGAGGGCTCGTTTAAAAACCGGTTAAAGCCCGTTTAACATTAAACATGTCCGTAGCCCGGTTAAGGCCCGACTAAAGCCCGATTAAGGTGGCCCGATTATATCCCGAGGCCGACCGATCGAATATAAAGCATACCATGCCCTCAATAACTAAGCCCGATTAGTTAAATGGGCAGACACGGTGTAGCCTTTGAAAGTCTTCAAGCCCGATTAAGCCCGATCGAAACCGAACCGGCCCGACCGGTTGACACCCTTAATAGCCACATTGTGTGCATGGAGTGGTTTGATTCATCCATGGTAGGTGGTGCGGGTTTCTGGGTCAAAACTGGTAAAATTGGCCTATTTTATGCTTGGAGGGATTCTTGACAATGAAAATGACATTTTTGGAAGAACGTTTCTCATGAAAAAGATAGATTCTAATTTATCTAGTCCAATGCCTCTGATTCGTCGCGTTCCAATACCGTATGAAGAAGTTATGATATTTATGGTAGTCGAGGGTAGTTTTGGTATTGAAGATGAATTTTTTGGAAGAATATTTCTCTGTGTAACAATACGAAAAAAATTCAATCTTTCCAACACTTTTAATTTCGTCGCGTTTTGATTTCGTATGAGGAAGATGCGGCATCGGAAAAGTCTATGGGAATTTTGGTCTTTTTACATGGCTGAGTGAGATTATCGAGTCTTCTGGAAAGTTGTAGTGCATCCAGTCATGGTTCCAACACATTTCATTTCTTCTCGATCAGAAATTGTATGAAAAAGTTACATATGTTTCCGTAAAGCCGGTACGAATATCCAAACCGAAAAAGCACCAATTGCTCTCGGTGTTGGGTGGATTTTCCAGATTTTAATTTTGAAATTTTGGAGTTTTTATTTTTTTTTATTTTTAGGTTTTAAAGGTCTGAGTTGATAAGGGGTTTCTGGCATTGAAGTCTAACGGAGCAGGGGCTTAACTACTATTTAAAAGAATAAAAGAGATCCTTAATGGACGGCTCCGATTGAGCCACGTAGGCTTGGTTCCCATTTGAGAGTGCTCACGATTTGGCACTGGATTGGACACTTAATATGCTTGCACAAGGTTTTCTATTGGTCATATTTATCAAGAACCAATGCTGGCACTGCACAGGATCAAGTTGCGCTACGGTGTTACGCACATGCAAAAAGTGGCATGGATAGATGCTATTTTCCATGATCTCATAAGATCTGGTTTAAACCATATCTAAAGATCTCCATCCAAGGGCTGGAAGCCGCCTTTACTTTATGAGATGTAGCCAACAATCCACCGTGAAGCGTTGATCGAACCAATGGTATGTGGACAACAATTCTGACTGTTGATGCAAGCGTTGACAGCCTGCATTAGCGGATCCTAGATCTATAGCTTCTATTTACTATCTATTATTTAAATCGGACGGCTCATATTAAGAGATTCCTTTTGATGATATCTACGGCCAAATATGCGCTTCTGTTGCACGTGCCGCTGGCGTAGCCTATGCCAACCACCAAAGATTCTATTTCAGGCTATCTCATTGCTCCAACTTCAAATGGCCATATCTCCCTAACCACAAGGCCAAATTCGTCCATTCAAATTGCAGTTTCTTCATTTTTTTGAGCTCTACACATTAGAAGAAGAAAATAAGGGTTTCAGAGAGTGTAAGGCTACGGACTTTGTGTGTGAAACTCCTCCCTCCATTGTTGACCATTGAAGAGCTTGAAGACTCCATGTGAGTTGTTTTACACTCCATTAATGGTAGTTTAGAAGGGTAGTTGGGTGGTATGGATGATAGCTTATTTCTAAGCCAAAGGAAGAAGTAAAATGAAGAGAGGAGCTTCCCCCTTTGTTGATAGAACCATGAATGGGTTTTGTTGCTCAATGGGAGTTTTGTTTACTCCATTAATGGGGGTTTGAGGAGGTGGTTGAGGTATGTTGATGATGCATTGACTCAAAGCCAAAGAGGAAGAGAAGAAAGCAACTGAGGGTTTGTTTGTGGTAGCTTTGAAGAGCAAGAAGCCAAAGGGGAGAAAATGTGTGAACACCAAAGTTGTCAGTGCAAGTTCTCAGTCATCCCAAGCAATCAATTGTGAGATTCCCTAACCTTGGATTTACATTATATGCATGTATAAAGATATGTATACATGCTAAGGTTAGTTGTGGATGGATTGTATACATGTTCGGTTAGTTGTGGATGAACTATAAGCATGCTAACTAGTTGTGGATGTATATGCTAGGCAGGGCTTAACTGTAGGACATTGATATAAGCCCAAATTTATTGTACTCTTTATTGAGTACTTAGTGGGTGTTAAGCACTGGGAGTGGGTGCTCCCGTGTAGTTAGTGCTACACATTGTACTAGCACTGAAAGTGTTATCTTAGCTTTGACTTGAGAAAATTGGGTGTGGATGCTCCCGACTGTGGGTGCAATCAAAAGTAGGTATTGAGTAGGTACGAAGCCTTTACGGGCACTACTCCGGGGAGTAGGTAAATTGTCGAACCTCATAAAAATCTTGTGTTGTGGGTGTGCTTATTGTTTGCATTATATATATTGAAGTGCGTGAAATGCCAAATGAGTGTGCACACTTAGAAGTGTCTATAAGAGGCTGAGTGTGCATACGACTGTGTACAAACAGGGACAGGTACAGGGACAGGTGTATCAGGGTTTTCCGTGTCAGATATCGGACAGTTTTAGGGATCAGAATCAGACTCACTGATTCACCCTCCCTGTCAATGACTGCTGAGTTACAACAGTAACCACCCCCGGGTGACCCAGAGGATGTCTATGGTATCTCTAGTTCCACTGGGTTTGGTCATAATCCTCATAACTACTTCTACCCCTAAAGACAAAGGGCTTATGGCCAATGATGATTGGCTAAAAGATCCTCATAATGGGAGGTTGATCCCGCATTAAAACAGATGATTCGAGATCTCCAAGAGGAGGTCTAAAAATTCGTACAAAATCCAATCAAGCAAAAAACACAAATTTTACCAGCAACATGGGCTTAGCTGACAATGTTATAGACTCATTGCCTGTTGGGTTTAGGATTCTGAAGTATGATACATATGACAGCACCACTGACTCTATTGACCATATGGAAGTGGTCAAAATCATAATGCCGTTCCATCAACTCTCGGAGAATATCATATGCCAGGCACTTCCTCACACATTCAAGAAGGCAGCTAGGACATGGTACAATCGGATTTTACCGAATTCCATCCATAATTTTTGGGAGTCGAGTCAAGTCTTCATCAAATATTTCTTGAGCAACAAAGCTCTTAAGAAGACTCATCAACTTGATGACTATTAAGTAGAGGAAAGGTGAATTGCTCTCAATATATAAACTGGAGGTGAGAAATCTTAACTCAACGTAAAGTTTGCATCCCTGCTCATGGGAATCAAAGATAATCGCGTCAATTATTCACTAGCAAAGAAAGAACAAAAAGACCTTACGGGCCTGAAGGCTCAGTGTAACAAGTATATCATAGCCAATGAGACCATGAAAGCACAAGACGAATATCTAGAGGGGAAGTGTGGCAAGAAAAGATCCGAGACGACGGAGAAGGGGACTTAGATTGGTTGAACCAAGAAGCACTGATCTGATAGAGATGCTGACAAACCCAAGAGCCCACCAAAGAAGTTTGATAGTTATACTCCACTTACCTATAAGAGATTAGAGAGCCTGCTGCATATACAAGACCGTGGTTGTTAGGACTTTTATGTGGGCTTAACTAATATCGATTGACCCATTGGGCCCAAGCAATTGTTGACTCACTTTGATTAGGAAACTCCTAGCCCTTTCCATAGGGCTTTAGGGATTCTATTATAAATAGAATTGATGGTCCTTGCAACTATTTTACTTACACAACATATTGTTTGGGAGTACTACTTTCTCACAAGAGTAAGTGCATAGAAAGAGGAAACCCCAGAGTAAGAGATTGTAGAAGATCTCAATAGAGGGACTCCAATTGTATAGTTCTTCATCACTGTACGTGAGGGTATTATTGATCTTGGTTTAGGGACTCCACCCACGCTCAAGAGGTATGTGGTTAATTTCTTTTATAGTTCGTACTTGTATTCTAAACACTATAGGGTTGTTCATATGATTTTATGGAGTAGAATCCCAAATAGAGACTACATCAAGTGGCCGAGAAAACTCAGCAACCACCCCGAGAGGAGAAATCCGAGCAAGTTATGTCATTACCATAATGATAGCACCCTAAAAGAGAGATAGAAAGCTTGATCCAAAGAGTTTACCTTGGTAAGTATATCGACCAGCATAAACTCAAGACCTAGCTCTGGCATCCAACGTCGAGCTATATGGATCGAGGTGAAACTAATTCTGTAGGTAAAGCCTAGGAACTTAAAGCTAAAGCATAAACTAGTAAGTTGAACCGACCTAGCCCTGGCATCCAAAGTTTAGCTACTTAAATCAATGAAAAAGCAAAGTAGCTAAGGTAAAAATCCCAAGTCAATGACCGGGGTAAAATATTGGATCAGCAAATTTAGGGTTGAGAATGAGTTTTCCCTCCCCCTCCCACCTCCCCCAAAGCTCTAGCCAGTCCCTACCTCCTCAAGGAACTCAAAAGAAAACACCAACAGTTGCCACTGAAGTGAACCTTGTGGTGGAAAAGGCATCTCCACAAAAGAATGAGAATGGTATAGATAGATCCAATAGTAATGCTATGCAACATTGGAGGCACTGGTGATAAAAGGGGAGGGTGGTGGGGAAAGAAGAACAACTATAGAGTGGTAATCTTAAAAAGGTTGCAAAGAAGCCTATAGAAGCAATCAGAGAGAGAGAGAGAGAGAGAGAGAGAAATAGGCTATATTCTTTTGTAAAGAAAATGGTAGGCTACAAACTACAATGAGTTTGGGGCAAATGTAAATAGGAGTACTATGGAAAAAAAGGGTTGGGCTTCTGTGAGGGTAGTGGCCGAAAGATGAGATATCTCTTCCCCCCTTCTTGGGGAGGGGAGAAAAAGACTTGCATTCATTCCGTCCTCCCTCCCTCATTCATTCCATCCTCTCTCCTCTCTTTCTCTTTCATGAGGGAGGGGTGTGTTATGTGTGCTTGGCCTGCAGGTCCCACACCGCCGTATCACTGCTCAGAGATACCTTGAGGCCTATTTCACAGGAGTGTAAAGTTCATCATTCGAGATGGGGATTTGATGATGGTCCAATATGGGGACTAGAATCATGCAAAGGGGTTTGGAGTCACCACCTAGGATTATGGGCCTAGGATCGGGGGGTGGGCCCAATTCCTGAGAAAAGGGCCCAAAAGTTGGTCTGGTGCAGAGATTTGAGGTAAGTGTCAGGTTGTAGAATTGGGAAGGTGGTAGGCACCCAATCTACCCGGTTCAACCGGTCTTCCAACTAGATGCTTAAGAACGAACATTTTTCACAATTATTCCTATTCCGCATGCATGGCTAAGTTATCACACATATATACATTGACTGAATTTAAATAACTATGTACACTAAACAAGGTCAATATAAAGTCTACATTATGTTAATTCTGTTGAGAAATTATACCTGAGCTTAACCCCTGTTTTGGGTCAAAAGGGGTGGACCCCCTGGTTGATGCTTGTACAAACTTTCTTGTGGATTCTCTTGGCTAAGGGGAAGGTGGTCTTGGCCTCCAACTTCCTTTCTCGAGAGATGTTGACTATAATAATAATATTTGGACAGGGTTCCGGCTAGGAACGGTTACTTTTGGATTTGAATTCTGACAGAGCTTCGGCTAGGGAAGGCTACTTCCGAGCTTAGGCTGAGTGGCAATTTGGCAGAGCTTCTGCTAGGGATGGGCTACTCCTGGATTTTGGCTAAGGTGGAATTTCGATAGAGCTTCCACTGGGGATAGGCTATAGGAGGGCTAGGATGAGGTGGCACTCCGTCAGAACTTCCACTGGGGATAGGCTATGGGAGGGCTAGTCTGAGGTAACACTCCGGCAGAGCTTCCACTAGGAATGGGCTGAAACCTAAATGGTTAAAGAACTTCGAAGGCCCAAAGAATACTTCAAAGATTTGAAGGAATCTTACGAAGATCTCTCTGAAGACTTGAAGAACCTCAAAAGGGGGTGGGAGACTAAGGGGAAATTTTTCCTACACAAAATCTCACTAAAAAAAAAGGCAAAGGATTGAAGAGTTTCGAAGCCCTGAAGAACACTTCGGATCTTATGAAGATCTCTCTGAAGACTTGAAAAACCTCAAGGGGGAAAGGGGAGGAGAGAGGGCAGAGCTTCTCTACTATGGGATGCTCACTAAGAGGCTTGGGTTGTTGTGGTGTTATGTTATCAAAAACCAAAGGGAGGGGGGGTATTTATGGGGTGAAAGTAAAAATTAACTTTTGCCAATGGTGGTAAAAAGTAATTTTATTGTTGGACCAATAGGGAGGAAAGAGAAAATTCCTTAGCCAATGGTGATAAAAAGTAATTTTTCTAAACCAATGGGGTGAAAGTAAGAAATTTTGGACCAATGGGGTGGAGGGTAAATTTCTTTGGCCAATGGGGGAGAAAGTAACTTTTTTGGACCAATAAGGTAAAAGATGCCTTTTTGGACCAAAGGGAGGTTGCAGTGTAAGGTACGCTAGCAGGGCAGTGTGGGGTACATAGGCGGGTGAAGAGAGAATCCATTCTCCAAATTGGTCACCGGAATGAGTATTCCGATTACCGATGGGGGTGCTAGGGCTAAAGCAGGGGTGCCAAGGCTAAAACAGGGGTGCTAGAGCTTCAGCAGGGGCACTGGAGCTCCAGCAGGGGCACTGGGGCTTCAACAGGGGCGCTGGAGCTCCAGCAGGGGGGTTGGGGCTCCGCAGGGGTGCTGGGGCTTGGGGAGGGGTGCTGAGGCTTGGGCAAGGGTGCTAGGACTTGGTCGGGCATGCGCGAGGCTTGGTTAGGTGCACGCGGAGCTTGGTCAGGTATGTGTAGGGCTTGGTCGGGTGCACCCGGGGCACAAGCAGGGGTGCGGGGAGAGGCATGGGGGCTTGTATGGGCTGGGTTTGGGCACTCAAGGTAAGGCGTGGGGCTCGCATGGGCAGGGTTTGGGCACTCGTGGTAAGGCGTGGGGGCTCGTATGGGCGGGGTTTGGGCGCTCAAGGCAAGGCATGAGGGCTCGCATGGACGGGGTTTGGGCACTCAAGGCAAAGCGTGGGGCCTCATATGGGCAGGGTTTGGGCACTCAAGGCAAAGCATGGGGCCTCGCATGGGTGGGGTTTGGATGTTTATGGAGTAACTTCTGGGAATGATTGCAGGAGATCTGATGGTTCGATTTTGACATACCATATATTGTTGGAATCGTGATTCTGAGTGCTATGCATCCGTACGGTCACTAGGACCATATTCCTTCGTATATGAAATGTCATAATTGGACCCTTCCTTTCTCTCACACGGGATTTCTGGGAAGTATGGAATGCCTCTGGGAATAGTTACCTCAGTCAGTTTTCATCTCTGTCGATCGAAAGTAAAAGATCGCTTCCAAGATCAGTAAGTCATCATTGTCGGAGGAGGGTGACAAAATTGGGTGTCTACAGAATGCCCCTCTTTGGCCTAAGCTTGTACCAACAGCTGAAGGGCAAAGAAAAGAACGACCACATTTTGTCACCCGAAGCATGTACTGCCGTCATCTTGCTCATCAATGACGGAATTGAAAATGCAACAGGTAATATCTCTTAACTACTTTAAAGTTTAGGACTTACCTGGGTTGCCGATTGTAGGAAAGAAATTCACTGCTCTTCCAATCCTACAAAAGACGTTAGTACTTTGATCTTTGACTTTTCCTAGGCCAGGCTTTCACGTGCCGGATTAGGGAATTTGGTCTCCAGGTTAGGTCTTTCAAACTAATCTGGGCTATCTGGGACTTTCGATTACAAGATAGAAATTTGCTGCTCTTTCAATCTTGCAAAAGACCAAAATATTTGACTCTTGGATTTTCATTAGCTGGGCTTCCATGTGCCAGTTTAGGGAATTTGGTCTATGAAATTGGGTCACTTACAGCTGATTCAAAAAGATTGGACCACCTGGGGCCGAGTTAATGAGATTGGGACACCTGGGGCTGGTCTAATGAGATTGGGCCACCTGGGGCCGGTTCAATAAGATTCTTTCTTTCCTTGGTTGGAGTTCTTGAATTTGAGTCATGAAATTGGAACCTTAGATTGAGTCATGAGTCATGAGATTGGAATCTTGAAATTTGGCTCTTGATTCGGAATCTTGCATTTTGACTTTTGATTTGGAATCTTGATTTTTGGCTTTTGATTTGGAATCTTGATGTTTGGCTTTTGATTTGGAATCTTGATTTTTGGCTTTTAATTTGGAATCTTGAATTTTACTTTCATGTGATGAAATTTCTTCAATTTTATCTTCACTTTCCCTTTTGAATTTACCTTTCAATTTCATGTGATATAATTTTCATCTACCACACAAATTATTTTGAATTCGGTATTTTTGTGGTAAGAATCTTTAATTTGTGCCTTGGAATTAGAATCAATTTTATTTTTTTTTTGGAAAAATTATTTTTTTTTAACCATAAAACGGTCCCCCCTCCTGTTCATTCCCCATTCCAATTTTCTTGAGTTGGGAATGATTCATGAGCGAGTGAGCTCGGGTTCTTGAGTTTCTTCGAAGATTCGAAGTTTTTTGCATTTCTTCGGGTTTCCTCAAATTTTTTTTGAAGATCTTCGAGTTTTCTTCAAAGTTCTTCATCTTCTCCTTGAAGATCTTCATAGTTCTTGAGGAGGGGGCCATTTAGAGAATTTGAAGCCTTTCTAGACCTTTTTACAAATTGTGAAACTTCTTGGGGTTCTTTGTAATTTTTTAGAAATATGGTTGAAAGAAGAAAGAGGACTCCAGAAGAAATCCGGCTGAGTGGTGGAGAGAGTTATGGTACATCCTCCTAGGAAGATGATAGTCTTGCAGATTGGTACATTGGGCGGACACTCCACAGGACCCAAGATCACATATGTAACTTCGTGTGGGGCACATGGGTAAGTCCTCTCATTTTAACTTATTTATTCATTATTATATATATAAATATTTTTTTGTATTTATCATTGCAAATATTTTTTTTATTCATTTTCAGTTATGCATATTTTTTTTTCAGTTTTTTTTTGTTTTATTTTAGAGGCACAATGGGGGAACACCCCCCATATTGGCTAGGTACGATCACCCAAATGTGGTCCTGCAATGGTACTAGATACTTCCACATAGGGTTCGGGGGCAAGTAGATTCCACTTTCCTGAGCCTGGCCCCATTGGAGACAAAGAAGTTTAGCTTGGCATTGGCGGGAGCTTTGGTGGAGCGGTGGTGGCTGAGCACTCATTCCTTCCATCTCCCTACAAGCGAGATCACTATCACACCCTTGTGTTTGTATGCTATGATGAGTATACCCTTCAGGGGAGGCCCCTATCCCTTCCTGCGACTTTCACAGCACGGGATTTTACGGATTTGATGGGTACTAAGATTCAGGAGGATTAGACGCATGTCTGCCTAGGTGTGATCAGTGCCCGCTGGATGAGGGCAGATTTGAGGGTGAACCTAGGTAACATTGAGCAGATCATCCGCTCTTTCCTTCTGTTTGCTGTGGCACAATGTCTCTTTAGTGATCTCTGGGGCGGGGTAGATATTCGCATGGTTGCCCCCTTCTGGAACCTTTGGGAGGTGGATTCTTAGGATTGGGGCGGGGCTGCCTACATATATACCTTCCGTGGACCCTGGACCTGCTAGCATATGGGGATCGGGGCGTCAAGGGAGCGGGCTACATTCTCCAGGTGACTTCACATTTTCCTTCTGTTCTTTTTTTTTTTTTTTTATTGCATCTCCTTACTTTGACATTTCAATTCAGCCTTAGTGTTATGAACACCTGGAGACTCTAGCCCCCACGTTGAAGTATCCTCAGAACTCGCCCTTCCCTATAGCTACCAGATGGGGCGATAGCTGAGTGTTGAGGAACCAACACTATCCTTCTGGGACCACTGCCCATTCTCTCTTGAACGGCCTCACTGAGGTAAGTCATATTTGGTATCAAATTCTCCCTTTTGCTTTGTGCTGTACTCACATCTTCTTGACTTTACAGGTTAACTGGAGGCCATTCCGATGCCTCAGATTCCCCAACCCCGATGAGTTTGATCAAGCCAAGCACCTAACAGAGAGCCGTGTACTGTTCAGGGGCATCTAGGGCCATGCTTGGTATTGGGAGAGCGTGTCACTCCTCAGTGGTCTGATCCTGCTTTGTGCTCCCCTCCTTGCTTTCCTCCTTCTACTATGCATAATCCGGGGTGTATCCCTGTGGGTCAGATTGAGGGCTTGGCCGAAGGGGTATGGGATGACTCCCTCTTAGACCTGGACAGGGATTACGAGGCCTTTCTTGAGGAGGAGACGGTCTGCACTCCTTTTGGTCCTAGAGGGCCACTGGTATGTTTCCTCTCTTGAGCTTCTTTTTCATATTTCAAATCCTTCTTTTTTATTGATGTTGTTTCAGTGGAGGGCACAGCATGTGGA
Organism: Macadamia integrifolia; assembly: GCF_013358625.1. NCBI lineage: Eukaryota > Viridiplantae > Streptophyta > Magnoliopsida > Proteales > Proteaceae > Macadamia > Macadamia integrifolia. Next base: position 4,639,214 of record NC_056560.1, on the reverse strand, counting down.
CCCCCCTCCCACTCAGTCACGAGCAGGTGCTGCTTCCTCGTCCTAGGTTGGATCTTCTATTATTGTGAGTGGACCCCTCAAGATGGCCACCAGTCCTTTCAGTGGCTTCCCAGGCTGGTCCTATCCTAGTGCCACCCATCCGGGCATTCCTCAGCTCTTGGAGCGCAAGCTAGATAGAGATGCCTCCCTCAGACTTCCCATCCAGTTTGACTATGTGAGTATCCAAACACCTCTCTTTTTGATTGATTCTTGACGTCTTCTGACTGACATGCTCTTTCTCATGTGTCTCCGGAGATCAATGCTGAGCTCAGGAGAATATACCAAAGTTTATCTAAGGTCATGGTCAACAAGGTATCATCCCGTTCTTATCCCCCATCCTTCTTCTTTATTGCTTCTTTTCTTGATCATTTCCAATGTTCCCCCAATAGAGGGAGAACAACGCCCTAAGGTGACAGGTCGGTTCCTATCGACAGGAGAATGCCTGTCTGTAGGTACAGATTGAGGATCTTACCCAGAGGCTAGAGAGTTTGAGATTAGCATCTAGTAGCCTTCCCACTTTCCACGAGCATAATTCGGATGAGGAGCATAGTTTCGGTGAGGACCTCGACTTCTAGGGATTTATTTCTGTAATTTATGTAAACATAAACATATGCATATCTTTCCCCCCATGTTGTTCTTTTATTATTACTTTTTTTTTGTTTTTTATTTTGGCGTCTTATGAATGGAAACCTATCTTTGGCACAAAGAAAATCTCTTTTTGTTTATGGTTTGGAATGTTTTTTTTTTTTTTTTTTGCATAATCAATTCCACAACTCAAGCCTTTATTAAAATAATCGGCATAACATGAAAATCCAAATATTCCTTCATTCTACTACCAAGTGGATTACATGAAAATAACTTTCCTACCATAGACAGGATAGGTAGGTAACAATGTGGGGAGATAGTTCTTAGGGTGAGCAAAAGTTCACCAACTCCTCTGGATCCTCTACTTTCAGTCCATGTCGGCTGATATACATAGGCAAGTAAAAGGATGTGTGAGTTAATCCCATCAACCTGACGTAGTTGCATCTGGGGGTCTTCGTAAGAAAATCCTCTTGTGGCTTTCCTAGGCGTCTCCATGCAATATCCTTTGTAGTTCTTCCATGTAGGTACTCTTTCCAATCAACGATGAGTTTGAATTTCAAGGCTTCCCTCATTTCTTGGTAACAAAGAGCTCTGAGTTAGCCTCTATTTAACTGCTTGGTAACAAAGAGCTCTAAGTTAACCTCTATTTAACTGCCTGATCAGCTTAGTTTCTCGAGTAGCCAAACTTGGAAAAATAGCAGGACTTCCATGGTAATGATCAAGTCCAAATCTACGGCTATGGCTCATGTCATCAAGTCCTTTGAATGTCTCTGCAAGAACCGTAGGTATGATATCTCCTCCTTTCTTCAATTGCTTTACCACTTCTATTAGAACAAATAGTGCACCACATCCAGGAGTTCGGAGAACATAGCGAGCTATCATGCACAAAAGGTAAGCATCATGTGATCTTTTCTTATGGATTCCCCCTAGTGGTAGGTATTGAATGAAGATCCTGGCCATCTTCAAAATATCAATCTTTCATTTCCTCCTTTTCCCATCCGAAAAAGTCATGAATCTCCTCTGAGTGGTCTTTCTTCAAAGATGGTTGAATCAATTTACCCTTAGGTGGAGATAACATATAAACTCACAATTCTTCGAGAGTTGGACAGGTCTCAACCAACCCAAACCAAAATACATGAAGATCGGCATCCCAATACTGAGGCACCTGTTGGAGCAGATCGTGATGTAGCTCAATGCACCCAATTCGTATGAGGAATAACATACTTGTAGATTCTAGCAGGCCTGGTGTCACCATTTTTATGTCCACGGTCCATTTCTTCAATGTCTCATCTAAAGAGTCCATGACTTTTCCTGAAACCATCATAAGCAAAGAAGAGATGTGATGATTTTTTAAAGTATCACTCATCAGCTATTGTCACAACCAAACCTCTACCACTGTCGCATCAAAATCTTTTTTTTTTTTTTTTGACTACTCAAGGGTGGGAAATGAACTGGCCTTGAAATACTAGTGCCGGGTGGCAACTTTTTTTTTTGGTTGGAATTCTGGATAAGAATCTAGAGGATCATAGGCAAATGATAGATACCTAATGGTCTTGCATGCCATATGGAAATTCTTGGGGGACACAAGCTATGATGATTCTTTTAAAATACCTTGATTATTAATCTAGGAACCAATTTATTGCCTTGAGATGGTTGAGACCGCACTTGCACATCTCAAATTGCCTACGTATCCCTTGAGAGGAATCAGGTCTAGCATAGTTTGGGCTATTCACCCTTTCAGACATAGTATCTCTTTAGTTGATCCATGTTGACCAGTCCGGGTATTTCTTCACCATTGTGGTCTATGAGTTTCACAACTTTGCCTGGTAGAATCTCTTTGACAATGAATGGGCCACTCCAGTTGGGCCTGAATTTCCCTCTTGAGTCATGAATTGGAGCTTTCTATTCTCGAAGAACAAGCTCACCCTTATTTATATGACAGGGCTTCACATTCTTGTTGAAGGCCCTTGCTATTCTCAGTTGATATTTCTTCAAATTATCCATGGCCTTCATACGCCTTTCATCGAGAAAGTTGAGCTCGTCGTATCTGGCCTTCACCCATTCTCCTTCAGGTAACTGACTATCAAGAAGCACCCTTAGGGATGGTACTAAGATTTTTATGGGTAGAACCGCCTCAACCCCATACACGAAAGTGAAAGGAGTTACCCCTTCGAGTGTCAAAGGCAAGGCAAGGGTAACTTATCAGCCCAATCCTTGTGTGTTTCACCCTTGAGGTACTCCATATCGAGAAATGATATTTTCTTGGATGAATTTTACCACCTTAGCAGATGTGAGGACTGCATATGACTGAGCTTCTATCCACTTGGTAAAGTAATCAAAGGCTACCATGATGGATTCATGGCCATTGGATGCTTTGGGGTTGACCTTCCCAATGATGTCAATGCCCCAAGTAGAGAATGGCCAAGGAGAACTTAGTGAGTGCAACTCCATTGGCGGGATATGTATGATATTGGAAAATATCTAACATTTGTGGCATTTCTTGACAAAACTCATACAATCTGCTTCCATTGTGCTCCAATAGTATCCGAGCTTGTGAATCTTCTTAGCTAGCATCTTGGCATTCATATGGGGTCCACAAGACCTTAATGAATTTCCTCCATGATTGTCGCAGCTTGCTCCTCATGACACACAGTAATTGTATTCCATCATAAGACCTCTTGTACAACAAGTCTTCTTGAAGGATAAACTGGGTGGCATATCTTCTCAGAAATTTCTTTTCTCTTTCCCCCGGTACTTCCTTTCCCTAATAAAATCCACAATATGAGTGAACCAAGACAGACCATCTATGGTGAGAGAGTTCACCAAATTTTGATTAATGGGTCTGCTTCTTTGTTCCACTAAGAATGGTCAGACTCTAGCCATATGGTTGCATTCTACCATGGAAGCCAAGGTTGCAAGGGCATCAGCAAACCTGTTGTTATCTCTCTGGAAGTATTTGAATGAGATCTTCTCAAGGTGTTCAATCACCTCTTTCAGATGTTCTTGATATGGTTTTAGCTTTTCGTCTATGGTCTTCCACTTTCCTTGCGTCTGGCAAATGACAATGGATGAATCTCCATACATCTTGATCCTTTTCACTCCAATAGTCAAGGTCGTTTCTAGTCCCAGTGCACAAGCTTCATATTCAACAATATTATTGGTGCAGGGGAAGTCAAGGTGGAATGATGAAAGCAAGTAACGGCCATCGGGAGTGATAAGCAATATTCTTGCACCACACATGTCACACCCCGTTCACACAGAACCGGGCCAGTGACCGGGTTAACACCGGTTAACCCAAACCTGCCAGGATCATCTGATACAGTATCACACCACAACACACATACAACTAAGAAAGTGTTCAACAGTTCAGCGAAAGACTTAGTTTACCTGTAAATATTCTCATTATACTTGATACCTAAATTGTAATTACATAGTTAAGTACATGTGGGCCCGTAGACATGATATTTACACAAAAAGAATACAATTTACATATCAAGTACACAAAAGGAATCATCAAAAATCAGAGAGTCAGCTCAGCTCGGTATTAGAAGTAGGGCTCAGCTCGGTATCAAAAGGTAGAGCTCAGCCCGGTATCAGAAGGTAAAGCTCAGCTCGGTATCAAAACAAGGCTTAGCTTGGTATCAGGAGGTAGAGCTCAACTTGGCATCAAAACTGTGGTCCCACAGCACAGCTCTCACACGAGCAATCTGTGTCGTGCTCTAATTCCTCAGGGCTCACCAATCCTCCTCAGGGAACTCAACTATGGGGCCCGCCCCGTGCTCATCAGGTTGATGACCTATAAAATCATCTAAAAGAGGTGCACACATGGGATGAGCTCACTACCTCAGTAAGTGGAAAGAAGGACCACACAACAGTCCACACAACAAATCACAACCATATGCACTATATGCTATGCAATATATTTTTAATCACATCCACCAAAGCAACATTACTAAGTCTTTGGTTTAGTGCTACTACAACCACAGTGCACGTATACTCCGGGTACGAGCCGCGAACTCCATCTCGCGATACGCCCATAGGGCTGTCGGAGAAGGCCCACTGTGAGTACTCAGAAAAGTAAAACATGTCGACCACCGGCTCTCAACATAAAGTAAATGACACAAATTAAAGGTGATGACTCTAGCAATTTAAAAGCAGTACGATTGGCCCTCTTCAATATACCACCGGGGTTGCCGACTGTCCTAATAACCAGTCGGGCGTATATCTAACCGCCACAGTGACCCGACAACCGCGACCACTGCTTCCCCCTAAATGGTAACCCAACACCTCAACCCCTGTTGGGAAGGGTCATAGCACGGGAAAGTGATAATCCTACACCGCATGCTCCTATATGACATAGTACGATTGCATAGTGCCTCCGCATCCCATTCCACGGGCCACCAATGCTCTCGTTTCCAAGTCGACTACGGCATCTAGTCTATTAATGCATTATGCACAATGATGTCAACATTCATCTCATAAGCACATCATCATTTAACATTGAGAAAATAATCACAACACACATGGCATAAGATAATGTGAGGATGGCTAAGCTACATATAATTTGCATGGTGACATGGCTAATCTAGATACAATGGAATGATGCACAATAAGCCTTAAAATAAGGCCAAACGTCCTCTTCCCACTTACTTGTAGTGTACAAGGACTCACGCTCGGTACGGGTGAGATCCGGTGCGAGAAGCGTAAGATTTGGTGAACTTATCATGAGTGAGCGGGGTTAGTATTTCCCCAGCTTGGAAGCCAAAATTAACACGATCCAATGATAAAATCATGTTTAGAATCCTAAAAGAAAGTCGTTCATCCGTTCGGACGTAAAAATCACGTTGGGAGCCTCTCGGGTGGGTTGGACAGCCCACCTGTCATGACCCACCAGTCAGACCCACCGGTCATGACCAGCGGGCAGGTTGGCCCGTCGGTTGGGCCCGAGGGTCTTGCCAAGATCGGTGGGAAGGTCGGCCCACCGGTTGGGCCCGCCGGTTGGCCCCGAGGGTATACCCTCTCAGGCGAGTGCCCTCAGGCGGGCCATTTGGCCCACCGGTTTGGCCCACCAGTCTTGGCGGGAAAATGCCATTTTTTCCCCAAACTTCCCCCAACATTTGGGGAATCAAATGGGGCTTTTCTAAACCCATTCTTCATACATTAAAGGTCTCATAAGATGGTTCTAACCTAGATCTAGGTTAGATTTAAGGAATGGAAAGCCATCTTACCTTCTTTGCTCAAGAACTTCTTCAAAACCCCAAAATCACTTCAAATCACCAATGCTTCTTCAACCTTGTAACCACTTCTTCAAATCCTTCAAAATCAACACATAAACCATCTATTAAGCCTTAGATTCATCATCTCAAGGGGGATTTACAAGACCTCAAGAAACTCTACCAAAATCAAAGGTTTTACTTGGGTATGGTGAAAGTTTAAAGAACCCAGCCATGTGTCCTTCACATGGACTTCACATGCTTGTGGGACCGTATGTCGGGAGTGTCGGCATACCTACTCAATACATACTCAATACATACTCAATACTCAAATACTCAATACATACTCAATACATACTCATACATACTCAACTCAATACATACTCAATACTCAATACTCAATACATACTTAATACATACTCAATCAGTATCTGGATCCGACGAACTGCTGTATGGGTAGAATGCAGCTTTGTCAATAAGCCAATCGTCATAGGCATCCATGAGAGGGATGAGACGAGAACAAGGAAGACGACCGTTTTGATGAAGTTCCCAAGCGGAATCAACGGTCGGAAGAAGAGGGGCTGGAACTTGATGAGGTTGTGTGTCATTGACTCGACATATGATATGAAGAAACTGTCGCCACTCTGATCGATGATGTCGTCGATTGATGAAGAGAGTATAGGGCTTTGTTCCATACACATGATAGTCGGTTGTATATTCGATGTAATGGCAGGGCTGTAGGGTATGAGGAGGGCCAGTAATTTGTAGGAGAGCCGGAGGTCTATGGAAGAGGATAATGCTATGGTGCATGGGTATATCAGGGGAATCCTCTTGTTCTTGGGGGAGGAGGGATGTGAAAAGGTCTAACCAGGTTTCTATGGGAGCAAAGAGTTGGAGAAACTGGAAGATTGGGAGGTTAGGTCGATGGGGTTGAACTGGGCTACACCATTGAAAGCACATCATCTGGATAGCTTGAAGGGGAAAGCTGATGGCTATGGAGTAGGCTGTACATAAATGCCAGAAGATGCATTTATATATGAGGGGTAATTCCTGTAGGTCATACGAGGAATTGAAGGTGAAGACTGTGAGGTAGGGGAAGTCTGGGTGGCAAGAAGAACCAGCAAGAAAGAGGCCTTCTTGTCGAAGGGCTATTCTGAGAAGCTGAATGGCTGTAAGCTTACTGTAGGTAAGGATGGCTTTATAGGTTAAGGTTTGAAGGATTTAAGGAGGAAGACAAGGAGGGATATCACAACAAAGGTTATGGCTAGGTAGAGGCTGTGGGGAAGCTGAGGAGGATGAGGATGAGGCTCCTGGGGTTAAAGGGTATAGGAGTGGGATGACGGAAAAGGTTGAGGTAGGTCGGGAAAGGAAGTCTGCCAAGACATTTTCTTTTCCTTTAATATGTTTAATATCAAAGGACCACTTTGAGAACCATTGAGCCCACCGGAGCAGTTGATCATTAGGAAGCTGTTTTTGTCGGAACTCAAGCATTCGCGGGAAACTTGACATGTCCAGTTCAATGAGGAACCTGTGTCCAATAAGATGAAACTGGAATTTCTCAATTCCGCGTCTGACTGCAAGAATTTCCTTAAACGTGGAATGATAATGGGCTTCAGAGGTTTTGAATGAGCCACTCTTATAACCACAGACTGTTCTTGTAGAATCAGGGTTTTCTTCAAGGAGAACTGCACCCCAGTGTGTATCACTAGCATCTGTTTGGAGAATCCTACGGCCATCAGAAGGAATCTGTAAACAGGGAAGTCTTGTAGATAGCTGTTTCAAAGCATAAATGGCTGCAGTGTGTTCAGATGACAAGGGAGGAGCATTCTTTCTCAAGAGTTGATGAAGAACAGACGTGTGTCTGATTTGTTGAGGAAGAAACTCAGTCATGTAATTGACTATACCAAGGAATTGCTGGACCTGATGTTTTGTCAGAGGACCATCAGGAAATTGCTGTAGAGAGGTAGCAATATGCGGTTGAAGTTCATATGTTCCTTTGGTAATAGTAACGCCAAGAAAATCAATGGTTGAAACACCAATTTGCATTTTCTTTGGGGAGAGCATGATTCCATAGTCTTGAACAATCTGATGGAATTGCTAAAGGAGGTTTAGATGTTCATCCTGTGTAGATGAAAACAGAAGAATGTCATCAATATAAATCAGGGCATGATCTTGAATAGGAGCAAAGATCTGCATCATGGCACGCTGAAATATTGATGGAGCTGTCTTTAGTCCAAAAGGCATAACTGTCCACTGTAAATGATAACCAGGGACACAAAAAGCTGTCTTTGGTCTATCTGCAGGGATAATACCAAGTTGCCAAAATCTTGCTTTGAGGTCGAACTTGGAGAAGACAGTTGCTGAAGATAGCTGAAGTAACAGAGCCGGACGAGTTGGTAATGGGAATTTATCATCAGCCAAGAAAAAGTTCAAAGGCCGATAATTAATCACCATTCTCATTTTTCCACAGATCTGTTCTGTTCTTTTGTTCACATAAAACGCCTGACATGCCCAGGGAGACACAGTAGATTCAAGTAAACCTTGAGCTTGTAGTTGGGTAAGCTCTTGAACTGCAAGGGTCAAATGTTCAGGGGGCATTCCAGGATGACTGGCTTTTGTTGGATTGACATCTTCATTCTTCTTAAAGGGTAAGGAGATGAAGAACTTAGAATTCTGCCAGAGGGGATGTGTACACTTTGTCAGGAACTCAGTATGTGAATCTGCACAAGAGGTCTGCAGAAGTTTTCCTTTAAACTCATCAAACAATGTAGGACCTGTTCCTGCAAGAAATATGTTAGAAAAAGGAGACCAGGGGAGAAGTTGTTGTTTATATACAAGACCTTGGGGAGTCCATTTAAGGGGAAGATGACTCAGGACATCAAAACCTATGATAAGGTCTTTACCGGGACACTGGGATCCTAACATAACATGGGTGAAGGAAAGGGTTGGAAGAAGTTGGATTTTAATGGGTTTTTTAGTAACTAGGGTGATATAGAAGGTTTCACCATTAGCTGCTAAAAATGGTAAAGGAGGGACTTGAGGTTTCCAGAAATGGTTGGGAAGAACTTTAGGGGACAGAATGGTTGTTGCAGCGCCTGTATCAAGAAATGCTATCAGATGGATTGGTTTAGCATATGGTTCAGGAATTAGGGTTACTGCGGCATGGGGTAAGGAAATAGACTGACAGAGAAGAGGTGTTGGGTTTTTGCTAGGGGAAAGGAAAGGAATAACCTGGTAGAGGGGATCAGAATCCTCGGACTCGGAGAAGGAAGACTCTGGGTCTGAGTCTGTGAGGTGTTGGGGATCAACCTCATCTGGGTAATCTATGGCAAAGAGGGAGAGGTCAGTAGGCTCTGCATATAAGGAATACAGAGATTCAAGGTCAGCATCTTGTAGATCATCATGATGGAGAGAGGCAAGCATATGTAACACCTTGTCTTTCTTACTTCTGTTAGGACAGTTTTTTGCAAAATGTCCATCTTTTCCACAGATGAAGCAAGAGGTGTCTTTGGATTTCCCTCGAAATTGTTTTTTCCGAAGGAAGTTCCACTGAGGCCTAAACCGTTTAAACCGAGAAGGCTTAAAAGGAAACCATTTCTTGTGCTTTCTGGAGGAATGAAAGAACCGCTTATGATGGAAGGGCTTCTTTGTAGGACAATCACAAGAGTGATCAGAACCTTTGCACTTAATCTTCATCCAGGAAGTGTCACAGACAGAAGACACTTTATCGGCCTTGGATTGTAGATCTTTCCAGATTTTCTTGACATTACACAGCTTGTCAAGGGCTGCAAGAGCAAAACTGTATAAGGAGCCGATGCTGCAAGAGGCCAGAGCAATGTTCTGGTTGCGTAGGAACTGCAGAGTATCAGCACCAAGAGGATCTGGAAGTGAGTTCAAGAAGATCTGCTTGAGATTCTCATCATCGAGGCCACCAATCTTATGGAACCTGTCTATCATACGAACATAGTGTTTGTCGAGATCTAGACGAGCTAGAGAACAACATTTTAGCTGTAAAAACTCTTCACGAGCTTTTGTAATATCATTCGAGACAGGACCAAGAAACTCTTGATATAAGACTGTGATGAACTGGCCTTCAGGAAGTTGAACAAGTTGTAATTGTCTATAACCACCAAGGGCTAAATACCATTCTCTGAGTTTTCCTTGAAGTCGTGCAACAAACTTAGTCAGAACACTGACTGATGTAGCACCTTCTTGTAGAAGTTCAGCATTAATCCAGGCATGAAAATCAGCAAACTTGGATGCCCACTTTGAGACAGGGACATCATCTAGGGTAAAGAACTGTTTAGGGTCTTGGTTGGAAAATGGAGCATATGTTGGAGGGGGTTGTGGTGCAGGTGCGGGGTCAGGATTATGGACCATAGGGTCATCCTGATCACCATCCATTTCATCAACAGTAGGAGGTGCAGGATATGGGACAGGTGGAGGTTCTGAACCTGTGTTCATGAAAGAAGGGACAGGTATTGGGTCTTGAAGAGCTAAGGTGGTGAGAAGATCTGTGAGGACATCATCACCAGAAGGGGTTATGGCACCTATAGGAGGATATTTAGGTTTGGTTCGAGGAGGAGAAGGTGAAGGTGAAGGTGATGGATAGGTAGGAATAGGTGGTGAGGGAGCAGGATAAGTAACAGCCATAGGATATGGTTGAAACTGTGGAGGAGAGGGTTTATCCAAGGTTGGGTTTAGGATAGGGTGTTTTTGTTTTTGTTGCTGTTGCCTGGGGTTCAGATTACGCTGTTGGCGTTGTAATGCTTTCAATTCTTCAAGAGGAAAAGTTCTCTGGGAAGCAACTACCGGAGGAGCCGGTATAGTGTACATGGCAAATGGATCTTGAGGAGACAGACTGGGAACTGTCAATGGAAGAGGTTGCTGTCGACTGGATGTTGCTGCTTGAGGTGGAGCTTGTTGTAAGCTATGCAACTGAGCTTCAAGAAACCGGAGATGTTTCTCTTTTTGTCCGATAAGGGCAAAGACCTGTGCTGTGTCAGCAGTCGAGGAAGCAATACCAGCAAGTTCAGTTTGAACTTGATCCATCTCAGCTTTAAGAGAGGTTAAAAGCTGAGTATGCCGGCCAATAGTACTATGAGTGTGTTGTGTGGAAGCAAGGATGCGCTCAAGGTACTGGTTTTGGACAATGGCATTCTCATTTTGCCAATTTAGAGCTGCTTCAGCCGGAGAGATTTCCTTTGGTTGTCCAGTGGGTAAAATAGGAGGTTTAACTTTCCAAACATGACGGACACCATGAGAATCAGGACCATAATCTGTAGGACCAGGAAAATTCTTCACTGGAGAAGAAGAAGAGGATCCTGGAACATACATACAGCAAGGAGGGACCATGGGAGATGGAGGCTTAGGTGGTGGAGGAGGTTTACAAACCGGAGTAGGAGGTAGAACATAAGGTGGTTCGGAAGGAGGATTTCCATATTTAACCATAAAGGGATAACGGGCTTCTGTGCTTAAGGGTCCAACTGTGTTATCTCCGGACTCATATCGTTCCCGTAGAATAGTCTGGGAGGACTTTCTTTTGGGTCGATAGGTAACATCATCATCAGAGTCATGGAGACAATCATCACAGTCACAGAGGTCAAAATATTTATGACCAATGACCGGATCAGAGAAATAGTAAACAGGGTTGCCTTGAGCATCAAAAGATTTGACAGGAATCTTTTCCTGAATCATGCCCGTAAACTGGGTAGGAAAAGGAGACGGTAACGGTTGTGGAGGAGGGAACCAGATTTCAACCTCACCAGAAGGGTGAGTGATGAACTGTGGGTCTGTAGACTGAAGAGGTTCTACTGGAGCAGGTTGCTGGGTAGCCATCTGTTGTTCATAAGCCGTAACCCAAGAAGAAGGTAAGAGACGAAGGAGGTCGTCTCGTGGAATTTGTCTTGGTACATAGGTAAGGCTCGGAACATGGTCAGAATCCACTGAGATGAATAAGGCATCCTCAGATTGGCCTTTCGAGAGATCAAAGGCATGGTTCTGTAACCGATAAGCCAACTGATAGTGGATAGTACCTGCTAAAGCCGTAGGGGCAAGTGGAGATCCAGAGATTTGGATCTGAAACTTTAGGGCTGAAGGAAGGAGTGGATCTGCTAAAGCTATGTTGAAGTTTGGGTACAGGGTAAGGAAGATTGTTCCTGCGTTCAGGGTAGTCTGAACAGTAGCAATCACGGCATGTTCATACCGGAGAAAACGACTGTCAAGAAGAGCTATGCGGGAGAACACTGGGAGACCTTTCCTGCCATGGAAAGTGAGGGCAAACTTGATTGCACCAAAGTGGAGATGAGTATAACCCTGGTTTTGCCAGTCAGGAATAAAATTGGTTGGTATCTCCAAAGTGAACAGTGGTTCCTTAGTTGTGGCAGGGATGTGATGTAACTCACATCGGGAAGCCTGAACAAGTTCCTTTACCGGAGGGGTTTTCTTTCTAGGAGCTAAGAAGGTTTTCCAGGTAGCAGAAGAAGAGGTCTTCTTAGGGAAGACAGTATATGGGTTTAATAAAGGGGAAGGAGTGGAGGGGATGATCTGATCATCGGGTAGATAATCAAACTCATATAGGGATTCTATAGAAGAAAAAGAAGATGAACGGGAGGAAGAACGAGAGGATGACGAAGAATCAGAACTCCGTGAAGAAGGGGATCGTCGGGAAAGAGACATACCGTAGAGGAGGCAAAAATCCAAATCCGAGCAGCACTTCCCATCGGTGAAACTTAGCTAGATAAAAAGATGCCTAGTCGAGGCCGATCAGGACCCCCGGGGTTCAAGTTCTTAGAGACAGATCAATCCGAGCCGTTATAGGGTATAAACCAGCCACTCCTTGGCCTGAGGACCCATCGCTCAAAGGATTCTTTCTCTGTCACCAGAAAACCAAAACCACGAAGTAACCTGTAATAGGGCGTGGCCTAGAACATCCCTTTAACTAACAGAGGTTCAAACCGAGAAGGGTCGGCTGTCGGAGACGGACCTTAGCCGGAGAAGGGGCTAGGCTCTGATACCATTCTTATCTCACGGTGTAAGTCACTAACCGGGCTCTTGCCCAAATCCATTCTATTAGAGGCTTTAAATAGCCGAGGAGATACAAGAGATAAGGGAGGACATGTGGGACCCAAGCCATGTGTCCTTCACATGGACTTCACATGCTTGTGGGACCGTATGTCGGGAGTGTCGGCATACCTACTCAATACATACTCAATACATACTAAATACTCAAATACTCAATACATACTCAATACATACTCATACATACTCAACTCAATACATACTCAATACATACTCAATACTCAATACTCAATACATACTTAATACATACTCAATCAGTATCTGGATCCGACGAACTGCTGTATGGGTAGAATGCAGCTTTGTCAATAAGCCAATCGTCATAGGCATCCATGAGAGGGATGAGACGAGAACAAGGAAGACGACCGTTTTGATGAAGTTCCCAAGCGGAATCAACGGTCTGAAGAAGAGGGGCTGGAACTTGATGAGGTTGTGTGTCATTGACTCGACACATGGTATGAAGAAACTGTCGCCACTCTGATCGATGCTGTCGTCGATTGATGAAGAGAGTATAGGGCTTTGTTCCATACACATGATAGTCGGTTGTATATTCGATGTAATGGCAGGGCTGTAGGGTATGAGGAGGGCCAGTAATTTGTAGGAGAGCCGGAGGTCTATGGAAGAGGATAATGCTATGGTGCATGGGTATATCAGGGGAATCCTCTTGTTCTTGGGGGAGGAGGGATGTGAAAAGGTCTAACCAGGTTTCTATGGGAGCAAAGAGTTGGAGAAACTGGAAGATTGGGAGGTTAGGTCGATGGGGTTGAACTGGGCTACACCATTGAAAGCACATCATCTGGATAGCTTGAAGGGGAAAGCTGATGGCTATGGAGTAGGCTGTACATAAATGCCAGAAGATGCATTTATATATGAGGGGTAATTCCTGTAGGTCATACGAGGAATTGAAGGTGAAGACTGTGAGGTAGGGGAAGTCTGGGTGGCAAGAAGAACCAGCAAGAAAGAGGCCTTCTTGTCGAAGGGCTATTCTGAGAAGCTGAATGGCTGTAAGCTTACTGTAGGTAAGGATGGCTTTATAGGTTAAGGTTTGAAGGATTTAAGGAGGAAGACAAGGAGGGATATCACAACAAAGGTTATGGCTAGGTAGAGGCTGTGGGGAAGTTGAGGAGGATGAGGATGAGGCTCCTGGGGTTAAAGGGTATAGGAGTGGGATGACGGAAAAGGTTGAGGTAGGTCGGGAAAGGAAGTCTGCCAAGACATTTTCTTTTCCTTTAATATGTTTAATATCAAAGGACCACTTTGAGAACCATTGAGCCCACCGGAGCAGTTGATCATTAGGAAGCTGTTTTTGTCGGAACTCAAGCATTCGCGGGAAACTTGACATGTCCAGTTCAATGAGGAACCTGTGTCCAATAAGATGAAACTGGAATTTCTCAATTCCGCGTCTGACTGCAAGAATTTCCTTAAACGTGGAATGATAATGGGCTTCAGAGGTTTTGAATGAGCCACTCTTATAACCACAGACTGTTCTTGTAGAATCAGGGTTTTCTTCAAGGAGAACTGCACCCCAGTGTGTATCACTAGCATCTGTTTGGAGAATCCTACGGCCATCAGAAGGAATCTGTAAACAGGGAAGTCTTGTAGATAGCTGTTTCAAAGCATAAATGGCTGCAGTGTGTTCAGATGACAAGGGAGGAGCATTCTTTCTCAAGAGTTGATGAAGAACAGACGTGTGTCTGATTTGTTGAGGAAGAAACTCAGTCATGTAATTGACTATACCAAGGAATTGCTGGACCTGATGTTTTGTCAGAGGACCATCAGGAAATTGCTGTAGAGAGGTAGCAATATGCGGTTGAAGTTCATATGTTCCTTTGGTAATAGTAACGCCAAGAAAATCAATGGTTGAAACACCAATTTGCATTTTCTTTGGGGAGAGCATGATTCCATAGTCTTGAACAATCTGATGGAATTGCTAAAGGAGGTTTAGATGTTCATCCTGTGTAGATGAAAACAGAAGAATGTCATCAATATAAATCAGGGCATGATCTTGAATAGGAGCAAAGATCTGCATCATGGCACGCTGAAATATTGATGGAGCTGTCTTTAGTCCAAAAGGCATAACTGTCCACTGTAAATGATAACCAGGGACACAAAAAGCTGTCTTTGGTCTATCTGCAGGGATAATACCAAGTTGCCAAAATCTTGCTTTGAGGTCGAACTTGGAGAAGACAGTTGCTGAAGATAGCTGAAGTAACAGAGCCGGACGAGTTGGTAATGGGAATTTATCATCAGCCAAGAAAAAGTTCAAAGGCCGATAATTAATCACCATTCTCATTTTTCCACAGATCTGTTCTGTTCTTTTGTTCACATAAAACGCCTGACATGCCCAGGGAGACACAGTAGATTCAAGTAAACCTTGAGCTTGTAGTTGGGTAAGCTCTTGAACTGCAAGGGTCAAATGTTCAGGGGGCATTCCAGGATGACTGGCTTTTGTTGGATTGACATCTTCATTCTTCTTAAAGGGTAAGGAGATGAAGAACTTAGAATTCTGCCAGAGGGGATGTGTACACTTTGTCAGGAACTCAGTATGTGAATCTGCACAAGAGGTCTGCAGAAGTTTTCCTTTAAACTCATCAAACAATGTAGGACCTGTTCCTGCAAGAAATATGTTAGAAAAAGGAGACCAGGGGAGAAGTTGTTGTTTATATACAAGACCTTGGGGAGTCCATTTAAGGGGAAGATGACTCAGGACATCAAAACCTATGATAAGGTCTTTACCGGGACACTGGGATCCTAACATAACATGGGTGAAGGAAAGGGTTGGAAGAAGTTGGATTTTAATGGGTTTTTTAGTAACTAGGGTGATATAGAAGGTTTCACCATTAGCTGCTAAAAATGGTAAAGGAGGGACTTGAGGTTTCCAGAAATGGTTGGGAAGAACTTTAGGGGACAGAATGGTTGTTGCAGCGCCTGTATCAAGAAATGCTATCAGATGGATTGGTTTAGCATATGGTTCAGGAATTAGGGTTACTGCGGCATGGGGTAAGGAAATAGACTGACAGAGAAGAGGTGTTGGGTTTTTGCTAGGGGAAAGGAAAGGAATAACCTGGTAGAGGGGATCAGAATCCTCGGACTCGGAGAAGGAAGACTCTGGGTCTGAGTCTGTGAGGTGTTGGGGATCAACCTCATCTGGGTAATCTATGGCAAAGAGGGAGAGGTCAGTAGGCTCTGCATATAAGGAATACAGAGATTCAAGGTCAGCATCTTGTAGATCATCATGATGGAGAGAGGCAAGCATATGTAACACCTTGTCTTTCTTACTTCTGTTAGGACAGTTTTTTGCAAAATGTCCATCTTTTCCACAGATGAAGCAAGAGGTGTCTTTGGATTTCCCTCGAAATTGTTTTTTCCGAAGGAATTTCCACTGAGGCCTAAACCGTTTAAACCGAGAAGGCTTAAAAGGAAACCGTTTCTTGTGCTTTCTGGAGGAATGAAAGAACCGCTTATGATGGAAGGGCTTCTTTGTAGGACAATCACAAGAGTGATCAGAACCTTTGCACTTAATCTTCATCCAGGAAGTGTCACAGACAGAAGACACTTTATCGGCCTTGGATTGTAGATCTTTCCAGATTTTCTTGACATTACACAGCTTGTCAAGGGCTGCAAGAGCAAAACTGTATAAGGAGCCGATGCTGCAAGAGGCCAGAGCAATGTTCTGGTTGCGTAGGAACTGCAGAGTATCAGCACCAAGAGGATCTGGAAGTGAGTTCAAGAAGATCTGCTTGAGATTCTCATCATCGAGGCCACCAATCTTATGGAACCTGTCTGTCATACGAACGTAGTGTTTGTCGAGATCTAGACGAGCTAGAGAACAACATTTTAGCTGTAAAAATTCTTCACGAGCTTTTGTAATATCATTCGAGACAGGACCAAGAAACTCTTGATATAAGACTGTGATGAACTGGCCTTCAGGAAGTTGAACAAGTTGTAATTGTCTATAACCACCAAGGGCTAAATACCATTCTCTGAGTTTTCCTTGAAGTCGTGCAACAAACTTAGTCAGAACACTGACTGATGTAGCACCTTCTTGTAGAAGTTCAGCATTAATCCAGGCATGAAAATCAGCAAACTTGGATGCCCACTTTGAGACAGGGACATCATCTAGGGTAAAGAACTGTTTAGGGTCTTGGTTGGAAAATGGAGCATATGTTGGTGGGGGTTGTGGTGCAGGTGCGGGGTCAGGATTATGGACCATAGGGTCATCCTGATCACCATCCATTTCATCAACAGTAGGAGGTGCAGGATATGGGACAGGTGGAGGTTCTGAACCTGTGTTCATGAAAGAAGGGACAGGTATTGGGTCTTGAAGAGCAAAGGTGGTGAGAAGATCTGTGAGGACATCATCACCAGAAGGGGTTATGGCACCTATAGGAGGATATTTAGGTTTGGTTCGAGGAGGAGAAGGTGAAGGTGAAGGTGATGGATAGGTAGGAATAGGTGGTGAGGGAG
The DNA here is from genome assembly GCF_013358625.1 of Macadamia integrifolia. Taxonomy (NCBI): domain Eukaryota; kingdom Viridiplantae; phylum Streptophyta; class Magnoliopsida; order Proteales; family Proteaceae; genus Macadamia; species Macadamia integrifolia. The sequence goes on along the minus strand of NC_056560.1, from coordinate 4,621,833 downwards.
CAGGATAAGTAACAGCCATAGGATATGGTTGAAACTGTAGAGGAGAGGGTTTATCCAAGGTTGGGTTTAGGATAGGGTGTTTTTGTTTTTGTTGCTGTTGCCTGGGGTTCAGATTATGCTGCTGGCATTGTAATGCTTTCAATTCTTCAAGAGGAAAAGTTCTCTGGGAAGCAACTACCGGAGGAGCCGGTATAGTGTACATGGCAAATGGATCTTGAGGAGACAGACTTGGAACTGTCAATGGAAGAGGTTGCTGTTGACTGGATGTTGCTGCTTGAGGTGGAGCTTGTTGTAAGCTATGCAACTGAGCTTCAAGAAACCGGAGATGTTTCTCTTTTTGTCCGATAAGGGCAAAGACCTGTGCTGTGTCAGCAGTCGAGGAAGCAATACCAGCAAGTTCAGTATGAACTTGATCCATCTCAGCTTTAAGAGAGGTTAAAAGCTGAGTATGCCGGCCAACAGTACTATGAGTGTGTTGTGTGGAAGCAAGGATGCGCTCAAGGTACTGGTTTTGGACAATGGCATTCTCATTTTGCCAATTTAGAGCTGCTTCAGCCGGAGAGATTTCCTTTGGTTGTCCAGTGGGTAAAATAGGAGGTTTAACTTTCCAAACATGACGGACACCATGAGAATCAGGACCATAATCTGTAGGACCAGGAAAATTCTTCACTGGAGAAGAAGAAGAGGATCCTGGAACATACATACAGCAAGGAGGGACCATGGGAGATGGAGGCTTAGGTGGTGGAGGAGGTTTACAAACCGGAGTAGGAGGTAGAACATAAGGTGGTTCGGAAGGAGGATTTCCATATTTAACCATAAAGGGATAACGGGCTTCTGTGCTTAAGGGTCCAACTGTGTTATCTCCGGACTCATATCGTTCCCGTAGAATAGTCTGGGAGGACTTTCTTTTGGGTCGATAGGTAACATCATCATCAGAGTCATGGAGACAATCATCACAGTCACAGAGGTCAAAATATTTATGACCAGTGACCGGATCAGAGAAATAGTAAACAGGGTTGCCTTGAGCATCAAAAGATTTGACAGGAATCTTTTCCTGAATCATGCCCATAAACTGGGTAGGAAAAGGAGACGGTAATGGTTGTGGAGGAGGGAACCGGATTTCAACCTCACCAGAAGGGTGAGTGATGAACTGTGGGTCTGTAGACTGAAGAGGTTCTACTGGAGCAGGTTGCTGGGTAGCCATCTGTTGTTCATAAGCCGTAACCCAAGAAGAAGGTAAGAGACGAAGGAGGTCGTCTCGTGGAATTTGTCTTGGTACATAGGTAAGGCTCGGAACATGGTCAGAATCCACTGAGAGGAATAAGGCATCCTCAGATTGGCCTTTCGAGAGATCAAAGGCATGGTTCTGTAACCGATAAGCCAACTGATAGTGGATAGTACCTGCTAAAGCCGTAGGGGCAAGTGGAGATCCAGAGATTTGGATCTGAAACTTTAGGGCTGAAGGAAGGAGTGGATCTGCTAAAGCTATGTTGAAGTTTGGGTACAGGGTAAGGAAGATTGTTCCTGCGTTCAGGGTAGTCTGAACAGTAGCAATCACGGCATGTTCATACCGGAGAAAACGACTGTCAAGAAGAGCTATGCGGGAGAACACTGGGAGACCTTTCCTGCCACCTCTAAACGTAGATCTTGTATTGGAGATCACTTTTCCGGCGTCGAAATTGGAAGATCAAGCCTCGGTGCCACTTAAATCCTTCCCCTACTTCTTCTTCCTCCCCTTTCTTCTTCTCCGTTCTCTTTTCTCCTTCCTTTTCTCTCTCCTCTTTACTCTTTTCACCAACCACCCGAATGACATAAATGAGAAAATGGAAACTCATGAATGCTATTTATACTTTCTAAAATAACTAAGTAATCACATGAGTGGGTCACTCAGGTGGGTGGATGCGCCCACCTGTGACCGCCCACCTGAGGGCCAAAACTTGGCCAACAAGTGGGATTTTGACAGAATTCGGCCCTCGGCACGAATCTCACTCTTGGCATAAGATGTAATATACGTACGGGCCTTAAGATACAGCTACATACCTTCTTTATCCGTACATGGCCTTATGATATTTGCATGTACATGGCTTAGGTACACCCGTCTCCTCTGGCACTGGCTCGGACTTGTCTGGCCAGCCGGTGTTTAAGGTCACCCTTGCCATCATGGTCCATAAAGAACCCACCTTAACTCTCTTCGATTCGGGTCCTGCGTGGTTAAACCTGGTCAACCGTGTAATCAGACCGGGTTTAAGAAGTAGGGTATTACAACACCCCTTTTGATTAGCTACTCTATCAAAGAACAACTGCCATTCATTAGTTGTGTCTTCTTCTTCTATTGTTGTGATTCCTTCATCGGGAAAGGCATCGCCCAGGGCTCTTTCATCTTTTGTGGGGTGGGCAGCGAAGTGATCAGCTATAGCTTGCCCCTTGATAGATTTCTCAGTAACATAGGTGATGTCAAACTCTAATAGCAAAAGTAGCCACTGAGCCATCCTTCCTGTTAGAGATGGTTTCTCAAAGAGGTATTTGATTGGATCCATTCTTGAGATCAAATGCACTGGATAAGCTACTATGTAGTGCTGCAACCTTTTTGTTGCCCAAATCAGTGCAGCACAAGTCTTTTCCAAAGATGTGTACCGCATCTCATATTCCAGGAACTTCTTGCTGAGGTAATATATGGCATACTCTGCCCCTTTTTTGTCTCTTTTTTTGCTAGCAATGAGCCCATGGAATATTCTCCCACTGATAAGTGTAACAGAAGTGGTTCTCCTTCCACCGGTGGTGTCAATACTAGTGGGTTCATGAGGTATCCTTTGATCTTATCAAAAGCTTATTGGCATTTGTCATTCCATTTCTAGGGCTGCTCTTTCTTCAGCAGCTTGAAGATTGGCTCGCAAATTGTAGTCAGTTGTGCTATGAACCTGTTGATATACTGGATGTGACCCAAAAATCCTCATATTTGCTTCTCAATCTGAAGTGTGGGTATCTCCTAAATTTCCTTGATCTTGATAGGGTCGACTTCAGTGCTTCTTTCACTTACCAAGAACCCTAACAATTTTCATGTTGTTGTTTCGAATACACACTTCTGAGGATTCAACTTTAGTTGGTACTTCTTAATTCTTTCCAAGAATCACCTTAGTGCGGGAATATGCTCATGCTGATCCTTTGACTTAACTATCATGTCATCCACATAGACTTCCACATCTTTGTTCATCATGTCATGCAATATGGTCGTAGCTGCTCTCTGATAAGTTACCCCATCATTCTTTAGCCGATCCTTTAGGTGTATGCTCACTTGGTTGTATCCTGAGAATCCGTCCATAAATGATAACAAGGCATGCCCATGCCCTGTCGTGTTATCGACCAATATATCAATGTGAGATAATGGGAAGTCATCTTTAGGGCTTACCATGTTAAGATCTTAGAAGTTTACGCACATTCGTACCTTGCCATCTTTTTTTGGCACTAGTACTATGTTAGCCAACCATTGGGGGTACTTCACCACTTGTAGAAACCCTGCATTCCACTGCTTCACAACTTCTTCCCTAATCTTCTCACTCCATTCTAGATGCATCCTTCTGATCTTCTACTAAACCAGCTTTACCCCAGGGTAGGTCGACAATCGATATTGCACGATATCGGGGTCTATACCAGGCATATCCTCATAAGACCAAGCAAAGACTTCAAACTCCTTCTGAAGACTAATCATCTATTCTGCTTCTTCGTCATCTAGGGTGGTACCAATTTTTACCTCTCGAAGGCATTGGTCGGTTCCTAGATTAATAACCCAAGTATCCTCACAGATGGGTTGGGCTTTCTTTGGTTTGCATTATTTTATTAACTCTTGATATTTATTAAAATCATCATCAGAAAAAGGAGGCAAGTCATACTCAGAATCAAAAATGAAGGAGTAACAGACTTGACATACACGGACTCTGGACTCTCCTCAAGAGGGGAGGCTGACACATAATCATATATAGAAGACTCAACAACTGACTCGACTACAGACTCGATGACCGATTTAATGCTTTTATCAGTGGTATTCAGGCTGGTTGACTTGGTAGCATGAGTAATCTTGAAGTTCTCTCCGATGCTAGTCCAGTTTAGGAGCGGTTTGATGGCTCGATGGATGAGGAGATGTGGCAAATGGCCTCCTTCTCCTTCTGAGAAAGTTGCAGCTATTTCTTCAGTGGTGCAAAGGTTCTTCTGGATAGGTGCCTGCTTCTTCACAAATACCAGTTGATCAACCTCGTGTTCTCGAAAGTCAAACTTTCTGAGAGATGAGAATTGGTGGTGACTGCATAATCCCCTTTCTACAAAGTCTATCTTTTCAAGCCTATTGAGGGAGGCCATCCCAATGCCTTGGTCACATTTTTTGCCACCATAACGGATCTTTCCATTGCAGGTGATTCGGGCACAGTACATGCAAACCATCATTCTTTGTGCTCTTCTTTGCTTCGCATATACACTTCTTCCTCTGAAAGGCCTAGGCTTGAGCTCATGTAGCTATTGGGCTCTTGGTTCTTATAGGAGGGAGCAAATGTAGCTTTTCAAGTCAATGGGAAGATTCAAACACTAGATGAGTTTCACTTTCCTTTCCCACTCTCTTTTTAGGAGGACTCGAGGACTTGGTGCCTCCTTTGATTGGATCAATGTTGTAGGGTTACTAGAGGAACATCCATCCTCAATCAGTGCAATTTCTGCTATTCCAGTGATGCAACTGTCTTGATCACATTTGTTGTTGTTGTTCTACCTCATGAGTTACCCAGTCGAACTCATCTTGAAAGAATATTTCAAATCATGGTTGCATCTTTGTGGTGGTTTCATCAAACCACAGTTCAACATTTCTACAAAAGGAAAATCTTCTCCTTCCCTTACAAAGTACCTGTTGAGAGTGGGGTAGTAAGAGGCGGATATTTTCCTAGTCATCCTTAGTACCTTCTGCATTTGTTGCCATTCTTGCTCTTTGGTCTGGGGGTTTGAGGAATGTATCCAAGACCTTCCTTCTTTTGCTAACCACTGGAGTAGGCAATTTGGAAATACCCTGATGATACTTTCCCAATTCCATCCCAAGGAAAGTATTGCTTGTTCCTCATCATTTGGTTTACCGGAGGGCTCCATATAGCTTCATAGTTAGTCAAAATCTTTTCATCTGGAATTTCCTTGGCAAGTGCTGCACAAGTTTCCTCCATGTCAAAACCACTAATTCGAACTTCCTGGTCTTGTTCTTCTCCATTTTCGGGATCCCCAGCTATTGTAATCACCTACCCTTCATAAATGAATTTCATTTTCTGATGGAGACTAGAGGACACTGCCTTTGCATGATGTAACCAAGGCCTTCCCAAGAGCATGTTGAAAGATGTCGGTATATCAATGATTTGAAAATCAATATCAAACTTCACCAGGCCAATCGTCATGGTGATGGTGAGGATGCCAAGGATTTTCCTTTAAGTGTTGTCATAAACCCGTATGGTTTGGTTTGACGACCTCATATCTTCCAGGTTGATGCCAATACTCTTTGACGATATTAAGGGTAGAACATTCAAAGCAGACCCATTGTCAATGAGAACTTGGGGAACCACCTTGTCAAGACATTCTACTGTGATGTGTAGAGCTTTATTGTGTTGGGCCCCTTTGGGGAGTTCAGAGTCTTAGAACATTAATGATTGTACTGCATAAGTTTCCCCCACTATGTGTGAGAGATGCATTGGATCTATCTCGATTGGAACTTGCCCATTGGTGAGAGACTTTAAGACTGCTTCACGGTGTGTGGGGGAGGCCATCAACAATCCCCAAATTAAGATATTAGCCTGGGCCTTCTTGAGCTAAGCCAAGATTGGATTCTCTGGTTCTTTCTTTAAGCCACTGGTTTCAGCCTCATTAGTCCTTGATTGTTTTACTGCCAGGGCCTTGCCTTTGTAGTCTCTTCCACTTTGAGTTTCCATCACATTGGTAGGTTTCTTCATGATGATCTCTATAGGATAACACTCCTCATCATCACTATTTGTTATGGTAATTATTCCTACCATAGGATCATCGTCCTCTTCTGGTTCTCCTTCCGTGCTAGGGGTGGGAAGTCGAGGTCCTCCGCAAATGTCAATGGCCCTTGCTCACACCTTTTTAACTACATTGGAAAGCCGCACAACTGTTGTATCCACCATTTCTGCAAGTGTGGCATGTCCCCCTATTTTTTTAAGGATTCTCATTTGCTCAATATAGCATTGTTCACTAATGGCTACTTCACCTAACATTTAATCAATCTCATCAGCCTCGAGTTTGATGTCAACCAAACGATTAAAGACATAAACCATGTGTTCTACTATAGGATTTTGTTTACCTTCAAAAGTGATCTCATATCCTTCACTATCTTCTGAATCCGATGCCGAATGTTCCCCTTCCATGTGAATTGTGAGTGCTAGCTGAATAGCATCTGTGGGATCAACCATCGGGTCATCCTCTCCGATTGTATACACCGAATATCCTCCTGGATCCTTGGGTGAATAGTACCCTGATTCATCATCTTTATTATTGTCCCAAGGCCCCTGGTAGTCATCCCAATCCGGCTACTTATCATCACCTTGAGACTCAGAGTCATCTCCATCATTCTCATCTTCACTCTCGTCCTCCTCGTCGTTGTCGTCATCCTCTTCTTTACTGATTTCTCCCTCATTTGGTTCTTCATCAGATTCCTCTTGACCATTAAATTCTCCTGCATCCAAATGCTCGTAGTATTCAGAGCGTATGGACTGGAAGATTTCCATAGGGCCAGACTTAACCTCATCGGCTCGAAGATGGATTAGGCCAGACTCATCATCTTTCGTATCACTCCCAATGTGGATTAGGGAGGTTTGCTCTTTGATTTGTTCCCTTATTGCCAATGCCATTACTGCTATGAGGATGTCACTTGTGACTTCTTCAATTGTCTCTGGATTGTCCTCCTGAGGTACGATGGGCTTAATCATAGAAGTAGGATCATTACCTTGATTTTCTCCTAAGACATTTACTGAACCAGTTGACGAGGTTATCTTTAGAGAATCCGGTAGTGCAAGCATGTCTTTCCAACTGTATCCGCTAGTCCATCCTTCCTTTGGATTATCCACCGATCCTTGGGAATGGGTCTGATATAAAGGTGATGAGGGATACGAAGCAGAATGGTATGAAGGTGATATGATGTGAGAGGTAGGATATGAAGCTTGGGGGTGATAAGATGAAGAAACTCTTCTCCTTGATGGTGTGGTGAAGGTTGGTAATATGGTGGAGGTTGGTAATATGGTACAGTGGATTCTTCCGTTGATGATGAAGGAGGGATAGCAGATGTCTACTCTTTTGATTCTTCTTCTGTTGACTCTTCTCTTTTGGGACCTTTGACTCATGGAGATGTAGTGCCAAAACACTTGGGTGAAGAAAGGATGAATGGGGACTCAAAGGCCAACTTTGAAAGCCTCCTTAAACAAGCACAAATCCCCGGGGTTCCCATAACTAGCCTTATCTGTGGGCTTCGTGTTCAAAGCACAAATGCTTCCAAAATATTACAGGAAGCCTTTAACTCCCTAAGTTCAGACTCATCCATGGTGGATACAATCTTCCTAGCATCCACCTCTAAGGCATCATTGGTTCGAGCTCAGGACTTAAATACCCTTTCCCTGAAGTCTTCACCATTGGAGCCACCCTCAGACTCCCGAGCTGTGGTAATGGACGACGAATCATGGGAAGAAGGGGAATCTGGGGACTAGTCCAAAGACATTCCTCGGATGCCCCTGAAAAGATGATCCCTTCAATTCGATACCATCCTCTCTGAGGATGAAGGACTACTACCGAAAGAACTAGACATCAAACACTTACTTTTCAAACACCGATGAAACCAAGGAACGAGAGGAAAGGAAGACCGAATGACCAAAGGTGAGCTCTGCGAAGGGAAAGAAGAAGTGGCTTACAAATGAGGGCCACCCTTTATAAAGTGAATAAAGACGGTTTGACTGCTTAAGCATTAATGACCATGCCATGTCATTATGGGTGATTCCTGAGGCTCGCACGGGTCTGACACATGGGCAACAAGCCAACCGAGGTATCCTCCCTTGGTTGGGGGCTCAGGCTAAGGCCGAGAAAACCTGATCGAAGGGTGTCCTCCTCGGTTAGGGGCTTAAGCCAAGGCTGAGCAGACCTGATAGAAAGGTCCTCCCTCGGTTGGGAGCTTCGGCCAAGGCTGAGTAGCCCTGACTAAAGAGTTCTCCCTCAGTTGGAGGCTCAGGTCAAGGCCAAGCGGACTTGACCGAAGGGTCCTCCCTCGATTGGGAGCTCAGGCCAAGGCTGAGAGGACCTAATCAAAGGGTCCACCCTCAATTGGGAGCATAGGCCAAGGTCGACAGACCTGACCGAAGGGTCCTTCCTCAGTTGGGGGCTCAGGCCAAGGTTGAGTAGACCTAACCGAAGGGTCCTCCCTTAGTTTGGTGCTCAGGCCAAGGCTGAGCGGACCTGGTCGAAGGGTCCTCCCTCAGTTGGGAGCATAGGCTAAAGCTGAGCAGACCTGACTGAGGGTCCTCCCTCGGTTGAGGGCTCAGGCTAAGGAAAAGTAGACCTGACATAAGGTCCTCCCTCGGTTGGGTGCTCAGGCCAAAGCCGAGTTGACCTGACCGAAGGGTCCTCCCTCGATTGGGAGCTCAGGCCAAGGCAGAGTAGACCTGACTGAAGGGTCCTCCCTTGGTTAGGTCAAAGGCCGAAGCCGAACAGAAAGGACTGAAGGGTTAAAAGAAAAAAGAGAGAGAAGTGTTACTTCCCCTCAAGGCCCTTCAAAGGAAGTAAGGGGGCTTCTAATACGCACAAACTAAACCACCCAATCAGATATGGACATGTGGCATCTCACCAAGTATCTATACCACAGCTTTAGATAGCCAGGTGGTGGAGAAACCTAAACTTCTCTTCAGCAATAAAGTCATAATAGGACTCCATTCACCTAAGGAAATATTCCCTGAGGAAACGTGAAATGTGCAAGGAGGAGTACTCCAACAAACAATCTCATTCCCTTCAGAGGAGGAAGTATGTATCCTAGTAGGACTCTATAGGGGATAATCCAATAAGAAGAAACCCATAAGACAGAATCATGTAAGTTGACTAACTCGCCATTACTCTCTAAAACACTGTTGCACGAGTGTCTAACTTGGGCATCGGAGGACTAATCTCAGAGCCACCTCCGGGCCTCTGCCTTCTGTGCTTGTGTAGGATCGACGCTCAACCTTCCACAAATTCTCGACAACAACAAGTTGCCACCTTGTCCTACCAAGTAGGTGATGAGAAGGAAGCAGGTTTCCTTTAAGAGTCCGTTGTGGAGGATTTGAAGCTTACTGGGAAAGAATGTGAATACAACAAAAAGATGCAAGGACATAAAACAAAAGAATAAGAAAATAGGGGAAAGAAAAGGACCAAAACAATAAGTAATCTTTACCCATATTTAGGGTTGAAGTAGGAGGGTGGAATTTAAGGGAAGATGAAAAGAATAGAAATTGGTTAAATATGAATTCTTGTGATTTTTTCCTTTTTTTCTATGAAAAATGGGTGCTAAATTGAAAATCTATTGGAATATAGAATCACTCCATAAATGTGTGTCTATGACCATAAATTTTATATAATGATCCACATCTTGATCCCCTGATGCAGCTGAAATTGTCTTTGCTTAGTGAGGAGTGGTGCGATGGGACATACTATTAAAGCTCTCATTAGTCGGGAACACTACCCACCGCATGAATTAAGACCTGAAAAACTCCAATGTACTGTTGGGTGCTAAATAGAAGATGAATTGAAAGTTAGTATCACTCCATGTGTGTCTATAACCGTAAATTTATATAAGGATCCACATCTTAAGTGTCCTTAGGACTATTAACTTGATTAATTTGGATCTCTAAAAGAATTTTAGTTATTTCAAAGAACCATTTATATGTTAGAGATATTAGTTATGTTGCTCTAAGGGACGTATGTGCTCTTTTTTCTAATAATTGACATGCCCACCTTAGTGGGAGAACCACCATAGCATAAATTTCATATTGTATGTGTTTTGTTATAATCGTTTGTGAGAGTGACTAAATTGATCCCTTCTTCATCATTGTGTAAGCCACTTGAATCAAATTGAGTTGATCCTGCGGATAACTCTACCTGAGACCATGTCATGAAGAGAACGCCCAATGATGCCCATCCTTTCGTTTGCCTCCAGACTCAAGAGTGTGAAAATTGCTTTAAAGCTTTGGAACTCCACCTTTGGGAACATCACCTCTCGGGTCTCTTCTGCACGGGACAAACTCCACTCCATCCAATTTAGAATCCAGAACGATCTCCTCAACCCTATCCTTGTTGAGGAAGAGAAATCTACCACTTATGATTTAGCTTTGTTGCTTGAGCAGGAAGAAAGCTTCCTGCGCTAAAAGCTCGCATCAAATGGCTTGAATTGGGTGTTTTTAACTCGGCTTATTTCCATCACGCTCTCAAAGCTAGAAATGATGCCAACTCCATCTCGATGCTTGTCTCCTCCTTCGAGGCTGAGCTCTTTTCCCTAGATCACATCAAGGCTGAAGCCATCTCTCACTTCCAGAGGCTCTTCAATCCCCCCCTTTCACTCCCACCCCATGCCTCAGAATCTCCTCAACAAATCCGTCCCCGTTGATTTTATTCCTTTTCTCCAATCCATCCCCAGTGAGGAGGAAATAATCTCAGCCATTCTTTCCCACAAATCCAACAAAGCCCTGGGCCCTGATGGTTTTAGCATGGGCTTCTTCTCTGCCTGCTAGAGTACCATCAGAAATGACCTTATTTCTGTGGTTCGGAGTTTTTTCTTCAACCCAAATCACATTGAAGGGGTAAACCGTACCTTCCACTGCCTCATCCCTAAAAAGAATGGAGCGGTCTCCATGAATGATTTTAGGCCCATTTCTCTGTGCAATATCCTCTATAAGTTTGTGGTCAAAATCCTTCCCAACAGGATTCAGAAAGTAATCGAATCCCTCGTCAACCCAAACCAATCGGCCTTCATTGCTGGCAGGAGTAATTCTAATAACATCATGCTCTGCCATGAGATTGTTCGTAGTTTCGTTCATAAGTCCCACTCCCCTGCGACTCTCCTCAAGATTGATATCCACAAGGCTTTTGACACCATTAGCTGGGATTTTATCTCCAATATGCTTCTTCAAATGTTATTCCCGCCATCTTTTGTTCATTGGATTTGGGTTTGCATCTCCTCCCCCCCGTTTCTCCATTCTTGTGAATGAGAGCCTGACTGGGTACTTCCCCTTGGGTCGTGGCATCCGTTGAGGATGCCCCTTTTCCCCTCTGTTGTTCTCTCTTTCCTTGGAAGTCCTCTCTCGCTCCATTCAATCTACGGCCAACCCCCACCTCATTTCTCCCATTCCCAAATGCAAATCCCTCCTCTCTCATTTGGCATTCACCGATGACATCATGATCTTCTCTAAACCAGATCCTCTCTCCATCTCCACTATCATGTCCACCCTTCATTCCTTCGAATCCATATCGGGCCTCAGCATAAACCTCCTAAAGTCCAATATTTTCATTTCTGGCATTGCCCCCGAGGTCTACGTCTCGCTCTTTGAGCTCTTTGGAATTTTGCTTGGGTCTTTGCCTGTGAAATACTTGGGTCTTCCCTTGATATCCTCCAGGCTTTTCCCCATCATTGTGCCCCCATGCTGGGCAACCTCAAGAAAAGGATCCAGCTCTGGAAAGGCAAGATTCTATCTTTTGCTGGCCACCTTCCCTTAATCAAATCAATTCTTCAATCCATGTACCTTTATTGGTCTAACACCTTTGCCCTTCCTGCCTCCATCATCAAATCCTATAAACCTCCTAAAGTCAAATATTTTCACTAGCGTTGCCCCTGAGGTCTGCGTCTCTCTCTCTGAGCTCTTTGGAATTTCACTTGGGTCTTTGCCTGTGAAATACTTGGGTCTTCCCCTGATATCCTCCAGGCTTTCCGCCCATCATTGTGCCCCCATACTGGACAATCTCAGGAAAAGGATCCAGCTCTCGAAAGGCAAGATTCTATCTTTTGTTGGCCACCTTACCTTAATCAAATCGGTCCTTCAATCTATATACCTCTATTGGTCTAACACCTTTGCCCTTCCTGCTTCCATCATCAAATCCTATGAAGGGCTCCTCTGTTCCTTCCTATGGAAAGGCTTTGACTCCTCTAAATTCATGAGAGATCCCTAAGTTGGGAAAAGGTTTGTCTTCCTACAGCTAAAGGTGGTCTTGGGATTAGAAGAATCAAAACGATCAATTCCGTTGTTATTATCAAGCTAATTTGGAAGGTTGTGTTAAAGCACAAAAGCATTTGGGAGGATTGGATTTACTTGGGTTTGCTCAAATCTAATTCCCTCTAGACGATTCCTTCCATTCCTCATGCCTCCTGGATCTGGAGGAAGATTCTTGACCACAGACATGTTGCCCTCTCGGCTATCTCCTTTGTCATTGGGAATGGTCATTCTATCTCCCTCTGGAATGACCCCTGGCACCCTCCTGGAATTGTTTCTCGTCTTATCTCCCCCAAAATCATCTACTCTTCTGGCCTTCCTTCTAATGCCTTAATCTCTGCCATTCTTTCCCCTTCCGGCTGGTCCCCCTTCCTCCCTCCTCCCCTCCTCGACCTCTGGTCTATCCTCTCCCCTCTTCCCCCAGGTCACAGAGGAAGGGAGGACAAATGCATTTGGCTCCCCTCCCCTTTCTTGATCCTTTTCTTTTGCCTTTGCTTGGTCCTTAATTCGTACTCCTTTCCTGATGGTTCCTTGGCATAAGGTAGTCTGGTTAAAAAATCACATTCCTCATCATAGCTTCACCCTATGGCAATGTCTGACCAATTACCTTCCCACCCAATCTTTTCCCTTTCACTGTCATATTCTAGTCAACCCAGCTTGCTTTCTCTGTCCTCATGGCAACGAAGATATCCCGCACCTCTTCTTCTCTTGCCTTTTCTCTTACCACATCTGGAAAGTTGTCCTGTTCAAATGTTGGCGGACCAGAAGACCCATTCTTCCTTTCGATAGAGAATGGACTTGGATTGATATGACCTTCTCTGGTTCCTCCATTTGTGACACCGTTGGCAAGCTTGCTTTCTGTGCCACCATTAACCACCTCTAGATGGAGCGTAACATCTGTAGATGGACCTCCAAATCCCGTTCCTCGGATAAGATTTGGAAAGCTATCTACTTTGATGTTAAGTCCAAAACCTCTTCCCTTCTGTCTCGACCATTCAAATACACCTCCAGAAACTCCCACATCATTGATGCTTGGAACCTTCTGGTGGATTTCATCCATCCCACTTGAGGTCTTTCCGAGTTTTCGCTCCCCCCCCCCTTCTCCTTTTGTTTCTTCCCCC
>NC_056560.1:4589963-4608370 GCF_013358625.1 Macadamia integrifolia | reverse complement strand
GGGGGGGGCTAGGTGGGGGATTCAACATTGTCAAGGGAATTTGTTTCACTATTTTTTTCTTTCTGATAATTAGGGATTCATTTCACTGTTTTGGGGTGGCTATTGCCTTTATTTGCTTAAAAAAAAACCTTCTTTATCAGCTCATAGACCACACACAAATCTAGAAAGACCAACTAACTACACAAATTTCTAGGCCAGTAGGATACAATAAATAATTTAAGATTCTGAAGTTCACCATTTTTGCTTGGGGCCTCAGATTTCTGTCACAACTAAAATAAAAATCCTCCCATTAGCTGTCATTTGATAAGGCCACTCAAGTAACTAGCAAGTGAGAACATGATGACAGGAAATCAACAATATACCACTGTATAGATAGCATGGGAGCTTAAGATGAAGAACTTTCTTTTTCACCTGTGGAGTTTTTCATTAAATAGAATTAGTGCGTTTGAGTTCGAGTTCTTAAAATATCTCACATTTTATGAGTATATTTCGTTTTATAGCTTTAAATTCTCAGTGTGTCATTTCTTTCTATTTTTTAAATAGGCAGTAAGATGACTGTCACAGAAAGGATAAGAGGAAGTACAGGTAGAATATGATAGTAATATAGTATGGCTCTACAAAAAGACTGGGTATGGAACTATGCCAATCAACAGGGAATTATGACCAGCCACTGAGAGCCCAGAGGTAATCTTCTGTTGCTTTTTCCAGCTCATTACATCTCTACCAATAACCACACAATCACATCGGTCCAATTCCAAATTTATCCTTGAAGATCTGATTGTTGTTTTACTTCCAAATATCTCTAGTGGCACATTTGAGATAAGATTCAACATGCCACTCGGTAACTATCATTTTTTATCAGGGGAAAGGAACCATTCATGTCACACATGCCCATGGAGCGCTCTTCTAGTGATGGCTTCTGCTGAAAACTCCATCTCTTCCTCCTCCTGAATCAAGATCGGAATGCAGCAATATCTTAGCTCTCACTTTCTCTTTCCAACATCATCAGAATTTTTTTTTTAAATCCTTTTGGTTTTCCATAAAAATTCTTAGTTCATTAAAAAAACATATATAGACAGCTAGCTCAACCTCTTGCAAAGCATTTTTCCACCACAACTTAATCATGTCTAGGAATCTATTAACTCAGTTGCTTAATCTCCAATCTTATGATTAGGAACTTGGAATGTTTACGTACCTGCTTTCTTCTTTGAAACCATAACATAAATCACCCTTCCAAATATCTGACAGCAGAGAGCTTCTGTCACAATGTCAGGAATCGCGAAGACCCAGCAAGTTACAAGTAAATAATCCACATTTTTTAAGCAGGGGACAGATCTCCTCCCCTACTAGAAGCCCAGCTCCAGGTTTGTCCATAGCACCCTGGTTTCAGATCCCTCAACTCTACGATGTAGGTGGTTGTCTCTTGTCTAGGGTAATTGTTTTGTTCAGTTCCCTCAACTGTGTTTCTATTTTGTAAACCTTCTATTTTGAAGACTTGACTGAGGCTATTTAACGGCTCTTGAAGATTTCTTCATGGCTGAGAGATTCAGATGAGGGGTGGGAACCATGGGAAGCCTAAACTATAAGAGGGCCTCCTATCTATCTTCTTCTTTTTCCTCCTCCTTCCATCGATTCTCTTTTCTTTCTTTAATTTCCTGGGTAGATTAAGCATCTTCTGGATTCTATACTAAGGCCGAATGCAAGTTCTTTTACAACCTGTTTTGACTGCTGTGACCTGAGGCTCCGGAGTCCTGACAAGGCTTGCAGCAGCTTTATTTGAAGAGTTTCTGGGTTATCTTCACAACTACAGAACTTCCAGATTAACAGGCCAGTGAAGACCATCTTTTGAAGGATAAATACGGTTCCAAGAAGACCCTTCAATCTTGGCTGCTTGGCAAACAGAGGTCTATTTTCCAAGTTCTTCAAAAGTTTCCTTTTCATGACCTAATCAAGAATTCTCAAATCTCAGTCATCTGTCACCAGTTCAAGCCAGATGTTAAGAGTTTATTAAGACCATCATACACCAGGGTTTCAGCTCCCTCTGAGCTTCCTCTTGTGAGTTATTGGTTTTCTCTAAGTTTGAGCTAAAAATCTCCAGGTTCAAGTATTGCTATTCTGTTCCATTTTCAGAGTATTGTTTGGCGGTTAGATTCAGGTTATTGAGAGATTCTTCTGGGTGTTATTTGAGTCTCAGTTATCAACTACTAGAGGTGTTTGCTGGTGGAACTTTATACCCATTCAACCCTAGCCAATTGGCCTATTTTGTGGGTTTTAGTTACTGGTTTGGGGAATCATTATTGTACTGTGATCAGACCTAGCAGTAAGGTTTTTGGAGTTGTTTGAAGGTCCTATTTGGGATTAAATCACTTGTGATTTGATGTTTCATTCTACTGCTCTACTTTTCTGCTCCTCCTGTTACTTTCCAATGTTTTGGAGTTGGTTGTTGCAGCACCAAAACCTAGTTGAGTAGTCACTCAGCTAACTATTACTTTAAATCTCTATTACACAATCACTATGCTTTACCTCTAACTTTTTCACTTCTCTACTTGTACATTGCACATGTGTGAAAGGATTGATCAGACTCTTAAGATTTGAAGCTCTTACAAGTGCTGATTTCTTGAGATCTTAGTAGTCGCAAAGAGTTGCTGTATTCTATACCACTCCTACATTAGAATTTCCAGTTTCCTATACTCCGCCACTCAATTTCAGCCACCAAAACCCTAGTCTCACTACCATCCGAAACCTATCAGTCGAAACGCAAATGCTAAACCCAAAAAGATGAATCTGATTGTAGCAGTTGCCAGTTGCTCTTTGCCTACTGTTTATATCAAACCCAATGTACTAAACTGCAACGCCTACACTTTTTCCCCTTTTCTAGGGGGATGAAGAGGAAGCCAGACATGTAAACTCTAAACCTAGATTAGTTTCGCCTTCTCTAGCCTATTCCATGATTCCTTTGAAGCCTGTTAAAACATAAACTGCAAGCCTTCAATTTCTGGAGAACCAACTTCAGTCTTCAACTAGGATTCTTTTTATCCCTCGCAGAATCTGCCTACAGTCGCACACTTGGTTAATTGATTAGGGTGTTACTTTCAGAGTACGTTCAAATGAAAGCAGGGGAACATAAAAGAAAGAGAGAGAGAGAGAGAGAGAGAGAGAGAGGGAACAAATATTATCCCTGAACACAGCTAATAAATTCCGATCAAAAAGCATCTCTGTCCATCTTGAGGAACCAGCCAGAAAGCTCCAAAGTAGTGGAGCACGCTGCATGGCTCCGAGAATGAAGCTATAAGCCAAATATACAGCACCAATAGCATGAGAAATTGAACACTAGCTGGACAAACTAAGGACTCCCGTGAATTAATCATTTGTGAATCCAGAGTACACAACACAAAGAACTTCAACTTCAGACAAGAAGATAAACAGAATCAATAACTCACCAATTCTTCATAGAAAAATTTAAAATCAGTGCAATACGGAAGTGCCACCTATCCTTCAAAAGGAATTTTAAGTCCACAACCAAAACAATTAACCATTTAATAACTAGATGCCCACATCCCCATTTAGTTGTGTAAGGCTTAATTGAGTTTAGTAGAGTTGAGTAGAGTTGTCATGCAAGTCAATATAGAATACTAAACAGAGTTCAAAAAATATTCTCTATAACAGTAGAAGGCTAGAAGCTGTAACAAACTCCACAGGAAATATAAATGTGTGCATCTTACCACTTGCCAAAATGATGCAGGAAATGTTTATAATGCACTCCAACAGAAAGGCAATTGTGAATGTTAATGGAACAACACAAAAGATATTGCATTTCACCTTTACAGAGCCAAGCATATCATTCTCCAAATCTCCTTCATGACTTTCAGAGGACCCAGACTGAAGGTTTGAGCGATCAAGCAATTTTAAAATTGCATTTTCATCCCAAACAATCTTTGTCCTGCCATCTGTGCATCTATCTTTATACACATCCCCAAGACCACCACACCTCCTTTTATGCTTGTGCTCTGTGTCTGTAGTTACTTCATCTTTGTTGCTAGAATTTTCTCCAGTACCTTTTCCAGCCACACCAGCAGAATCATTGAAAAGTTCTTCTGTTCCCCAACGTAAAATATCTTCCACCTCTTTTTGAGATCCGGACTTATTCACAAAAAGCTGATCAAGCATCAGCTTCTTCTTTGCAAGCTGCAAGATGCGCTCCTCAACACTAGCCCGTACAACAAGCCTGTACACGAGAAGTCTCTTTGACTGCCCAATCCGATGTGCACGATTCATTGCTTGAATATCAGCATGTGGGTTGAAATCAGAATCATAGATAATGACAGTGTCAGCAGAAGCCAGATTGATCCCAAGGCCACAAGATCGTGTAGATAAAAGGAACACAAATCGACTTTTGTCTTGATTGAAGCGTACAATTGCTGCTTGACGATCTGCCACTGAGACTGTACCATCCACTCTTTCAAATGTTTGAGGTCCATATTCTATAGTCAAGTAATCCTCAAGTATATCAAGAAGCTTAGTCATCTGTGAAAATATAAGTACACGATGGCCTTCTCTACTTAACACCTTAAGCATAGAATGCAACAGTGTCAGCTTGGCAGATGCCTTAATTCGCATTTCCTGAAGGAACTCTACAGATCCAGAGTCAGGCTCGGTACCTTGTATAAGATATGGATGATTGCACACTTTTCGAAGCTGCATAACAATGTTCAGCATTGACTTCTGAGCGACCCCCTTTCCTATGTTACGTAAGATCTGATAATTCTTTGTAAGCAATGCACGATAATATTCTGCCTGGACAGATGATAACTCAACAGGAACCATGCATTCGGTCTTGGGGGGAATATTCTGCATAGCATCCTTTTTAAGTCTTCGAAGCATATGAGGAGCAACAAGTTTTTTCAGCTCTTCCACTTTTTCCGCAGTTGTAAGATCATTAAACTTCTCTTCAAATGATGACAAAGAAGGGAATGAAGCAGGCTGCAAGAAATTCAGCAAGTTGTACATTTCACCTAAGTTGTTCTGCAGAGGGGTACCTGTCAATAGAACACGGTGTTGAAAAGAAAATGTGTTGAGCAAGCTGAAAAGTTTACTGCCCGAATTTTTCAGACGATGACCCTCATCAACCACGAGAACCTCCCATGGAACCCCACGCAAATGGGAGAAGTCAGCAAGCACCATCTCATAAGTAGTCAAAAGAACATTAAATTTGTATGACTTAGTTCTCTTGTTTAACACATTTGGATCACTCGCATGCCATTCATATTGACGAATAATAGATCTTGCTTTTGCACAGCCATGATACTCCACAACATTCAGATCTGGGGCCCATAATGCAAATTCAGCAAGCCAGTTAGGCATTGTGGACAGAGGAACCAAAACTAGACAAGGAAGACACACTTTGAACTCAAAATATAAAGCTGACATAAAAGCACAGGCCGACACAGTTTTCCCCAGCCCCATCTCATCAGCGAGGATCACATTTTTAGATCTATGCCAGCATTTACGCAACCAGTTCAAAGCTTCTAGTTGATGTGGAAACAGGAAACCTCCTTTAAGCTCCTCGGGTTGCGCTTCAAGAGAAATGATCTCGGTTTGCTGACACTTACTCTTTAGAAGATCATCCACAGCTGAATCTTTGGCCACTGTTTGGGATTCAAAGCACTTGAATTCAGCAATCAGATGCGAAGATTTCTCAATGGCAGGTTCATCTAATTTGTCCCATGTGCATTCATCATAATGGAGACCACACCATTTTACAAAAGCTTCAGTTGTGCCATCCATGCAAGTACGGAGGGCAATCACTCTTTGTGGTTGGAACCATTGTTCTTGACAAAGATTTATCAGTGCTCTTCCATGCTTTGCCTTGTAATTCTCTAGTTTTCTTTTTGCTAGAACTTTCAATTGCGATTCAGAAACCCAGCTGTTATGAATGTGAGATTGCCCAACCCACTTGACCAAAAATTCATACAAGACTGTATCTGTCTGTACTGGAGCAGATTCCTTCAAGGCCGACTCATGCATCTTGTTTTCTCCACTGTCATTCAATCTTATCTCCTTATGCTCATCTTTCATGTCTTTAGCATCTGAAGATACATTTATTTTGCATGCTCTTGGCATCAAACAATTACCACCAATATCCAAACTAGCACGTACAACAGCAGCGTTCTCTTCTGACACTGCCTTTTTAGTTATTTTTTCCCCATTCTCCTTGTCTACAGCCGATCCATTTCGAACTTTAATACTTGAGGCCATAAAACTCTGAAGCTTGAAAGGTCTTCTTGTTAATCCCATGGAATTTCCCCCTCCACCGCCTTCTTTTGCACATCTTTTATAGACATGTATCTTATCTACTTTGGTATCACTCTTGGTGCTTTTTCCCTTATCAACAGGGTTTTTCGAATCATGGCATCCCTCAGCAAGAAGATCAGCATTCTTAAAATCTACAAGTTTACCACTAGAAGACGAATCCTCTAATGCCCTGTCACAATTATCTAGAACAAGTATATCTTGAGAAGGCAGGTTATTTGCAGCCCCTGAACAGTTGTTTCCAGATGCAACATGAGAAGAAGTTCCGGGGGAAGCAGAAAATTTGATTGGTTGACTGAGACAGGAAGAAACTTTTCCACTACTTTGAACTCGACACCCAAGAATCCGATCAACCTGCTAGATAAATGCATAATCACAGTACTGTAAAGAAATAACAGGCACAAGAAATCCAGTAAACAGATGATACTTTGAGCCAAAGTCACACACAACTATTGCCTATATCTAACAGAACCATGATAGTTATTCAGGCAATCTAATCTGAATGTCCATTTAGTGCCTATATCTAACAGTTATTCAGGCAATCAAATCTGAAGGTCCATTTAGTATTTACCTGTTGAACCTCACAAGGAACATTTTCATCACATGTCACCATTTTTTCTTCTTGACCCCTTGTTTCATCTAAGGCATGTGTTGAGGGTGATATTACCTCAGGGATCCTCTGTGCAAGACCAATATATAAAAATAAATAAATAAAGATACAGACAGGAAAACTGTGAGAAAACCATAATGTTCCCCCAATAAGCAACAATATAGAAACGATAATTTCATATAATTATGCTCATATACAACATAGAAGCCACATAGAGGATAAATCAATGTAATATGATATAATAATGGTGGTAATGACCTAATATGAGAAAACCAACATATAATAAACAACACATAAGATAATATAAGCATATTCATTAAAAATAAATAAATAAATAAACATAAAGCAACGTAAACTCATGAAGAGTCAACAAGGCATGTTGTCTCCTTCAACCAAAGAATGTGCTTCGTCACCCGGGCGGTGTGACACCTAGACAACTACGGGCAACAAATGGAACATATCTCTACTTATAACAGCAATACATATGAAATTTGGGATCAGGGCTAGAAGTTTGAATATGCAGTGAAACTAGTATAGGATAAGAATGAAACAGAATACCATGTCCCAATTAAAATGAAAACTGGTAAAACGGTCTTATAATCACATGGTTTCACATAAGGTTGTTGAAACTCTCCTGAATTCTTTTGTATGTCAAGATGGTAGAAATAATGAATCTGGATAAAACAGATAATGAGGGAGAGAGAGTACATACACGCATCAGCTCATGCTTTTTGTGTGTTTTTTCATGCAATTTTCAAACAACTATACTGACAACTGAACACATCAGATTGGTTGGAAATTTTACCCATGGGTAGACATTCTTGTAGACAATATGTCCAAATTTGGGGCTCTGGCTAGCATGGTAGAACCCTACCAAGCAAGGGCCTGGTGGAACCATGCTAGAAAGAGAAGTTTAGGGAAAGGAAGAATCAACGAGGCCAGGTTGAGCTTGCTCATTCTCATAACAATTTGATGGTTCCTTATCTCAAAAATACACTTTAAATGCTCAGAGTTAGCTGCACACTGTAATGAAATGACTACTTTCAATGATAAGATCACCAAGCTCAACAAGTCATGTGTCTTTGAGCACGTGATTTCATCTCTAAGTTCATTATGAATGAGCACTAGACTCAAGTATTTGGAAAGAACCAAATGGAACAATGCTCCTATTAGTATAGCTGTATAGGCAGCCATAGTGAGAAGTAAGTAATTTAATTTCAAAGTGCATGACAAGAGATAATAAAGGTCAGCATTATGAGAAACCACAAAACTTGCATTGTGAAAACCTTTTACGCTGAAATAAAATATATATATATATATATAAAAATAAAAAAAAATAAAAAAAAAAAAAACTGAATTAGAGGAAAACGATGTAGTTGCGTTAAAAGCCTTTTTTTTTTTTTTAAGTTGGCCAAAATAAACATTAGAAAGAAAGAAAAGGTACCTTATCTTGTTGCTGCACTAGAGAAGATTTTGTTCCGAGTACCTCCTTCAACATAGATACCGAAACCTGATGGTCAACTGAATTATATATTTGGCAGTGTTTACTAGTTTCAGGACCTGCAGATGTTGATTTGGATCCAACCTTGAGAGAAAAATTTACAGTAGAATTTCCCTTGACAAATCTCGTTTTATCATCTCTATCTTCCTTGTTAACTTTTCTCTTCTTTTTCTTGGCTGTCTGACAGGCATGACCGGAAGTCAGTATGAGCTTGTTTGTTGGATTTCCATTATTACACAGAGAGTCAGACCTTCTCTCAGCAGGTTCAGCATTTGGCTCAGGGTCTAAAACCGTACCAGAAGACTGGACTTCATTAGCAAGAGAATTCGACTTCCTGTCAGCAGACTCATCTGCACAATACAAGCTGGGTTTCTCCTCAATGTCAGTATTTCCAGCAAATTCATCTGCACGACACAAGCTGGGTTTCTTCTCAATGTCAGTATTTCCACATGATGAAATAGCTTCTCCATGTCCACCCTCAGACAAGTGTCTTGATTTTGTGCTACAAGACACATCCATATAGGAAGAATCTGACTTGTTTTCAACAGATGGAACCGAATGAGAAAATGTAAGTTTCACTTTACTGGATGATCTTTTTGCTGGAACTGAACTTTCCATACGTGATTCCTTGTGAGAGCTAGATGACTTAATTCTTGTCTTAGACTTATCAGAAATAATTTTTGCTCTTGCACGTCTTGAAACGGACTCTGTATGGTTTGCGGGCTTTACAAGATCATTTCGCTCACAGCAGTTTGGACATAGCCACTTACCTGGAGGAGTACGCTTCAAGAATAAAATTTAACAAAAGATTAATGTTGGACACTCATACATTGGAACAAAGGTTTAAAATGCATAACACAAATTGGGAAAATCACCATGAGACCAATATATACCTTCAGAGGGGGATTAAGGCACTGAAGATGATAGGTTCGAGGGCAACTATCACAACACAGCAAGTTGCCACCAAGATCACAGATTACACATTCGAAGTAGTACTGAAAACACAAAAAAGAATGGACCACAGGTTAAAAGCAGTTTCAAAAGGCAAAACTTTAGGTGCATGCAGCAGATGATGCCATTAAGAACAAATCTGGAATCAGCCAAGGCAAAATATACAAAACCACAGAATCTCAGTCAATGTGAAAACAAACTCTTTGAGTGACCTCAATTTTGAGATAAAAGTGTATCTAGGGGTGAATACATTTGAGTAGGCCCAATAGGTGATCCAAGTCCAGCCCATGCCCAGCTGAGATGCATCACGAAAGCAAGTTGGAGGAGCAGCAGTTTACTCAATTGATCGAAAGCAAGACCCAGCCGCAGAAGCACCCGCAGCATGGCGTGGTAGGAAACAAAGGCAGAGGAAGAGGCTAAGGCGGCTAAAGCAAGGGCAAAGGCAGCGCTCCCTAAGGGCCCCTACCTCTATAGTGGCAAGGGCAAAAGCAGCATCGAAGGAAGAAGCAAATCACATTAAATGATGCCAATGCCAGGCCAGCTTAAGAGATTCATAATGCCTTGGAGGTCATACTCATCTCGTCTATGACAGAACAATGGCAATAGAAATTGACTTTCTCATCTCCAAGGATAAGCAAAATCTTAAGTTCAATCAATTGTTCATTCCTTGACAAAACTATACAGTACCTACTGAAACATGCCTAGTCACTTGATGCATAACCGATTTGGGTTGGGTCTGATTTAGTTCAACTATGAACTAATTTTTGCTCCAATCCAGTCTCTGTGGTCCAGTTTAATTGTGGGGCCCAATGGTTAGACGTATAAGGGAGTTTTCTTTTTGGTCCATAGTTTACTTAGATGAAATTTATCCAGGTCATGAGACCCAGTTTGAAGAAGTTTTATAGGCTTGCAGTATCTAGAATTCCTGAAAATCAGGAATCTCATCTCCAAGACAATTCTGTTTCTAGAGTTCCAAAATTTAAGGAATCCTTATCTGCAGCATGTCATGGGTTCAGTTTAAGGGCTCTTCTCTTTATTATTTTATTGTAATAGTTGGTTGGAAATACAATTAAACATTCCAATCCAGTTAAAAATCTGTTTTCTTTATTTATTTGAGTACCTAGTCAGTACTCTCTGTTGCATCCTACGATTGGGAGTTTTAATTAGATTATTTTCTGCTATTTAGTCCATGTTAAGTCATCATTAGCTAGAGTCATTTATTATTTGATTATGAGTGAACTAGTGAAGTCTATTTTTTATTAATATATTGTAAGCGGCACAGTCTCCATAAGGTTTTGATTAATGGATTGATTTACTTTCTTTTGTTAGTGTGGTTGCTGCCTCCTTTCTCTCTCTCTCCCACAAGATCTGGTTTCCCCCTTCTCCCTCGACCTGTGATCTCTCTTTTCACTTCTCATTCTCTTTCTGTTTCCCACCACCAGCAGATCGATCTAACCGATCTGCATCACATGCACTTTTAGCCCCAAGAACTAACAGAAGAATTTTAAGTCATGTGCACTCTTAAGCCAACATCTCATATTCCCATGTATATATACCTTTAGCAAAATTTTGACTTAACAGAGTGAACACTCCAGGGGCCAAATCATCCCATGTACATGGAGCTTTGAGTATAGATGGTACACTCCAACCCCTGATGCCATAGATGTATGGTAATGGAACAGCAAAACCTCAAACTTTTCCACATTTGATCTGTTATTCCAAATTATTTTAAACTCTTTCATACAAGGACAGGTTTATCACCGGGAATGCGCCATCCCACATCAAATATAATGTACAATGCAATTGACCAGCTCACGTACTTCAGCAACTTCATTCAGACCTGAAATCCAGGTAAACCCTAGTTGACCTCTGCTAACACATCAACATGAAGTAAGCTGTATCCAATTAAAGAACTTGAACTTAAAGGTCTTGCATATTTATGTCTTGGCAAATCCTTTAAGAAGGGACAAATCGGAGGGAAAAAAAGGATCCTGATACAGCTATCTGAACTTCCAATCACTGTATAGCAAGCAAAGGTGGCCCAACAAGCTCCTGGAAACCGCATCATCCTTTCATATCAAACCATTCTAACCAAAAAGTACTTCATGGATGTTCATTGTCAGCCCATGGAAATCATCATTCGCTATCAGGCTGAAACTCTAAACAAGTTTGAGTGGATTCAATTTATTAACAAGATAAGGAGTCGGGTAAAATACCAGAAAAACCACATGGGCCTCCCATTAGCAATAAATGTTGAGTTAACCCAAACTTGCAGGAGAATACTAAGACCTGTAATGCAAGTCATAGCCTCATAGGATATAGCTGGAATGAACTTCCCCTCATTGCACACAAAGAGTTGGTAATTTTCTCTGAGAAACCAAACCTTTGAAGAGATCCATGTTGTCAACAATAAGATCTGATCACAAGATCAATGTGCCTGGGGCAGAAGAATGGACAAGATCACTGAAAAGGCAGTGATCAACTTTACGAAAAAATAGGATGACCTACAGTTACAAGACTAATACTACAAAAAATGACACTGTCAAGTCAGCTGCAGGAATCCTATTCCATATTCCTGTACAACATTTTAAACAAGAAACCATTTCTTACTGGGACCACAGATTGCAGCCTAATCCACCCCCCCCCAACCCAAAAAAAAATCTGGGTGACCAATCATACAAGTTTCGAAGCAAAAAAGCAAACATGAAGTGACAACACAATGGATGCAACTGGGAAAAGCTGTTTATAGTATGACACTCCTCAGACCCCACAGTGGCGAGAGCCTCGTGCACTGGGTACACAATTTTTATCTTGGTAGCCCAAGAACCAGTGTGGCATCAGCTAAAACAATAGCTATATCTTATGAATACAGGTGTCACCGTATGTATGCACAATGTAAATTAAAACAGCACGTAAGGTAATGAGGATCAGAAATTGCTTACTTTGGGTAAACGATAAAGAGCAAAGAAGAGAACTCACCCCATCATTTCCTTTCTTCTTGTTTGATGACTGACCTGCGATGAGATCATTTTTCATCCCGCGTTTAGCAAGAGGATGGTGGTTCTTAGGAAATTCTGAAGGAACAGACTTTCCTTCTTTACCATCAGGTCGACCTTGTCCGTATTGAATATCACTTTGCAGCCTGCGTTTAGCAGGAAGAAGGTTCCTCAAAGATTCTGACGGAACAGAATTTCCAACTTTACCAGTGGATTGATCTGGCCTACACGAAAGTCTCTTCCTTTTGCGCTTCAGGACCCAGTTTCTATCAATCATTTTATTATTCACAGAACTGTTTTCTTTCATCTTCAGATCCCTGGTCCTACATTGATAATTTAAAGTATACAGAAGCATAACATTGACTTAATGAGTGGGAGCAGGAACTGGACCTTCATATGGTAATCAAGCCACTGACTTAATGAGTGGAACCAGGAATCCAAACCTTCATTCAAGCCACAGCAGAGCCTCTCTTTTCAAATCCTATTAAGTTCAAAGGTACGAAACTCATTAAAAAAAAGAGTCAAACAACAGAAATATTACCCAAAATAGGTGCAATAGAAAATATGATTACTGGGAAACCAGTTCCTGAATGTTGGTAACTTCCAAAGGCATTTACATGAACTAAAAATTGAAGAAGTTTTACGAAAAAAACATTTGAGTAATCACTCCTTTTAATCATACAAACTTTTTTACGTTTTATATCAATCACATATTCTACTATAGTGAGAATAAATAACTATTGGCTAATATCTGGAAAAGTAAAATAGAAGATAAAGTGAAACAATGAACAAGCCTTCTAATAGGATATAAGATTAACCACATCTCTTATTCACCCATATATTTTCAGGTTTTTACATCCTTCACATATTTTACTGTTGAACATAAAATGGCGAAAAAAATGCTAAAATCCACAAAAGAGTTCTGCTACCCTTTTAATGTTTTATCTGAAAAATATGCAAATTTTCATTTTTTTTTTTTTGGGATGAATAAATAAATTTATACCCAAAGCGAAAAGAAAATACAAGGGAAAAATGGGCGGGAGGGGAGGCTTAAGCCAACAAGGAAGAGCCAACCCCAGGGGGAACAAAGCAAAAGGCAACAAACAAAAAAATTACAGCAAAAACCAAATCAGCAACCAGCAACAGGGCTAGAGGACCGAACCAGCAACCAAAACCACAGCAAGGGAGGAGAGGGAGAAGGCCAAGAGGAGGAGGTGGGAGTGGGGGAGGAGGTCAAGTGGAGGGGGCAGGGGCTGGGGTAAGGCACCAGGAGGAGATTATGTGGTCATTTCTAGAGGAAAGGGGGATCAAACGAGATCGAATGGAATGGAGGGATTGGATTTTTGAGGTAACATCAAAGTAGATGGCTTTCCAAATCATTTCCGGGGAACGGGAGTTGGAAGACCATTTGGGAATGTTACGCTCCATCCAAAGATGAGATATAGTAGCAGAGAAAGCTAACTTACCAATGGTGTCGCAAATGGAGGAGCCGCCAAATGTTATGTCAACCCAAATATATTCCCTCTCAAAGGGGAGAATGGCCCTAGGAGAAGACCAGCAGCAAGCAAGAACAGTTTTCCACACTAGGGTGGAGAGGGGACAAGAGAAGAAGAGGTGGGGGATATTTTCTTGACCAAGGGGACAAAGGCAACAGGAGGGGTTGACCTGGATGTGACAGTGAATAAGGAAGGACTACGTGGGGAGGCAGTTAGAGAGGCATCTCTAGGTGGTGAAACTGTGACAGGGACTATGGCCTTTGAACCAAACGAGATTACGCCATGGAACAACCGGGCCAGAGGATCTGACAAAGGACCAAGCAGAGGTAGAGGAGAACAACCTATTGCAAATTTTCATTTTAACATTCCATTGTACAAGCTACAAGGAAGATCGACAGAGACATTGCTTGCTAACCAAACATATTCACTGCTGGCACTTTTAGAGTCTCTCCAACATATTTGTTATCTATTGTTAATCTCAACTCTCATGCTAATAACTGTCAAACTAGATGTACATTAAAACTTCTCCCCACCCAAAGCAGTTCACTAAAAACTGTCAAAACTAGAACCGAAAACCCTTTCTCATAGCTGAAGTTACTTCAATGACGGCTGGAAAAAAGTGTTACCAAAAGCACATTCATCAAATATCTAGCTTAATGTCTCCCCTCCCAGATTTCCTTAATATGGCTTCAACCTTAGATTTGTTAACATTTTCTATCAAGTGTGGCTGTCATTCACCCATAGAATGAATCATATAGGAACAACAAACCTCTTGATTATTAAATATCAACTGTCACCTCGCTAAATTTGATTTGATACAGTTAAACCCCATTGCTTTGTTCATGAAATCAGCAGACCCTGCAAATCTTCATATCTCCCTCCTTCAAAATATCAAACTCTCTAGTAGATTGGGAAAAATCCATCCTGAAGCAGTCAGGCACCAAAGCCCCAAACAGCCCCTAGGAATCATTTCCATATTTGCTATTACCAGCAACACTCTGCAGGAGAGTACAAATCAGAACTGAACAACATTTGGCAAATGGGTAACTATTTTTAAACGAGTTAATAGTGAAATAAAATTCCATAGATGGCTACAAGAATATCTGCTATCAAAATATCAATATTAGACAGGGATAGAGCACTAGGATCTCAGCGAATCTATTAACCATAAGGATAATGGCATTAAAGTAAGTGGTAGAGCCAATGAAAAGTTAAAGGGGAAAATGAAAGAGACCCCAATGTTTTCACTATCCACCATTTAAAGGATTGACTCATTTTATTTTATAGCAAAACAAAGTTTAATTTCCCCAGTCAAACATTTAGAAAAGTAACACACAAAGCTCTTCGATAATTTAATACCAAACTGTTCAAATTTATTGAATAATAATCTTGATAGTTACAGTAATGCATTCTCTTTCACTGGTTAACACAACCCAACAATAGTTTGTCAATTCAATGGAGGAGATGAGTACGCCATTCCATGGATGAGGACCCAATCGTTGCTCCAGGTTTCACAATGTTTAAGAGAGTATGGAGTTTGGACATCCAGCAGTTCACCACCCATAGAGTAAATTCAAAATGAATAAAAAGCAACCAAAAGTAGAATAAGGGGGGAGACACACACACACACACACACACACACACACAGAGTGAGGCAACTAGGTGTCACTCATGACTACTCAATCCCAAAATGATACGACAAAGGCACAGTGAATGAATAGGTAAACCAATTGCTACTTCAAAAGTCATAAAGAATAGCCATTTGATTGTCCTTTCAGAAAGCTACCTCTACCTATTACTGTCAATAAGAGTGCAACCAACTTTTGAAGATGGGGGCAGCAACAAACCCCCAATCTCAAAGGACTTCGAAGTACCAAGGAAACTTTTAAGCAACTGAAAACGGAAAAGGGTCATGTATAGAATCTTTAGCTATTACAAAAAAAAATTTCTAACACCATTAATTCATCAATTACTATGAATGAAGAGTATGAAACTGCAACCAAGCTGATGTTCAATTATAAAACCCGGCCCTGCTCAAGTTCAGGTGAACAGCATTACAGAAGGAAACACGATTCCACGAAAAACCGATCAAATCAAGCGCCTTCAATAATACAACCTGTTTGACTGCATCAGAACACGAACAGAAAAAAGTACACCATCAACAGGACTTTGGACAAGGCCAGCAAGGGGGATTCTAGAAGGAGTAAATGCAATTCATTCCAGATAAGCAAACTCTTTAGCTTAGTAATTCATACTACAGCTATGACCAAAGATCTCCTGGGCACAATGCACTCAATATCAAAAAAAAATCTTGGGAACCTCAAAACTATTGCTTATTTAGTTATTTAAAATAAGCAGCAGTTGCAAAAGAAGATTATCAAAGAGAAATTTGCAGCCAAAATAGAGTGCACTGTTTCTATTGTATCATATTTTAAAGCATGCCCAGCTGAAAACCATTAATAAAACTGTAGGTGCTCAATGACTCAAAAATATGGTGTTAATTTCTATATGTTTTTCCTTCACTCACAATGATCCAGAGAAGGAAAAAAAAATAAGTGATGACTTTGTCCTAATTTTAAATTCAAAGGTTACAAGAATCTACACTTCTATTTAACAGCCAACCACTAGAAACCTCTCAAATTCAAGTCCGCCAAAAGAAGCATTCTGTAGCTTCAAACTTAAATTTCAGTATCAAGTCCACGTTTTTCACTAACATTCCCAAACGCATATCATAAATACAACAACAACAACAACAACAACCAAAGCCTAATCCCAACTTAATGGGGTCGGTTACATGGAGGTTGCAAGCAAGGACGAACACAAGGATCCATTCATGTACCAATATAAACGCCTATCATGAATGAAGCAACAAAAGACAGTTTCACTGCCATGCAAATGCCTATATACCTTTATGGCAAACAGACTTCAAATAATTATCGTTATTCAACCCAACTAAAGCCAACACATAATCAGTAGCTACTCACCACACAACCAACTCAAAAGCCCAACTCCCTCAATTCCCACAAAAGAAAAATATGGAATTTCAAGAAGAGTGCAAAAAGGACAAACACCAGAGAAACAACAATACTTAAAATTATCTACAGATATTCAACTACAATGACACAAAAAAAATAAAAAAAATAAAAAACAGAAAACAGAAAAAACTACACAAAATATGAAAACAGAACTCACCAGATTTAGTTAGAACTACAGAAAACGGAATTACCCACCAAAAGACCTGCGGAAAAATGAGGGAATACAGAACAAAGTTCATCCAAATGGAACAAAAACTACAAAATCCTTGTGTGGAATTGAATACTGGGAACAGGGGAGTGGGATTAAACAACACTGAAGAAGCGATTGACCAATAGAGCTAGCGAGATTGCAGGATGAAATTAGGGCACGGAAGAAGATGATAAACGGCAGAAACGAGAAAGGAGAGAGCGGTGAAATCAATAAATAGAGAGAGAGACATATGATACGGATTCCCGGGGTCATAGGACGAGGGGGGTGATACCGACTTGTCAGGATTGTATGTTGTGGGAGCCGGAGCAAACGCCATGCCCAATTGCATTGTGCCACGTTGCACCAGCAGGAGGCATGTTCGCTATTCGCGAGGCGATTTCTCTTTTTAATAATGTTTTCTTCCTTTTTCGAGTCATTGCTGTCGCTGTTGAAGAGAGAGAGTAGAGAGATGAAAGAGAAAGAACAAGAAAGAGTGAGAGGAAGAAATTGAGTTCTCAAATCTCTCATAATCGCCATTATCGATTGCTTATTGCTCCCTGGGTTTTGAATAATGCGAGTGTGTTTTCTAACCTCCTTATTTCCAGCCTTTTTAACCTCCACTTTATGAAGAACAGTTATTCAAATTTTATTTTATTTTTTTTTCTTCAGGAGATCAACACGGAAAAACTTTTTTTTTTTTTCCCGATGGATTTGTTAGGACTTGAGGAATGGAACAGTAACTATTTGTGGCCAGACCACAAGTAAATGGAGTTCTCATTCAATCTGCCCCTCTTCAATGTTCAATCCCTTCTTATCTATTAAAGTTTTGCAAGAAACTTAGTTTATTTAAACTTTTGGAATGGTAATTCTCTATGAAATAATGAATTGCACCCCATTGGTTGGTATAAGGTTTGTACTTCCAAATCGATTGGAGGTTTTGGGTTTAAGAACTTCTGAAACCCAAAACAAGGCATTCCTCCTTAAATTAGAGTGGCGCCTCATTTGCAGTAGGGAATCCATATGGGCCACTATTTTATCTTGCAAATACTTTCCTAATATATCCCTTTCCACCCGGATACCTTGGATAAAATAGGTTTTGCCACTTGGAATGGTACTGTTAGTATTTTACCTACGATCTCTAAAATGATTCGGCGTAAAATTGGTAATGATTGCAATACTAAACTTTGGAATGATATTTGGATTCCCATTCACTCAAGCCCTCTCCACTCTATGCAGCAACCGGTATCACCTATGCCCCTCTTTATGTATGGTAAGTGATTTAACAAGTGGGAATTATCGGAGCCCCTTGCTTACTTTTT
>NC_056560.1:4585889-4589938 GCF_013358625.1 Macadamia integrifolia | reverse complement strand
AGCCCTTGCTTACTTGCTTTTTTCTTCCCTTCCCTTCCCTTGTCAAATGTTTATGACATTATAAATCTCCCAATTACACCACAACCCTTTACCTGGTGGTATCATCTTTCCAAAAATGGAGCTTTAGCCATTAAAATGGTTGCAAAAATTTTGATTGCATCTTTGAGTACTAATCCCCTTGGATGCTCCAATAGGTGTACTTGCTCATTACCTTGCTCACAATAATGATGATTCTTATGGAAACTCTTCTTATACCCAAAATTTAAGATTTTCTTTTGGAGACTCTACAATGGAGGGATCCTCGTGAATGATGTTTTGGGGAAATGGAAGCAAACTGACTTAGTGTCTTCTGCTGTGATCACCCTGAGTCCTGATGGCCCCTATTATTATCTTGTAAGTTTACAAGCGGATTTGAGCCACCTGTCCCATTGGGTGTCTTGATTGAAGGTTTTTCTACTCCCTCTTTCTTACCTTCTTTTTTCCAGTAATAACATCATTCCGAAGGATAACCATATAAGTTTCTTTTCCATGCTAATCATTCTTTGCTACTTTATTTGGAATCATCAAAACAAAATTATTTTTAAACATTAAAATCTTAATCCGTACAATATCATCAACCCAACACTTTGGTGGTATGACAACACTGATTTTTAGAAACATCAATTACAGACATCTTTAGGTACAACCTTCTCCTTCCCCAGACCCTCCCCCTCTCAATGTTGTTTCTTGTTTTTTATTTTATCTTGATGATTTATGTCTCGATTAAGGATATGAATCTTAAAATGAGTGGTTAGCCACCCTATCTTATCTATAAGGGGGAATGTCTCTCATTCATGATTGATTACTTGATGATAATGTGTTCTAGTGAGGCAACAACCAAGGGTTTCCTTAGTGGAGTCAAAGAAGCACAGCTGAAAGGATGGAGGATTAAGGACGTGTAGTCTAATTCATAATATCTCCATAGACTACTAACTGACCTAACAACCACTTCATGGCCTTTGAGCACATTCCCCACAATTTTTGGATGTCTATAATACTATTAGTAACATTTCTCTCACGCTTATACCTACAAATGAATTGGTTGTTGTTTTTTTTTTGCCAAGATAGCCCTTAGTGCGATGAAATGGTGCATTACTTGTAATTTTTTGTAATCCGGATTATGACACTATGATGCATCTTTTGTAATTTACTTTCCATTTCTCACATCATTTTTTTTAGTTGAGTTTGAAGTTTGAACCCCAAGCATTACTATGAGGGGATCTTAAGCAACAATATTTTGTCAAAATATATAATTGTTTGATTCAAATTGAAGATGAAAAAATATTAAGTTTTTACTTTTAAGAAAAAAATATTATTTAAAATCATAAAAAATTAGATTACATATAATATATTACTATTAAACTTAGTAGTTATTAAAATTTAATCTATTTTTTTATTGAATTAATCTTTTTTCTTCTTCAATTCATGACTCTTTTGGTGATTTGGTTCTGATTGTGTTTGACGGAACTTGGAAACATTTGAAAGAGATGGTGGCTGTGAATCTTTTATTCTTGTTCAAGCTTGCTTCAAAAATTTACGTGGATTATGATGTGAGTGTGGAGGGTGAGACCATATTTGACTTGGATTTGATCTTAAGGAAGGAACCATGTCATGGAAGTGGCACCAACATTTTCTTCTCCGTTGAATACCATAGCTTCTCTATCAATACCTTATCCCACCCCCATCCATCGTCCTATGTCATCTCTATCAGGGATGTAAATGGATAACCGAAATCCAAATTTGAATATGTATCAGTGTTCGTTTAGGGGTATTCGTATCCGGTCAAAGGTATCCAATTTAGAATTCTAATTTATAATAATCATCCGAACTAATTAAACAATCGATTAATGATTTTGTAGGTTTTTAAATTCTAGAGAATGAGAAAACGAGATAAGACAACTTAGAAATATGGATTAAAAGCAAATTGTATTAATTGGGGGAAGGAAGGTCCGGATTATACAAGTTAGAGAGTAAAAAGATGGTTGAAAATCTGAAATTGATATGCATCCATATACGTTTAGGGATATATGTGTCCAATCAGGAAATATCGATATCTGATCACAACTGATCGGAATTCAATCTTTTTACATCCATAATCTCCATCCTTGTTGGAATTATTCCCTTGTAACCCTAGCCACCAGGCCCACCACCCCCTTGCAGCATCTCCCTGTAACCCTCTCAGTTTTCTTCTTACATGGACACCATTGCCACTTCCCCATCTCTCCCTTGCTCTCTTTCCTTACTCATTTCCATCACCACACAAGGACAAGACGATAAGGGTAAAATTGGTAGGTTAGAAACAAATTTCTAATATTCAGGCCTATATTTGCCACATGGTAGGTTGATCCAATATTGACTGGAGTACCAAGAGGGCAAAATAAAATCCAAAATACTATTAGATAATTGTGCTGGCTATGGGGTTCGAACCCATGCGCATTTATGTGCAGTAAGTCTTCC
Organism: Macadamia integrifolia; assembly: GCF_013358625.1. NCBI lineage: Eukaryota > Viridiplantae > Streptophyta > Magnoliopsida > Proteales > Proteaceae > Macadamia > Macadamia integrifolia. The sequence continues at coordinate 4,587,442 of NC_056560.1, read as the reverse complement.
CCCTTAACCTCTCGAGCAAATCAGCAAGAAGTGAAATGACACTGCATTTAACTTGTTAATTCAAAATAACTTGTTATCATGGTTCCAACTTTGAAATATCAGTCCTTTCTCAACCAAAAAAAAAAAATATATATATATATATATTATATGCTTATTAGCTACTCTAGATATTAATCCATTCAACACAAATATTGATAAAGATACGAATATACATCCCCATTCCGATCTCCAATACATTTTCATATCCATTTGTGGTATATGAGATTCATTCCCATTTAATTTATGGAATATTTTTCAGAATGACCTATAGAATGAAAAATAGTAAAAAAAAAAGATAAAATATACTTTATGAATCAACAAGATTATGCTCTCGAGGTGCAATGTTTTCTTTACATAAGGATTATAATATTGATGTAAGATAAAATAAGGCAAAAGCTTATATGCATAGCCTGTTCAGAGGGTCACTGATTTTACTGTGGCTAATTATTAATTTGGTGAGCTTAAGTGGAGAATACAATACTACCATTACACAAACTTATATGCAATCCATGCCTAGGAATACATATATAATGGAATTTCAGGAGAGAGAAACACAAAATATATATATATATATATATCAAATAACCATCGTAGATGGTGAGGGCAAATTGGTCAGACTAGTAACAGGCAACAGTCTCCACTCTCCAGTGTCACAAAGGTAAAATTCCGAAACAAAGGAGCCAAACTTTAGTGCAGAGACGTGGTGGGCTATTCGAATTCTGTGTTTGACTGAAAAAACCAGAAAGGACGAAAAATATCGAGTGTATGTAGAAAAAAAAGAAAGAAAAAAAATCCGATCCTTTGAGCGAGAGAGAGAGAGGGGATTCAAGCCGTCATTTCTGTCTGAAAAAAAAATTCGAAACCTGTCAGAAAGCCAAAACAAACAAAATAGAGAATAACAGAGAAAGAAAGAGATGATCTTGTCGAGCTTTCGAAGAGATTCTTTTTATTGGGTAGTAATGGCGGGTTCACTGGAGCCTTATTGATTACTGAGTGGAGAACCAACTGCATCGGTTCTGTGTAGAAGAGTGGCTTTGTCTGGTAGGGGTGAGATGAAAAGCTTATCTAATTTTTGATCGAATTGAGTTCTTAGAGATTTGGATCTGCTAAAAAGTTCGTTTTTATGTATTTTTAGAAGTGATTATAAGTTAATTGATATATTTGGTAGCTCGTACCTGCGTTTTTTATTGTGACTGGAGAAAGTGAATAGTTAGCTGCTGTTTGAGTTCTTTGGGTTGCATGTTTTGTGTTTTGAATTCTATGGAGCATCGGACATATTTGGGAATGGTATAGGTACATGACTTAGGTTCGTTTACTTCGTATATATATGTGGGAGAATGAATTCGAGGTGATCATCTGTTGCATGCGGCTAACAAGGGTTTCTGAATGGATTCATTTTGGGCTGCTTCTGGGTATTGATTTATGGAAGGTTCGAGTTGCTCTTTGGGATACTTTTTGATGTTGACTATTTGAACCATCTGTGTCTTAAAGTAATAAAAACTCTTGGAGTAGTT
>NC_056560.1:4577706-4585869 GCF_013358625.1 Macadamia integrifolia | reverse complement strand
CCCCCCCCCCCCCCTCTCCCCCTTTTTATCTTTTATTTCTTCGTGTATGAAATTCATTTTATGTGACTGATTGCTGCAATGGCCTATTTTCTCTTTTATTATTAAATAAGTTGACAGTCAACAACAAACGGTATGATGACATTTCATTTCACAATGCATGAACTTATATGGTATTCTCTATATCTATACTAGAGTAGATGCTTCTATATCATTCAGCATTAAATAAATAAATCTCTACATAGCTCTGCTCTTAAAAGTATGGAGAACTTGTTGAAGCTGAAACCAGATCTGCTAACAGCCCAGAACTCTTTTGCTGCAGAAACCCAATTCTTATTTGTCATACCAATGCGTTTTGTATGTTGGATGTGTCTTTTTGGATCAGGATGTTGGATCGTTCTAGTGTGGCTCAGTGGTCCAGTCTGGTGAACTGAGATTAGGTACTGCTCTAAGATTTTAGTATCGCTACCATGAGGTTTTGTTTTAACAGTTTAAGTAGGATTGCACTAGTAGTTTAGTGCATTCATGTGTAGTATTGGAGGTCTTGAGTGGAATCTCTGAATAGGCATGTTCCTAAGAAAGAGTCTTTTTTTTTCTTCATAAATAAATAAATAAATAATATAATATAAATGGCTGAACATCCCACAACCTGGGAGACTAATCATCAACTTCAAATCGGATTGTTTGGACCTGATTTAGTCAATGGTCCATGGAAACGTTGAGATAGCCACATTAGGTAATGTATGAAATTTGTGCCTATTAGCAACAAAAATTCAATTTCACCAAAAAATCAATGGTTACTATGGTACCATAGATTATAGATATGACTTTTGGAATATTTTGCTAGATGGGGATTACAGTAACTATGTACTGTATCACCCGAGTGATAGGGTCTTTATCTAAAGTTATGATCAAGGCCATAGTAGTTGTAGTGATGGATGACTTATCATGGTTAATCATGCAATACAGGTTGCTTTCAGCACTTCAGATGATAATTAGAGTTGCCGGTTGATTAGAGTGTTTTGAGTGGAGAAAGGCAAGCAAAGTATTGATTTCTAGCTAGTCCAATTGATTAACTAATAGAATAGCCATCTCGTTGATTGGCTGAGCAGTTTTAGTGATATTCTTAAAAGCAATGGTATGACATAACTATTGATTTAGAACACAGACCATATTTCAGCAACAAATTTTGGTCGAATTGTCATTCTCCACATAGTTCTGGATGGTGGCATTATAATTATATTTACAAAAGGTGCTTCATTTTCCAGTTCAATCTGTCTCAGTCCCAATAATGGAACCAAGTGACTTCATCTCCTTCCTTCTTCCTTCTAGATGGTAGGAAAGCCATCTGTTTTTATGAAGGTGTAATTAGTAATTACATTCTATGGATTGAACAAAGTAAGACATGGTTGTATGCGTCGGATGGAATTTACAGGAATTTGCATTACTGAGTTTGGATGTTGGAAAGAAGGTTATTCAGTGGGGCTAGAAAAAGGATTGTGTTTATCTAGCTCTTCTAAGATCCTTATCCAGAAGAAATAATGGGATTATTTCTGTTTATCTTTGCCAATGTTTTGCTTAAGTCTGCGACATTGATTGTAGTTCTAATTCTAATTCTGTTGTCTCTTTGTTCTTTCTCGAAGTGCGAATGAAAATATGCGTGGTTTTAACTGAAATTAATTAGTGCTGATCCCTTTCTCCTTATATTCTCTTTCCTTTGTCATTTGTCATGAGGAAGTTGCTGCTGCCCTCTATTGCCACTGTTATTATGTTGTCAATGATTGATTTCATTTGTCATAAACATTATCTTCCATTTTGAGCTGGCATGATACTGATGGCTATTTCTTTCCTTTTTTTCTCCTCCAGTGTAATAAGATTTGGAGGCTTGCTGTTTGGGGGGAAACTGCGATTACTCTTGCATGTCCTTTGCGTTCAACATTTTTTGTGCTAGCATATTTCTAACTTGGGGACGCTGAAGAAGGACATAAGCTTCCAAATTTCTATTTGAGAAACTTTTGAAAAATTTGACTTCTCTGTGCGATCTAGATGGTTGGCAATGACATTTGCAAGCAACACTATGATTAGATGTATGTTGGACTGGGCTGTCCAAATATGGTTTTCATCTGATCTCATGCTAGTTTCACAGCTCTTGTTTGTCCCCTTTGAAATTGAGTTAAATGGATAGAAAGCCCGACAAAGTGACGATGGAGCAATCCAAAAGTTATAACCAGTTACGTTACAATTCCATAGAATCTAGGAATGAGGAGGTTGGCACTGCAAATCAAAGGCTTGTGCAGGATCCATCAAGCTTCATTAATACTAATATGATACCTCCAGAATTTACTATGTCAGGGGGAGCCAGACCTGTACTGAATTACTCAATTCAAACAGGTGAGGAATTTGAATTTATGCGAGAACGGGTCAATCCTCGAAGGCACTTGGTTCCAAATGCTGCCAGTGATTTGAACAGTGCAACAGGGTATATGGATTTGAAAGGCATTCTGGGCATTAGTCATACAGGATCTGAAAGTGGGTCAGATATATCAATGCTTGGTACTGTAGAGAAAGGTCGAGTTAAGGAATTTGAGAGGAAGGACTCATCACTAAGTGAAAGCAAAGGTTATTATAATTCTATGCGATCTGTACCACGTACCACATCAGGAAGTGGTATTGGTCGAGGGGTTCATGGGTATGCCTCTTCAGGGGCCTCTGATAGCTCATCAACAAAGTTGAAGTTTCTTTGCAGTTTTGGTGGTAAAATCTTACCTCGGCCCAGTGATGGAAAGCTCAGGTATGTTGGAGGTGACACACGTATTGTTCGGATAAGCAAGGACATTTCTTGGCAGGAGCTTTTGCAGAAAACATTGTCAATGTACAACCAACCTCATACAATCAAGTATCAGCTTCCTGGGGAGGATCTGGATGCTTTGGTCTCTGTATCTTGTGAAGAGGACCTGCAGAATATGATTGAGGAATGTAATGTTATAGAAGATGAAGGATCACAGAAACTTAGGATGTTTTTGTTTTCTGCAACTGATGTTGATGACCCTCATTCTAATCCAAGTAGCATCGAAGGGGATCCTGAAATTCAATATGTAGTTGCAGTAAATGGCATGGATGTAAGCCCCAAAAGGAACTCCGGTGGGGATGTTGTACCAAGCACTTCAACAAATAACTTGGATGAGTTACTAAATCTTGATTTTAAAAAGGAGACCAGTAGGGTTGCAGCACAGTCTTCTGAGGCTAGCGTTGCTACTTTAGCAGATATTCTTGCCCCTCCTGTTACTCAGTTGTGTCAGCCGACCCCATCAAGTTCATCTAGTACTTTTGATACCCATGTGCAGTCTTATGAGGGTCAGATAATGCATCATAGAGAAGCTGAGCAATACCCATTTTCTGCTGCCCACCCACCACATGGCTTCCGTGATGTGGATGGGAGGAGTGTGCCAATGCAATATGGTTTCTATCCCAATCCTTCTAATCATGCCCGGTTTGTGGAAAGCCCAGTTCCTATGCCTCTCCATGGGATTTTGACACCGCAAAGAGGCTTGACCGGAGGGAAGCCATATGGTGGCTCCATGGGACAGGATCCAGAAGTGTCAATAAAGGATGCTAAGATGAAAGTTGATGGTTCAGTTCAGCAGAAAAGTGAAGATGAACGAATTCAATCTTTAGAAAATGAATGTGTTGTTTCTTCACAGCCAAGTGATGCTTTTGTTCCAAGTTTTATTCAGGCTGAAGAGCCATCAATTGCTACTTCAGTGCCAGAGAAAGTGCTGGCTTTGTCTTCTAAAAATAATGCAAAGCTCAAGGATCCTGTACAGAGCCCAGTGCTCCCTGACTGTGGGAATGCTGCACAAACTCTTAAGCCTAACGAAGATGACCATTACCACTCATCTGGTGGAGCATTTACCGCTGGATATACTGAATCTGAACCTGAGCTTGGCTATCTGGAGCCACCTCTGCTTCCTGAGAGGAATGAGAGGATCTTTCGTTCTGAGAGGATTCCTATAAGGGAGCAGGCGGAGTTACTCAACCGGTTGTCAAAGTCTGATGATTCCTTTGGTTCTCAGTTTTTGATGTCTCATGCATGTTCTGATCTGGCACAGCATGATTCAGTTACAGAAGGCACTGATAAATTACATGGAGGAGGAAATGTGGCTTCCCAGACAGAGCAGACAATGTCTTCAGCAAAACCACCCTATGCAAACCCTCCAACTATTGAAGATGGGCTGGTGCAAGTTGTGAAGTACAAAGAATTAGCTAATGTGACCAGTCAAATGAAACCCAACTTTTCTGAAGAGCGGTTGGACTCCAAGCTTCATAAATCTGAATCAAACCATGCATTACTCAGGCCAGTTGATGATAAAGATGCTAAGAATGAGGATGCATTCCACCATGACACTGATAAGTGCAGACCCCAAAAAGAACCATCTGCTAGTGAAATAGTAGGATCAGAATTTCCATCTGCAAGCCAGGATACTTCTCTGAAGCACCAAGAATCTCTGTCTAGTCATTTGGGAGAGGTAGCTCCCAAGGCTACCTATAGTAACTACCCAGAAGGGAACACGCATCCTTATCCATGGACAGGTAGCTCAGCTAGACCTGTTTCTCGAGAGGAATCATCAGTTGGTGTTTCTGGACCAGAGCAGGGAGATATTCTTATTGATATCAATGATCGATTTCCTCATGATTTTATTTCTGATGTATTTTCTCGGGCAAGACTCTCAGAGGGTTCCTCTGGTATTAATCCATTACCCAAAGATGGCGCTGGTTTGAGCTTGAACATGGAGAACCATGAACCTCAACATTGGTCATTCTTTCAAAAACTCGCACAAGATGAATTTGTTAAGAAAGGTGTTTCTCTTATTGACCAAGATCATCTTGGTTTTTCATTCCCTCTTACAAAAGTTGATGAGGGAAGTGCTAGAGCTTATAACTTTTTGCTTCTAAAGAGTGAGGGTGTTGGCTCAGGCCTTACTGATTCTCAAATCAATTTTGATGACAAACTTCATTTAGAATCATCTGGTCTTCTTGGAGCTGATGCAATCAGTTCTCATCCTGATTACGTTCATGCTCAGGACAAAGACAGTGAAGGTGTACAGTTTGATGGCATGTCCAATCCGAAAGAGGGCGAGAACATGAGAACACCAGATTCAGATTATGAGGTATTTTCCTTTCTCTCCTTCACTTGCTCCAAATGACTGTTCTAAGCATTGCTCTAACTGCAGTTAGATTTTCTAATTCCATTGTATAATTTGTTTGATTTTTATAGGATGGGAAGTTAACGATGGGAGATATTTTTGGACCTCTGATTGACTCCTCTTTCGGAGATTTTGATATTAGTACTTTGCAGGTATGATGCTTACAGTGTGCCTTGCACATCTACATGAACTTTGAATGATATAATGTTCAGAAATAAATGAAGTCTGTCCATTCTGTTGTTAAGAGTGAACTGATAATATTATCCCCCTCTCAGATTAGCTTTAATGAGGAAGGCACATGATAGGCACATGAAAAATAGATAAAGATAAACAGAGAAAATAGAGAAAACAGGAAGATGGGAAAGACTTACCAGATGCTTTATTGCTCAATTAATTTTACTTACCTTAAAGCATGTCAGGTCCAACAAAGGTTTTGGAGAGAACTTCAAAACAGTAGTCTGCAATCAATTATCTTTTTTGGTTTTTTGAATAGGTAACTCTATTATCATCAAAGACTTGTAAAATAAAAGAGTTACATGACCTCATGTAATTTTGTACATTTTGGAATTTGGAGTCTTACCTGGTTCCTGATGCAGATAAAACACAGATGTCTGTTCATTTTAGTGGAAATAAGCTTTAGTTGGGTTCCATATATGTTGGGCCTTTGGTCCAATGGTTTTTTTTTTTAATAGCCTAATAGGCCACTTTAATGGGCCTAATATGAGTAGGAGGTGGGAATACAGGATTTAATTTATTAGTCAGTCTAGTTAGAGTCTATTTCTTTATTTTAATTGTTATTAAAGTGTTTTAGTTAATATGAAATAGGTTTCTATCAGTCCAGTGTTGTCTTAAGCTGATTTTCTTTATTTTATGCAGAGTTTAGTCAGTTAAGAATATCTCCATGGCAATATATTGGCTGGAGGAGTTTTAAGCTTAGTTTGAGTCTGTTTTGAGTTTTTTTATATAAGGTTGTAGGGGGCTTGCCTTCTAGTCTGTGGTAGCAGTTTGTGATGATTTGTCCCGCCCAACTGTGGTGATGCAGTAGATTGATTGGTGGTGATTCCAATCCAGGCTTGGTGGTGGTTCCATGTCATATCCTTCTTATCTTCTCTTTCAATTCACAGGTCAGTTATTCCTGTGCATACTATTCTGGTTTCTATTTTCAAATCTCAGTTTCTGATCTATAAACTATTGTTTCTGTTGGTTATTTGCTAGTCAATACTTCTATTAGTTCATATTCTGATTCATAGCTTTGGATCAGTTCATTGCAGAAATCGGATTCTATTCTAGTTGAACTTTCTTGTTCAACTAGGATTTTTAAGTATCACTTAATCTACCCATCAAAATCTGCTAAAACTTGACTAAAATATTCCCCTACTCTGCAACACCCGTCAACCAGCTTTTGGTCTGTTTCTGAGTTGTGCTCGCTGAGTTATAAGTTTCCTCCCTTTCTGGTCCAGCAACTCTGTTTTGAGTTTTCTTAACTGAATAGGACATGACCAGACCCCAGAATCTGACCATCTGATTACTCTGAGATTTTGATATCTTGTTCTTCCATATTGAATTAGCCTTCAACCAGGGTTTTATTCAGATGTGAGTTTCTGATTTTGTTTAATTGGTTTTCTCATGAATTCTGGAAAGTTCCTTTATCTGCGATTCTAGTTTTGGTTGTTTTCTGGAATACTTTCCTAAGTGAGCTAGAACCACAGTAGTTCCTGATTTCCATCCTACCTTAAGACTTCAGTAGTTAAGTGGCCTAGGACAACCTAATACTATATTTGTGGATGCTTACTTAGAATGAAAACATGACAAGCATGGTTTAAAGTATCGGTCTGTATCGTATCGTATCGGCCGATACGTATTTGTATCGGTCCTTACCGATACGATACTACCCGATACGATACATGAAATTTTTAAAACCCTTTTGTATCGATACGTATCTTACGATACACACCGATACACCACCGATACGCACCGATACTCACCGATACGTACCGATACTCTATGAAAAATTCAAAATTGAAGTGAAATGTACGTTTCGGTATGTATCGATACGTATCGATGCATATTGGTATGTATCGATCGATACACACCAATAAGTACCGATACGGTCATAAAATGGCCAAAATGGGTAATTTTTTAGAAAAACACAATTTTTTGAGGTGTTTTTGTTCCAAAGTTGCTGCCAACCATTTTTCTCTCTAACTAAAGTGGAAATCAAGGTTGGGAACAAGGATTTTACATTTATGGGACAACTACAAATCTTGAATTCTTAGTGTGATTCTCTCAATTTACTGTTTATGCATAATACATGTTATATATAACTTTTTTTAACTATTTTTTTATGCAAAAGTGTATAAAAAAGTGTTTCCTATCCATTTATGTGCGTATCTTTAACGTATCTTAGCGTATCTTCGATACGATACGATACCCTCCGATACGTATCTTAATTTTGGCCGACCGATACGACGACCCATACCGATACTTTAATCCTTGATGACAAGAGTAAATTTATTGGTTAATAGAAGAGTTCTGAGAAAATAACAGATCATCCTTTGTTTTTGTTTCTTTAGATTTGCACGTCTTAAAATTGGAAGGCTGGAAGGTCTCGGTAGCAACCACTATATTTGTTTTTTTTCCCTTAGACATGGTTTCATCTGTTGTTCTCTAATATGGTACTATGGAGGACCTGCTTAAGAATTTCATCTGCTGGGGCCACCCGAGTTGGAGCAGAATTTCAATTCTTTAGCCATCCAACTAAACTTGACACCTAATTGGCTAATCCTTATTGAGAAGGATTGTGGTTTAGTCTTTCCGGAAATTTAAGTCATGGTTGCCTTGGTGGTTCTTTTGACCAGATCAGTAATTATTCAGATTTCAGATGTAAAATGGGTTTTGGCCTCCAAACATGACAGTTCGATTCTCAATCATACGAATTCTTAAGAGGGGCATAAAAACTAGA
>NC_056560.1:4546883-4577686 GCF_013358625.1 Macadamia integrifolia | reverse complement strand
AGGCTTATGGAAAGTTATAAAGCCCACAAGAAGGATCTCCACATGGTCTTTATTGACCTTGAAAAAATATATGACAGAGTGCCTAGAGATTTAATCCAATATGTCCTAGTAAAGAGAGGGGCGTCGAGTACATATATGGATATAATTAAGGACATGTATGAGGGCGTGGCGACTAGTATGAGATTTTTGGGAGCTCAAGGCAAGGAATTCTCAATTACGATTGGGGTCATAGTTTTTAAGGCGGTAAGGCGACGGAGGCGTTTGAGGGTCTTTTGGAGCGCCTTAGCGATAAGGCGGGCATAAAGCGTCGCCTTATTGACTAAAGCGTTCATGTGTAATTTTTTTATAAAACCAATCTATTTGGCTTAAATCCTAGTTGAATCCTATTACTCATATGTTAAATAAATATTAAAGGTTCATATTCATACCAATGTAAGATATTCATCAAGAAAACAAATCAATAAAGTGAATAAACTAAGTTCATCTTCATCAATCATCAATCATCATAACATATTAACATATAATATAAATACATAATTATGAAGCAAAATTATAAAAATAAAGAAAAGAAGACATAAAAAATATAAGTATTTATTATACTTACTTCTATGATGCCAAAATGAGTGCCTAAGCCCTAAGATCATCCACTATATTTCTACTCCTGTCAATGAAGAATGAAGCTCACCGCTGCCGGAGCAAAATGGTCGCCTAGATAAGTGGTTCTTCCTTGTTCCTTGATTCCTTCTCAAAGCCCTTTCTTAAAACCCTTGACAAAATCCAAACCCTGTTTGTGAATCGTGTTTTTGTTTTGTTTGTTTTGGTTATTTTTGGTGGAGTAAAGCTGATCTTATACATCTCAAGTGTTAATAAAATCATACGCCTACCAATAAAAAATCTATATTTGGAATCTTCATCAAGTAATTTTAAAATGTGTTAAAAAAAAAAAAAAACCCATAAGGCGCCCCTTCACGTAAGGCGGAGCACTGCCTTACCATCTCTAGACCGCATCAGCGCCAAGGCGCTAGTAAGGCGTCGCCTTAGCAGCGCCTTAAAAACTATGATTGGGGTACATCAAAGATCGGCCTTAAGCCCCTATTTGTTTGTGCTTATCATGGATGAGTTAACCAAGAACATTCTAAATGAGGTCCCCTGGTGTATGCTCTTTGCCGATGAAATCATTTTGTGAATGAGAGAGAAGAAGAGATTAACACTAAATTGGAGTTATGGGGATAAACCTTAGAAACAAGAGGTTTTAAGATTAGTAGATCGAAGATCGATTATATGATGTGTAACTTTAGTCACTATATGATAAATAATGAAATGTTGAAATGAGGAGAGATTCCGTAAAGTGACTATTTTTTTTTATATTTGGGGTCAATCATAAATAAAGGTTACATATAGGATGATGTTTCACAAAGAATTAAATTGTGATGGATGAACTACAGAGGTACATCTGGAATGTTGTGTGATAGGCATATCCCTTTAAAGCTTGGGAAAATTCTATAGGACTGTTGTGTGACCGGCTATAATGTATGAGGTGGAATGTTGGGCAGTTGAGAAGTGTCATATAGGGAAACTATGCAGAAATAAGGATGTTAATATGGATGTGTGCCAAAACTAAGAAGGATAAAATAAGGAATGAACATATTAGAGCTGATTTAGCAGTTGCCCCGATCGATGACAAGCTCCACAAAAGTCCTTGAAGGTGGTATCGCCATATTCAATGGAGACTTGAGGATGCCCCAATAAGGAGAAGTGATATGATTCAGATTGAAGGAGGTAAAAGAGCTAGGAGGCAGATCTAAAATGACCATAGGAGAAGTTGTGAGGAATGACATGCATAGTCTTGTTTTTGTCCCAAGTTTGACCTCGGTTAGATCCTATTGGAGAGTAAGGATCCATGTAGTTGACCGCATTTAGTTGAGATTCTCCTGATTGAGGGTTGTGACTCATTCCTCTTACTCTTATCTTTTTCGTCTCTTCATTCTCCATTTCTGTTTAGATGTATTTTTTTCCCCTACTTTGTTTTGTATGAATCCATGTAACCGACCCCATTAAAGGCTGAGTTTGTTCTTGTTGTTGTTGTCACTTTCTCAGCAGCGAAGACAACAGCCAAATTCTTCATTCATAAAATTGTTGGTTGGCCAAATAGCCTACATGCAGTCTATTTAAAAGAAAGGACTCCCTAGCTAAGTAAGAGACTTGTCTAACCCAATTTACAAAGTCAATAGGAAACTTAAAACAAAAAGGAAACTTAAAAGGAACTCCTCTGCACGAGTTAAAGGAGTTAAGTAAATCAACTTAAAATAACGTAATAAACTAAAAAAGTAAATCTCGTATTCCTACTTCCTACCCATTAAAGTGGCCTATTACGATAAATACCTGTTGGACCAAAGGCCCAACATGTATTGAACCTAATCTAAAGCTTATTACCACTAAAATAATTCCATTTTTGCTGCACCACCTATTGAGGATAAATATGGTGACATTTATTCCACTTTAATATGTTATCGCATTGTGACAGTCCCTTTGAAATGACCATATAAATGTGTTTTTTTACTTTGTTTTCTTTATTATCCGATGTAGTACTTGCCCAACTTTACTTGTAGATCTTTCCTTTAATGTATGTACTATTGTATTGTAATATCTTATTTCATCCCTAGAAATAGGTTGATTCTTGAGGCTTCGGGCCTCCCCTCCTCTCTGTTAAAGTCCCTTGCCTCCTCTCCACCACTTGTAAGGCTGGGTCTTGTAAGATGTATTGCTAATTCGCTATTTTCTCCCCTCTTCTCAGGGCTCCCTGTATTTTCCTTTCTTCTTTGGTAATGAATTCATTTATTCACCCAAAAAATATATTATTTCATCATGAGATTTTTTTTTTTTTTTTTTTTTTTTTTTTTTAAGAATTTGTTATGGTGTCTAATGTTCCACTTTGGGGGCAGGTTTCATCAAAGCGGGCTATTGTGGATGCTCTTATTCAGGAGGGTTTCTCTGTAGATGTGGCACAGGTATACTTTTGAACATCAACTGCTTTTGTTTGTTATCTATATCTGAATAGCATGCTTGATTGGTCTTCTCCTAAATGAATTAAAAAAACTCTTGATCACTTATCCTTTTTAAATCATTAGAGCACCATTTTCATAGAATTCCATATATAGAATCTCTTCTCGGATATATTCTTTTGCATGTTTTGTACTCCTGTCCCACAATGATAGTCCTGTGATGCTGGGGTGCTTCCATGGATCGACCTGATCCTGTTTGGGGACCCAGACTGTGAACCGGATCCAAATTTGGGTCTTCATCGACATCACAGCTCCTCTATATCTTGTCCAGTTCAAAACTGCTCCTCCCAGGAGCTTTTGTTGCATCTCTACAGAGTGTCCAAATGAATGAAGGAGTGATCTGGAATTCTAGGGGCCTAAATTCCCCCTATAAACATGTTGCTATCTGTTCTCATATTAAACTCCTTTCCCCAAATTTTTGTTGCCTTATTGAAACAAGAGTGAAAGAGCCAAATGCTATCTGCATTGCCTCTTCCTCCACTGGTCCCGATTGGTCACTTCTAACCAACTACAGTCACCATTTAAATGGTCGAATCTGGTTTCTTTGGGACCCAACCAAGCTTCTTGTAGCCTTCTTTCCTCCTCCTCCCAAACCCTCCATCTCAACATTTCTGATAACCTTGGAAACCCTCCCTTGTTGTTTACTGCCAATTATGCTTCCCGTTGTTCCCTTGAAAGAGCTAGCCTTTGGGATGATCTCTGTAGTATTACTAGTCGAATTGGCCATCTTCCATGGAGCATTGGTGCTGATTTTAATGTGGTCCTTTTTGTCCATAAGAAGCTCTGGGGTGATCAGATTGATCCAACTCTCTGTGGGTGCCTTCAACAACTGTATTGAGGACATCGCTATAAATGATTTGAGATGGTCTGATCTGAAGTTTACTTGGTATAATAAGCATGCCAGTGTTGATCGGATCGCTAGTAAATTTGATCGAGTTCTCGTGAATGAAGCCTGGATCACTTAATTCCCTTCCTCTCATACATCCTTTGAGCCCCCAGGTGTCTCTGATCACTGCCCTATCTCCCTCCTTATTCAACCTTATATCTCCTTTAGTCCCAAAACCCTTCAATTATTTTGATATGTGGTATTCTCACCCCACATTCCTTTCTACTATTAAAGAAGCCAAGGAAAAGCCTATCCATTCTTTTTCCAGGAAACTTCAGAATGTTAAATGTGCCTCGAAGATTGGAACATCTCTACTTTTGGTAATATATCCGCCCAGGTTGTGGAATGTAATGACATTTTAACAGGTATTCACCTTAGCTTCAATAGAATCCTTCAAATTCCTCTCTAGCTATGGAAGGAAAAGAAGTCTCTATGATTCTTGCCTCCCTCCTTACCCAAGAAGAAAGCTTTTTCAGACAGAAATCAAGAATCATTTCCATCGTTCTGTGAAGTCTAAAACAAATATCAACTCCATTCCCATGCTTCAGGTTGCAAATGGTTCCAATATGTCTAGGGAATCAAAGTTGAGGTAGTTAACTACTTAAAATGCTTATTCAGGTCCTCTTCCACTACTTCAAGGCCCATCCCTAGGAATCTCCTCAACAAGAGAATCCAGACCATCTCATTAATGGTCTCCATAGCATTCCCTCAAAGGAGGAAATTGTTGCTGCCATTCACTCAAGAAAATCTAACAGAGCTCCAGGTCTGGATGGCTTCAGTATGGGTTTTTTTATTGCTACATGGGACATCATCAATGATGACCTCATCAAAGCCATTAAGAGTGTCTTCTTCACTCTAAATCAATCGAAGGAATAAATCAGACCTTCCTTTGTCTCATCCCAAGGAAGAAAGGCCAGCGACTTCAAGCCAATCTCTCTCTGCAACCATAGTTGTCAAGGCGTCGCCTAGGCGGCGCCTTGGCGTCCCGGCGGTAAAATTGAGTCATGGCAGTTCAACGATTTATGTTCTCACACTTGGCGGTCGCCATGGACTACTAGGCGTCGCCATGTCGACCGCCATGGACGCCATACCACGCTTTAGTACCTAGGCGGTCGATTTTTTTTTTTTTTTTTCTAACATATTTTGTTTTTATATTTTATGGTTTTTCTTTTTTTTTTTTTTTTTACACAGTTTTGTTTATTATTATTTGGCCATTCGGTTGCACCTGTTGAACAACCCTCGGTCGACTTAATGTTTCAAGTTTCAAATTTTCAATTTTACCGAAGAGACCAAACCCTCGATCGAAGCTCGAGAGTTCGAAGAGACGAAAACCCTCGAGGCCTCGACCGCTGCAAGATTCTTCTCTTCTCCTTCTCCGGCAGCCACTGTTGCGACTTCTGCTCCTCTCCTTCTTCTTCTCCTTCTCCGGCAGCCACCGCTGGTTCTTCTCTTCTCCTTCTCCTTCTCCGGCAGCCACCGCTGCTCTTCTCCTCCTTCTCCTTCTCCGGCAGCCACCGCTGCAACTCTTCTCCTCCTCCTCCTTCTCCGACAGCCACCGCTGCAACTCTTCTCCTCCTTCTCCTTCTCCGGCAGCCACCGCTGCTCTTCTCCTCCTTCTCCTCCTTCTCCTTCTCCGGCAGCCACCTCTGCAACTCTTCTCCTCCTTGTCCTTCTCCGGCTGCCACTGCTGCAACTCTTCTCCTCCTTCTCCTTCTCCGGCAGCCACCGCTGCAAGTCTGCAACTCTTCTCCTCCTCCTCCTTCTCCGGCAGCCACCGCTGCAAGTCTGCAACTCTTCTCCTCCTTCTCCTTCTCCTTCTCCGGCAGCCACCGCTGCAACTCTTCTTCTTCTCCTTCTCCAGCAGCAACCAACAGCCAGACTGAATCTCCGGCAGCCACCGCCTGCAACTTCTTCTTCTTCTCCTTCTCCGGCAGCAACCAACAGCGACGTCTTCTCTGCTCCTTCTCCGGCAGCAAGAACGACAACAACCACAATACGATATCACCTGCAACATCTTCTCCTCCGGCAGCAAGAGTGACAACCAGGTAAGGGCCCCACCTGCGAGTAACTTCAATGTTTATAATATGTTTTCCTCTTTATCTGTATGTCTAGTTATCTACTATCTAGAGCTTGATCTTGATCTGAAGGTGGGAAATCATATATTTTAGATTGCTGGAAAAAAAAAATATAAGAACTTGACAATGGTCTAGAGTTGTAGAGTTTTCCTCTTGGTTGTGTATTTGTGTTAAGTGAAATGATTAAGTTGGATTTGTGAGTGTTTGATTGTTTTTATTTTTATGTTATCATGTTAATGTTATAGGAAAAATAAAAAAGTAGCATATTAAATGATTTTAGAAAATAGAAAAAAATAAAAAATGACACACGGGCGATTTGACCGCCATGGCAACGCCAAAATGGGCGATTCATCGCCAAATCGATTAGCCACCCCTCCACCGCCTTGGATCGATTTGACGCCGTGACAACTATGTTCCATCCTACCTTAAGACTTCAGTAGTTAAGTGGCCTAGGACAACCTAATACTATATTTGTGGATGCTTACTTAGAATGAAAACATGACAACTGACAAGAGTAAATTTATTGGTTAATAGAAGAGTTCTGAGAAAATAACAGATCATCCTTTGTTTTTGTTTCTTTAGATTTGCACGTCTTAAAATTGGAAGGCTGGAAGGTCTCGGTAGCAACCACTATATTTGTTTTTTTTCCCTTAGACATGGTTTCATCTGTTGTTCTCTAATATGGTACTATGGAGGACCTGCTTAAGAATTTCATCTGCTGGGGCCACCCGAGTTGGAGCAGAATTTCAATTCTTTAGCCATCCAACTAAACTTGACACCTAATTGGCTAATCCTTAT
Source organism: Macadamia integrifolia (assembly GCF_013358625.1). NCBI lineage: Eukaryota > Viridiplantae > Streptophyta > Magnoliopsida > Proteales > Proteaceae > Macadamia > Macadamia integrifolia. Next base: position 4,570,865 of record NC_056560.1, on the reverse strand, counting down.
TGAGAAGGATTGTGGTTTAGTCTTTCCGGAAATTTAAGTCATGGTTGCCTTGGTGGTTCTTTTGACCAGATCAGTAATTATTCAGATTTCAGATGTAAAATGGGTTTTGGCCTCCAAACATGACAGTTCGATTCTCAATCATACGAATTCTTAAGAGGGGCATAAAAACTAGACAGTCTTTCCATTTCCATGGCTATTCAACTAAACTTGGTTCCCATTCTGTAACCAGATATCAGGAAAAGATAAGCTCATGTCCAACATGTTTTCGATCTGGGCTGTCCATTAAGTATTGATGTTGAGTATAATAAGAGCATAATAGTGAAATACAAAGTAATATTTACAAGATTTTAACTCAGAAAACATAGACCTTAGTTTTTTAATATAACATAAATCTTGTTAGTGAAAGATATTATATTACTTAAATCAACCAATCGCTTTTTGTATCTTACAATAAATTCGGATAAAGTGTGTCAAGTTTTTCCAATAACCCAAATGATTTTCCAATTCTGACATTATTCTTCTTGGGACTAGGATTTTGGACAATATATACTTGTGTGACATAATTTTAAATGGGTTTGATGGTTAGGCCAAAAATTTTCAGGCTAGTTCTTGCGGACTATACGGGTAAACATCTTTTAAATGTTGGGTTTGCTGTCTAGTAGGTGTGGTTTTAAGGATTTGCCCATCCGTCAAAATCACAGTGTGTTTTGAATATTGAAAAAAATGTGGCCTACCTACTTAGGGAACTAGTGTTTTACTTATTGGCTTCACTTCAAATAAATTATCTGTTGTTGGACATTTTAAGGGTAGAACAAAAATTAACCAGCGTTTGCAGTCAGGTTTAGGTTCTTAATAGAAATTTGTAGGGCGTGATGGGATGAAATTTAAATGAATAGTGATTATGAGGTTGTTATGAGGTTAAGGTAATTTTAATATCAGTGGCAGATTTATTTTTTTCTAAACAAGAATTGGGGGGTTCCACATAAGATAGCCTAGTGAGAATTTCATGCTGATATGTATGGGTGGGAATGGGGTGGATTATGCGGTTGAGCTGCCTGATTCAGCTTCGAATGGGGTAGGTTTTCGTCTTTTCGATAGCCTAGTTGGGGGTTTTCACTATGTAGCATAGTTGTGGTTTGAGATCACGAGATATCTTTGTTTTGGATGTGATTAGGTTCAGCTGGATTGATGTGGGAGCATCACCTTCCCATGGTTTGATTGTTCGTCATGGACAGTTGGATTGAGATTGGAGTTTGGGAGCATTGTATTTGTTACAATCACTAATCCCAAAAGCCCAAGCTATTAAGTAAGGGCCACAACAATGTTTATCAACATCACCCCAGGCCTACACGCACATGGCTCTATACGTGACACAATCACGTGGCACAACACAACACAAACCTTTCGCACACATCGGAGATTGAACACCCTACCTCCTGGCTCTGATACTATTTTACAATTGCTCATCCCAAAGCCCGAGCTATTAAGGGCCACTAAAATGTATATCAGCTGTCTTACTGAAATTGGATTACTTCTGTCAGTGTCCTTTGGGTTTATTTTTGGAAGGTTAAAACTCATCAGTTTTGCATATTTGTCCTGCTTGAGAGGTTATTGAGTTACAAGGAGAGCAAGAACTCGTGATTTCGGTTTACATCAGAAGAGTTATAACTTATGACCAATTTACTCGTAGTGCATCAATCTATGATAGGATCTCTACTTTATAAAGTTTAATTAGGTCAGAAGTTCTACTTTGAATCTTTTTCTTAAATTTGTGTTTTTATTTGTTGGAGGAGGGGACATTTCTAGGAGTTGCTAAATTGTAATTACTAATTAGTCATATTGGGAATTGTTCTTTAAGAGTCAAAATGTCAAATTTGTGTATGTAGTAGTTACATAGTTGTTTGGTTATCACCCATATAGAGCCTTGTGGTCAGTGTATTTTGAGCGGAATGGTTTAGTTTTTTCTGGTTAGGAAATGGTTGTCTTCTAAGTGGTTTAGAGATCAAAACTAGATTTTATATAGTTAGCAAGCAAGCTGCAAGCCTCTATTTCTTTCCCTTTCTTCAATTAGAATTCAGTACTATCTTGCCATAGGTCTAGTTGGGTCCATTACCTGCAGGATTTTGAAAACTTTCCTGCACCATTCAAGTTTTGGTTAGCCAAAATTTGTATAGAATCTGTTTCACTGCCATCCCTGCCGTGATGGTTTCCAAGAACAAGGAGGTTGGAGGAAAAATCCTATCTTTCTTGTGGATTTTTGCTCCTATTCTTCTCTGTCAAGGGTTAGGTGGGAGGGTAACCATGTAAGAGTGAGTGTAATTCTTTTAACCTTTGAGGGGATGTATATGCCATCTGTTAGTTAAGACAAAAGAAAGGGGAGAGAGAGAGAGAGAGAGAGAGAGAGTCTCTATCACATGATAGGGACTGATCTCTTCTTCTTATTAAATAGATTATTAAACTATTACAATATGAATAGGACAGCTGTCTTAATAGTATTAGGACTAGGAATACAAAAACATAATGTAAATCTAATTAGTCCAACTAATCCTAGCTGGACTCTAATACTCCTAATTAGAATAGGAGAACTAATTACTGCTAACAGCAGTCCTAGTCTAACTGGGACTCCCCCTAACGTCCTAGTTAATTTAGGGAACTAATAAAGGAGGAAGGGAGGAGTCTGCACAACCCGCGAGACTCCTCCTCCTGTCTCACGATAGTCTCTAACACTCCCCTTCAAGCTGGAGCATAGATGTTAATCATGCCCAGCTTGTTACAAATATAGTCTACTCTGCTACCCCCCAAGGATTTAGTACAAACATCTGCAAGTTGTTCTCTTGTGTGAACATGACTTGTAGAAATGACTCCTTGTTGTAGCTTTTCACGAACAAAATGACAATCAACTTCAATATGTTTTGTCCTCTCATGGAACACAGGATTAGAAGCAATATGGATAGCGGCTTGTTTGTCACACCATAACTGCATAGAGTGAGTACATTCAAAGCCAAGTTCTGTCAGAAGTTGCTTTACCCATATCAACTCACAATTAACTTGAGCCATGGCTCGATACTCGGATTTAGCATTAGACCTTGCCACAACCGCTTGTTTCTTGCTCTTCCAAGACACAAGGTTTGCACTAACAAAAGTACAATATCCTGTAGTCGACCTTCTATCAATAGGAGAACCAGTCCAATCAGCATCACCAAAACTTTCAATACGATTATGTCCATGATCTGAGTAGACCAGACCACGTCCTGGAGCTTTCTTAAGGTACCTCAAAATACGTACAACGGCATCCCAATGTGAAGTACGTGGAGACGAAAGAAACTGACTCACAACACTGACAGGGAAGGCAATGTCAGGTCGAGTCACAGTCAAATAATTCAGCTTTCCTACCAACCTCCTGTATTTCTCAGGATCATCTAACACATTACCTTCTTTAGGCATAAGTTTCACATTTGGATCCATTGGAGTGTCAACAGGCTTGGATCCTAACATACATGTTTCCGAAAGTAAGTCCAAAACGTACTTTCTCTGAGACAAGGAAATTCCTTTTCTTGACTGAGCAACTTCAATTCCTAGAAAGTACTTTAATCTTCCTAGGTCCTTAGTTTGAAAGTGCTGCTGCAAATGTTCTTTCAAGCTTTGGATCCCTTCAACATCATCTCCAGTAATGACAATGTCATTAACAAATACAACCAGAAATATCCTTTTTCCATCAGTCTTTCGATAGAACACAGAATGATCACTGTCACATCTTGACAGTCCAAATGCACAAACCACATCAGTGAACCTACCAAACCATGCCTGAGGAGACTGTTTCAGCCCATACAAGGACTTCTTGAGCTTGCACACCTTTCCACACTCCCCCTGAGCAACAAACCCCGAAGGTTGTTCCATACTTCCATATATACTTCCTCATGCAAGTCACCATGAAGAAAAACATTCTTCTCATCAAGCTGAAATAATGGCCAATGAGAGGAAGCCACAAGAGAAATCAAAACACGAATAGAAGCCATTTTGGCAACAGGGGTGAAGGTATCCAGGTAATCAATGCCATAAACCTGGGCATACCCTTTTGCTACCAGCCGAGCTTTTAAACGAGCAAGAGATCCATCAGGGTTCCCTTTAACTGCATGTACACAGCGACAACCAATAGCCTTCTGCAAGAGTCTTAGGAACAGTATGACAAGAAATAGTGGAAAGACAGGAATGAAAGGTAGACGAAAGACCAAAATAAGACACAAAATCAGTAATAGGATGTTGGGTACAGCTCCGAACACCCTTTCGTTGTGCAATAGGAAGGTCTAAGTCAGAAAGAGGAATACCTGGAGTAGGATCCGTAGACGAAGATGATAAGGTAGGTGCCGCAGGGAGAGGGGGGGCTGCTGCTTCCCGAACACGACGTATATACACCTATAGAAGAGGTGGTGGTGGTGGTACCTCTGTCTTAGTGGCAACCTGCAGATTAGAGTGATGGATAACATAAAGGGGAAGATCATCATCCAATTCAGACACAACAAATGACTCATTCGGATATGGGGTGGATTCAAAAAAGGAGACATCAGCAGTGACAAAATATTTGTGAAGAGCTGGGGAATAACAACGGAATCCCTTTTGAGTACGAGAGTAACCCAAAAAGAGACACTTAATGGCACGAGGATCCAATTTTGACAAACCTGGATGATGATCACAAATAAGGCAAACACAACCAAAAAACAAGAGGGGGAAGAACAAAAGGTGGGTCACAAGGAAATAACAAGGAATGAGGAATACCACCACACAAAATAGAGGAAGGTGTATGATTAATAAGATAACATGCAATGAGAACAACATCAACTCAAAAATATTTGGATACCTTCATTTCAAACATAAGCGACCTAGCAACTTCCATCAGATGACGGTTCTTTCTTTCAGCCACTCCATTTTGTTGAGGAGTGTTTGAACAAGAAGATTTGTGTATCATACCACACTTACCCATAAACTCAGAAAATGGACCAGAAAAGTACTCTTTGGCATTATCACTTCATAGAATTTTGATAGTCATGCCAAATTGATTTTGTATTTCAGCAACAAAATCACAAAAGATGGTAAATAACTTAGAACGATTTTTCATTTAATAAAGCCAGGTAGTTTTGGAGTAGTCATCAACAAAAGTAACAAAATACTTAAGACCTAACTTGGATGTAACAGGGCAAGGGCCCATAAATCTGAATGAACCAAAGAAAAAGGAGACGCAGACTGTTTATTAACCCGAGGGGAATAACTAACACGATGTAGTTTTCCAAATTGACATGACTCACATTCTAAACTAGAAAGATAGCTAAAAATGGGATCAAGTTTCTGTAGACTTTGTAAAGATGGATGGCTCAACTGGCAGTGAATCTGATGAGGAGTCAGAGTGCTCGAATAGGCTATGGAAGGTGCATTGTCTTTAAAAATGTACAGTCCCCCAACCTTACGACCTCTACCAAGCATCTTCTTCGTCATAAGATCCTGAAAAACACAGGAGTCGGAGAAAAAGGTTATAGAACAATTGTAAGGGTAAACTTGCTTACAGACAATAGATTGAATGGTAACTCAGGAAAATCAAGAACATATGATAATGATAAGGAGGAATTGAGATAAATAGTGCCAAAACCATTGACTTTGGAAATTGAGCCATTAACCAATGTGACAGTAGCAGATTACTTCTTAAAAGAGGAAAATATACCTGAAATACCAAACATGTGATCCGATGCACCTGAATCGATTATCCAGGGGCGAGAAGAAGAGGAGAGACACGAAATGACATTACCTGTCTGAACTAGAGTAGCCGTGGAAGGTGAGGGTGCTTGATTCTGAAACTAATTATACTGTGCAAATTCTTCATCGGTCATTCTGACCATCTTACCCTCAGAGTGTCTAGGTTGAGAAGGTTCATCAACTGTAGCTGAATTGGCAAACTGCTTTTGAGGAGATTAGCCATAAAGTTTCCAACAAAATCATTGGATGTGTCTTGGTTTACCACAATGATGATATGTACGTGCTGCTCCTGAACTATCTAAGGAGATCCCAGTAAATTGTTCCTTATTACCACCATTAATTGTACCACGTGAAGTTACTCGATTATTACCCTGTGCTGCAAGTGCGGAATTTTTCCACTAGAGTGGAATCCTGAGAATTTTCTCGAGATACCCGTAAGACTCGGGAAAAGGTATCTGCAAGAGATGCCACCTTGTCACCTCCAAGAATCTGAGAACGAATAGTCATACTCTGTTCCAAGACCTCCCAAAAATCCCATAACTACCAATTTCTCTCACTGGTTCTGCATTTTCTTTACATCACTGCTAATAGGGAGTAGAGAATTTAGTTCTTCATACATCCTCTTAAAATCAGCAAAGTACTGAGTAAGAGGCCGACCCTTCCTATCAGTTCGATAAAATTCCTAAGACAGTTCATAGATACGAGAAAGGTTGTTCTGTCCAGAATACAGAACATTCAGATAGTCCTATCAATGTGAGTAACAACATCGACAATGGAGTTATCCATTGAGTTCAGTAGCTGTCCAAAAATACGTGCATCAATTGTATTCCACGTAGTATCCTTAGCAGGTCTTTCCTTTGCCAGGTGATCCTGTTGATCTCGACTAGTCAAAACAAGCTGCACAATTTTCTTCCATTGGTGAAAATTGATAGCTCCCACAAGTTTCTTTTCTGCAATTTTATGTGATGATGAGGACATCACCTCAGTGACAATTTTCTCCCCTTCTGTGTCAGCCATTAGCACACAAAAGTAGAACTCAAAGAACAGTCAACCAGACAATCGATCTAACCTACTTTGTTAGACCACACAAGATCAATAAAATAGCAGACAATCTTCAATAAAGATAACAACCAAAAGGCAATTGACTCAGATCTCAAAACCCCAATATACCAACAGTAGATTGAAGAATAAAACTCAAAGAAATATCCAGCAAACAATACCCAAAACAGTACTTAAAACAGTGGCAAAAATCCACCAAAAACAACCCAACCGAGAAGGAGAGAGAAGACCTGCACAGGGTCCAAAAGAGGGACCTGCGGCTGGCTGGAAACTGCTCGGATGGAGCTCTTCTTCTGGTCGAAGGTAGGTCCTGTTGTGGGGAGTAAAACCTCCAAAGATGAGTTGATTCCGATGGCTCTATCGTAAGATTCTTCAGTTCTTGATAAATCAACCAAAAAACTATTCTTCAATCCAAGAAACCCCAACCAGAGATTACTTGTAATGATTTGAGTCAATTCCTTCACACATACGACTGATTTCAGTAATCAGTCCATACACAAACCAGAAAATAGGGGATAAATCCCCTCTTCAAAGAACCTAGGGTTCTTTTAAGAACCAGAAACCGTAGGGCCTTTTTTTTTTAATTTGTTTCTAAACTGTAGGCTAGAAAATAGGACTGCTGTTTACTTGTTTAGAGATCAGACCAACTCTGATACCGTGTTAGTTTAGACAAAGAAAGAGAGAGAGAGATTTAGGGGAAGATAGTCTCTATCGCATGATAGGGACTGATCTCTTCTTCTTATTAAATAGACTACTAAACTATTACAATATGAATAGGACAGCTGTCCTAATATGACTTGGAATACAAAAACATAATGTAAATCTAATTAGTCCAACTAATCCTAGCTGGACTCTAATACTCTTAATTAGTATAGGAGAACTAATTACTGCTAACAGCAGTCCTAGTCTAACTAGGACTCCCCTTAACTTCCTAGTTAATTTAGGGAACTAATAGAGAAGGAAGGGAGGAGTCTGCGCAACCCGCAAGACTCCTCCTTCTCTCTCACGATAGTCTCTAACACAATCGTTCTATCTTCTTCTTATTCTCTCTCTCCCCCCGTCCTTTTTTTGACGATTCTCAAGGCTTCCATTTCTGATGCTTTATGTCATTGTTGGATGCTGAGAAATCATCTCTGCTGTTGCTAAATGGTGTACACTTTATCTTTTTGAAATGTCTGTGAACAGATCATAAAGAATGAAGATCTTGAAGAACTGAGGGAGCTTGGTTCGGGCACATTTGGGACTGTCTATCATGGAAAATGGAGAGGAACAGATGTTGCAATTAAGCGAATAAAGAAGAGCTGCTTCACAGGTCGATCATCTGAACAGGAGAGATTGGTGAGCATTTCTAGCTTTAGTACAATCATGTGATTATAAAGCAATTCCTTTTATTTCTGTGGGAAACCACTTTACTGCATTAAGACCACAACGCTTCCCACCTGAAATACTTTTAAGGTTCCATTTATTTCGCAAAAAATATCCTGAAGTAAAAGAAAAAGAAATATTTTACTTCCTATAATTTATTTTACAGTTTTTATACATGAAATAGTGGCCTCCATTGTAGAATTATGTGTCCGCTATGATTACTTCCAATTAAACAATCTCTATAGCTAATTATTTTATGTTCGTTTGTTACTTCCACTCATTTTATATTGAAACAAACTGAGTGTGAGTGATGCTGTGCGTGTACTAGGCTAGAAGAATGGAATTGGGATCTGGACCGTTCCTGGCTAATTCCGATCCGGACCAGATCGAAATCAGTCTTGATCACTCAGGAATTGGCCAAAATATGCCCTAACCCTGGAAATCCAGTACGGTTCGACCAATACGGATTGTCCGGAATCAGGATTGGCCAATCTGATCCTGATTCTTAAAACATTGGCTTGTATTAATAAAGTAATTAGTTCATTAAAATTGCTTTTTCATGGACCTTTTCATATCAATTGGCTAGAGAGTTGCAATGCAATGCTAAATAAACAGTTCTAATGCACCCTCCCAGACTTTGGAGTTTTGGCGAGAAGCTGAAATTCTCTCGAAGCTTCACCACCCGAACGTGGTGGCATTTTATGGTGTAGTTCAAGATGGACCAGGAGGAACATTAGCCACAGTGACAGAGTACATGGTCAATGGTTCTCTTAGGCATGTTTTACTTCGCAAGGACAGGTAAATCTTCTCCCATATATCTCCCAAAGTCATGAAGATTCTACTGACATTGTGACACATTTTCCTCAAATTTATCTTTTCTTGAATGTAAAACCAGGTATCTTGATCGTCGCAAGCGGCTTATTATTGCAATGGATGCGGCTTTTGGAATGGAATATTTGCATTCTAAGAATATTGTGCATTTCGATTTGAAATGCGATAATTTGCTTGTAAACCTTAAAGATCCTATACGACCCATTTGCAAGGTAAGGATCATTACTTTTGGCAGGAATGATATTCCCTTTTTGCTCATCCAAACCCTGTGTGGCCTAGAGCTTGGTGGTCAATCTCCACCATATTGCTTGATGCAGATTTTTCACATAACAACCCAAAATGTGGCCAAAAACCAGAGCTGACCGAGCTAGCTGGCTTTCACATGACCTGGACCATCTGGTGGTTTTTTGGTGTCTGGCCAAGTCTTTTCCATATGAATCTTTATCTTCACTTCCAGTCTTATTTGTTTGATTTGTGTTCACTTTCTCTCTCACTCTCGCGTGCTCTCTCGTTCTCTATCACTTGTTTCTTTTCCCACCTGTTCATAATGACAGAGAAAGAGAAACACAGTTGCATTTGTTTTATTGTTTGAGCTATATGAAAAAGAAATACCACTTTTTCAAAGTTAGCCTTGTCATACATTATGTTGCCGAGAGCACATGCTAAAACTATTTGTTCAGATGAATGTCATCATATAATATTTGGCATAAATCATCTGAACTGATACCTTTGAATCAATCGAGACTGCAAGCCTGTGAAGACCATAGACGAGCCTATTTCTTCATTGAGATCATAAACTGCATTTGATTGACTCCCTCCTCCTCCAGAGTGGCAGTCATTTACTCAGTTTGTTGCCTTTCACTGTTAGAATTAGTTCTCACCTTTAGAGATCAGCTTCACTGTGATGTTAGAAAAACAACTGACATATGAAACCAGCTTGGATGTGTCTGCTCCAGGTTTTCTAAGTTTCTTTGTTTGGTAGGTTTTGATTTGAGAAGAGTCAGGTCAAGAATGATGAATGGAAGCTGAAATTAAATATATATTTTATTTTTATTTTCAAGACAGATGACACAGGATTTCAGAAGATATTTTCCTCTGTTTGCTTCTTTTTTGAGTTTGTATGGATAAATTTTTTCATTGAGGAAGAAAGATTGATTGATATGAAATATCCATTTAATTTTTCTCCCTTGGTGGATATCTTTATTCTTCCTTTCCAGGACTATAACCCCGTAATGTTTGAGAAAGTACAATATTAGGAAAAAAAGGGAAAGTCGGAACAAGAAGTGCATGGGAACTCACAATTCGGAACTCAAAACTGTTTTTGATAAAAAACAAGTTTATTTCCATGTGACTATTCCTAGTCTAAATTTCTTTATGTTACTAAGCTTAAAATAAGATAAATACTATATCAATTAAGAATAATATTTTCATGTGTAAAGGATCCGACTCCTCCAAATTCCTCCACCTCTTAAGCTGGGACAAAGTCTACCTTCCCAAGTCTGAGGGCGGTCTTAGAGTCCGCATGGTCAAAGACATCAACCCTGCCAATATTCTTAAGCTTATCTAGAAGATTGCCTTTAGACAAAACAACATTTGGGTCTCTTGGATCTATTCCTCCCCTCTCAAGCATGACTCCATTTGGACCGCTTCTCCCACTCATGATGCCTCTTGGATCTGGTGAAACATCCTTGCCAATAGACCCCATGTCCTTAATGCCATCTCTTATTCCATAGGGAATGGATCCAATACCTCCCTTTGGTTGGATCCCTAGCACCCTTTTGGCATCCTACTGCATCTCACCTCCCCCCGCATCCTCTACTCATCTGGTTTGGCCAGATCCGCTGTTGTTGCCTCGTTCCTTTTCCATGGAATTTGGTCCCCCCTCCCTCCTCTCCTCCTTTGTCCTCCCTCCCTCCCTCCCTCCCTCCCTCTAGGTCACCAGGGTAGAGAGGACAAGATCTCTTGGCTCCCTTCCCCTATTGGGATATTCTCCTTTGCCTCTGCCTGGAACCATTTTCATACCCCGGGAACCTCTATCCCATGGCGCAACATTGTATAGTTTAAAGGTCATATCCCTTGCCACAACTTCACTGCTTGGCGCGCTCTTTCCAACTACCTCCCTATGCAGGCCTTCCTCATCCATCATCACATCCCAGTCTCCCCCTCTTGTTGCCTTTGCTGGAATGGGGTTGAAGATTCGGACCACCTTTTCTTTTCCTGCCCCCTCTCCTTTGTCTGGAAGAAGGTCTTTCGCAACTGCTGGCCAGCCCATAGATCTCTCCTTCCCTTGTGTGGGGAATAGATCTGGGTTGATATAACCTTCCACGGCTCCACCACTTGTGATTGTCGGAAAATTGGCGTTTTGTGCTACCATCAATCATCTTTGGATGGAGCGCAATCTTCGTAGATGGATTTCCAACTCTCGCTCGTTTGAGAAGATTTGGAAAGCCATCTACTTTGATGTTAGCTTTAAACTTGGATGCCTCCATCTCTGCCAGGCTCCTGACTCCCCAAGGAACAGATTCATTGTTGTCTCCTGGGGCCTCCTTCTCACCTCCCTATCCCCCCCATTGCTCCCCCACTCGTGATGTATCCCCTTGATTGTTTTGGTGGGGTTTCTTCCCCTTGGTAGGTCTCCTCTTGGCCTTGCCTTTTTGTAGGTTTTGTGGCTTTTGCCTCTCCCCCCCTCCTTTCTCCCCCCTTGTATATTCTCTTCTCGATTTGGTAATGAAATTATTTATTCATCCAAAAAATATTTTCATGTGTATCCCTCTCAGACTCCGTCACATCCCTCTTCAATTATCTATTCTCTTTATCTCCTTGCCCTCATTTTTTACCTCCAAAGATCCCATTTATCTATTCAATATTTTGTATTTGCCTTTTTTTATTTGGTCAAGTATCAAGATCTTTCATTGGTTCTCTCCACCTAAACTGACAATTCTTCCTCACATCACTACTCTCCAACTACTTTATATCCATTGATTTCTTTGAGAATATTCTCTGAGGTCTCTTCTCCCTTCCATATCCCCTAAATATCTCATCTATTACTTATTGAAAAGGATTTTCTTATTGACACCCTCGGGGTGTCAAATAATTTGTAACCTTGTTTTTCCCTTTCTAATATAGCATTCAACTTTTTTCAATGAGGGTAAATGTTGTCATTTCACATGTGTACTAAAAAAATGTGCATGATAATGACAACTTTTGACAATGACATAATGACAAGTCATCTTCACATTATTTTTGAAAACCCTTTTATATCCCTAACATAAAGAACTTTTGAGAATAAAACAACAGGCAATTAAAAGGTGCCAAGTTCTAAATACACCTATAGAGGTGTGATTTAGACAGTCCCTTACTAAACTGCCCACCAATCTACTATTTGTTCCAACATTCTGAATAATTATACTTGTTAACTTCAGTAGTTTTGACCATAAGATATGTAAGTGTAGAATTCTCTCTAATTCCTATTACTACTTAGTCCCTTTCTGATTAGCCTAAATTTAGACGATCTTTAATTCTGATGTTCAATAGGGTTCCGAAGGAATCCCCAGAAGAGACTCGAGGCAGGTTATGAAACATTTTTCATGACATCGCACACTCGAGGCAGGTTATGAAACATCTTCCCTTTGAATGCGCTATTCCTTTCCATCAATCCTATAGATCACAAATGGCATAGCTCAACCGTATGGCCTACAACCTTGTTTTCTCAAATTTTCCCTATTGTTCAAAATGTTCCAAATAGATTTGACTTCTTCAAACAATTTTCAAAGCATAAGATTGGCATGGGAGAAGTCAGATTGGTCATAAAATTGATCATGAGTAGATGATGACATGTCAACATATTCACAAAGCCCCATAGAGACTGACATATAACAGAAAAGACGTCTGTGGGAAACCTGCCCCTTTTTCCTAAAACAATTTCTTGTTAGGTTTTGGTATAATGGAAACACTTTCATGGGGTTTTTGTTTTTGCTTTTTTTTGTTTTTGTTTTTTTTTTTAATATTTTATTTTATAATGTGAGGGTTTAATGTGATTTTTTTTTAGTGGATGCTTTGCCTTGATTTCACTTTTTTTAGGTGATTTTATTTGATGTTTGTTTTGTTTTGTTTTTTTACTTAAAAAAAATTATTATCAAATTTTTATATTCAGTTGAGAGTTTTTTTTGGTATTCGATAAGAAAGTAATTTCTTATTATATATTCAGTTTGTATGAGTAATGTTATCCATTGAATATTTAGTTGTGATATCATGAGTCTATCCTGATCCATCCGGAAGCGGAACTTATATGACTTAAGTGTTGACCCCTTGGTGGGTCTATCATTGGTCTTGGTTTAATAACTACAGGCCTGTATAAATTTTGTTCTTTGTGAGTTTTTTCCTCTCTTTGTTGGTAAAATGTACTTTGTGAATGTAGCTAACATGAGATGCATGCTGTGTCTTTAATTATTAATGTTTACTGAATTGGCTGAGACTTGTATGATGCCGTGAGTTACAGGTAGGTGATTTTGGCTTGTCAAAGATCAAGAGGAATACCTTGGTTTCTGGTGGTGTGAGGGGAACTCTACCATGGATGGCTCCAGAGCTATTGAATGGCAGTAGTAGTAAAGTTTCTGAGAAGGTAAGCTGCCATGCTTCTTCAAACTGTATTTTGGGTTGGGGGGGGGGGGGGATATAGACACAAAGAGTGAGTTGGTTGGTCCAAGTTCCCTGTACACTCTGGAAAATACTTGATCTATGGTCGGTTTAGTATAGAGAAAATTTTTCATCCCTACTTTCTTCTAGTTATCTACTGAAGAAGGCTTTTGAGTAATTAAACCTTCTCTATCGTTTACTTGTTTCATAAAACTTTGGTGTGGGTGAGAATTTAAACTTTTTTGTTCCTCCCAGACCTTTATCCGTTTGTATATATTAAGGTTTCAGCTTTGGTGATGGCAGGTTGATGTATTCTCATTTGGCATTGTCTTGTGGGAGATTCTCACAGGCGAGGAGCCTTACGCAAATATGCACTATGGTGCAATCATTGGTACCTCTCCAATAACTTTCCCCATCTTCTAGAAAATATTTGAGTTGAGCCTTCATTTTCATTAGATGATGTCCTATGTGAAATCTGAATAAATTGATACCACCTGCAAGGAATGAAATGGTTCAGATCCAGATCTGATTCAATTTGATTTGTTACGACTTATATGTGTTTGATCTATATCATAACTGTTTTGGATCCAGATTAGATCTAAAGATTTAGAAGATCTGTTCTTGATCTGGATCCAAATCTAATTGAGTGAAATAGATGTGTCTGGTATTAATTTGAAATCACATTTTAAAAAGCCTGATCCAGAAAGCAGAACATGGATTGGGTTGGATCTCAGACCTGAACTGGTCCTTTCTCATGGTGTACAATGTGGTGGAATGGAATGATGTCAATATCTTTCCAATAATCCACTTTGTTAAACCCTTCTTCAGCATTGCAGATCTGTTAACGCTTCAAGTAATGTAGTTGGCATTTTGTTGGAATTAGTTACTGATTTAATGATTTAAGAACCGTGTGCAGGAGGTATTGTGAATAACACATTGAGGCCACATGTGCCAAGCTACTGTGACCCTGAATGGAGAAGGTTGATGGAGCAGTGCTGGGCCCCCGATCCTTTCACTCGTCCATCATTCACAGAAATAGCCAGTCAATTACGTGTGATGTCAACAGCCAGTCAAAGCAAACCACCTGGTTACCAGGCACAAACACAGGCAACCAAGTAATGGTGTGTAGATCCTTTCTTCTCTGATTTTCTGCCATAAATTATTCCAGCAGAGTTCTTGCTTGATTGTATGCAGAGAATTGAGTAAAGTTAGTATGTATCATAATAGTGGGGAGAATTGTCTCCAGTGGTAAATATGATGTGTTAAAGTTAGTTTGGTATACCTGTTGTGTGTAGAATCTTAAAGAAAAAAAAAATATATGTATCTTGCGTTAGTAATGAATAGAAATTCAAACTTGGCCATCGATCATATTTTTCTTTGAAGCCATGCATTCTCCTAGCCACATTTTATACATATGGAGGTAATCTCAGGAGCTCTTCCAAACATTAAGGTTCATTTTTCCCAGTACTTTATTTCCACCTAAATCTCCTGCGCTGGATTCCTAGCTTGCGTGTGTGTGTATATATATATATATATATATATATGGAAGCCCTAGCAGATCAAACGCTTTACTTGCATTTTGAGCAGCTTCTATGGCAGCCTGAAAGGACTTAGCAGTGATCTGCATCCTTTGGGCTCGAAGGAGATGCTGATGACATGCAAACCCAATTGTTGAGCATTCATGGAGTTGGGGATCACCTCTTGTAGAAGTTTTCCGGCTTTTTGAGTTCCTCTACCACCTTAAGATGATCCCTCACTATTGCCAGATGGCATGCCTACCTGGAACGATTTTTTTTTGGTAACTAAAATTTGTAAATTTGGGTGTTCCAAAATCCTAGTTATGAACCGTTATAAACCCTAATGATCTCAGATTGTATACATGGTGCTGCCAAAAGTTAGCCTGCATTGGTAGACAGGACCTGAACCAACCAGTTGAAACCTGAGAATGGCCTCACCAATACTAAACATGTTAGGCTCAAACACCGATCAATTAATAATAAAGCGTTCCCAAGTGTAAGGTAGTGGCCTGATGGTTGTATGATTGGGATCGATTAATAATCAACCATTTAAAGTCCGATTATGAGCTATTGAAGGACTTATTATAATTATGGCCTAATAAATTAATTAGCTCGTGTAAAACCTGAATACCCCGATAACCTTGAGTTCAATTATGAATCAATAATCGTCTAATAAAAAAAAATGTGTCCATGCTTTAACCAACGAGGTCAGATTGGCTAGATAGGTAGAGATGATAAGGGTATCTTAGATCGTTGGGGCTTGAGTAGGCCGGACCAAAACTGACCGATTGACGTTCCTAATTGTACAAATGTGGCCTATGTGGCCTAGCATCTAAAATTCGATCTACAGATCCATAGAGATTTTACCGCCCTGTCGGGGTGCCCAGCTAGAGTCATGCTTGCTCATGGATTTAATCGGACGGTGAAAGAAGGAGCTTAAAAACCGAAGGTAGGATCATACGAATTGCCATCTCGAGTTTGACACTTAAGATTGGCCCGTGAAACGTCTGTAGGACCCAAAATTACCAAGTGGCAAAATCGCATGGGTAATTCAGTCGGTAGAGATTCCTGTGCTGCACAAGCACGTGAAGGTGATGATGAGTAGGGACCCACTCTCCCTTTCGCTTACGTTAGGAGGTAATCCTTCATAGCGTCCACGTGTTTATTTAAATAGAAAAATGTGCCACCAACCGCTCTAAATGACTTCATGTCCTTGTTTCCGTACACCACAGATACAACTCATATTTAGCCACGTGGAACGTATACGACGGCTCTGACTGCTGTCAAATACCCTTCTCTGTTACACGTGGCATTCGTACCCGATACCCTGCAACTCCCTCTTTCTTCCCCCCTGGGACTCTATTCAAAGTTCAAAAGCCCCACCCCCACTTTTCACCTTGTCACCACACCTCTCTCCCTAGGGTTCTCCATTACAGGACTATTCAAGGCTTTAGTTTTGGCTTGGTAAGGAACCCTCTATTGCCAAATCCTTTGCAATCCTTCATGCAACTTTCCTTTTTATGTCTGCGATTTCCTCAGGAACTGTCGTGTGTGTGGTTTGGTGGTTCCAAGCTTTTTGGGGTTTGTATGCCAAAGTTTTGGTTTATTACTTTTTATCATTTGTTAGGGTTTTTGGCGATGAAATGATAAATTATTTTTGGTTTTACTATCACAAGAGAAATTTATTTATTTATTATTTTTTTTAATGTAATCTTTGATTGTTGGGTTTTTCTCGTCTTGCCTATTATATGTTGTTTGATCTTATTTTAGTTTGTAATCGCAATGTTCTGGAATAGTTGAATTTCAGTTACTGCGAACTTGCAAAGTCTGGGCACACACAAATACTAGGCTTTTCCTTTTATCGGATCATGTAAAGAGTTAGCCGACTTGCTCAAGATGTATGGAAGAAGAGAGATCTTTAATCATTCTTAAATGATATCTTTTGGGATCCTTTTGATGTATCATTTAGTGCTCATGAATTTTCTCATAAAAAACTTCTAGCCACAACGGTAAGGTCGCTCCATTGTGACCTAGTGGTCACGGGTTGAATCGGGAACAGCCTCTCTGCAAAGCAGGGGTATGGCAGCATACATTATGACAGCAGTGGTGGGAGCCTCATGCAGTGGATACGTCCACGAAAACTTCTGGCCACATCACTTCACCTCCTTTTGTTGATTTGGTAGGCAAGCTGAGTCACTGGCCACTCTGCGGGTGTTCATAAAATGCTGATGGATTAAAAATCTAGGGATTTGTTATGAACACTCTCAAACTTTTCCAACTTAAGTAGTTGCTTCTGAGTCCGATGTTATGGAGTATCCATGTTTGACTTCTTCTATGGAGGAGTCTTTTGTGTTGGTTGAAAGTTTGATCAATGTTATATTTTTTGAAAAAAAATTTGGTTGCAAAAACTATTGCTTGAGCATGCATGTTTTTGTTATGCTTGCATGCATGCCCTGTAGCTGACTGGCCTCAAATTGTTTTGTTTAGAGTTATAAGTAAATCCTTTTTGTTGTTGGTACACTAATATATTTTTTTAGCATATGTACATTACGTTTGAAATTATCAAACCTAGCAAAGGGAGTGGGAGGGAAGGACTTCCCATTAGAAATTCAAAAAGTTCTCTTGTGAGCTTTTGTCGTTATAGGAATTTTCAATATTTTGCTACTATCAAATGTTAGTCGTACAGTGCAAATGGGAGTTGTTAAAAAAGGTCTTGGGGAGGCTAAAGTTGGCCTGCATTGAAGTATGCTGCATTCGACATAACTCAAATCCCTCGCACGAATTTACAGATTCATACACTAATGGGTCAACTGAATTCTGCAGCAACATGCATGATGATCAAAGCGGATGTAGGCCTCTAACCTCCTTGATGATGTGGATAAGTAACTGCAACTTTCTGCCATACGAAGAAAAATGGCTGATCAACCCCGAGTTGCCTCAACCACGTAACCATTATGTATAATTTCTAATATTCCTCATATTTTTTAAACTGCTATATCTCAACCTACCTACATGGAGGGAAGGGATATATCTCTTTGTTGATAGGTTTGTCATTGGGTTAATCATTCATAGGTTGCATCAGAATTTGGACCATTAGCTTCCCATTCCTTGTTGGCATCCTTTTGTGGTATATAAAATGTCTAATTCAGTTTCTAGTTGCCACTTGATCATGATGTTATAGTTGTTTTCTGGGGGGAATATTTTGCAAATTGTTAATTATTGCAACTGTGTTTTTACTGTAGATGGTTTTGGGTGGTAATTGGGTTGAATTTGGGCTACCTTCGGTTAAAATTCTTCAATGATTTGTATTAAAACCGACAGTGAGAAGCAAGAGCAACATGCTGAACATGCATATAGGGTTGCTATCAAGGCTAAGGAGAAGCTTTCCTTTTGGGCTTCAGTTTGTCGAGAGTTTCCTGAATTGTCCGTATCTGACAGTAGATGAGGCTGGGGTCATCTTTTGAATAGTTTCTGGTTGCTTTCTTTTTTTAGAGCCTCTATTGCGCATAATAACATACAGTGGGCCATTTGATAAATTATTTTCTGACTTTTCAATATATATATATATATATATATATCAATAGAGGAGAATCAACATTTTGAATGTTGTATGGATGGATGAGGGGAATAAAATGTACGCTCCGTCTCTTAATTTAGTGCTGACTAAGTATTTGAAATTTAGAATTGGAGGTCCTAATGTTGTTTCTGGGATCTGATTATTTATCATTACGTGTTTCATTATTTCCATGTGATCTTTCAATTGTGCGGCAACCTATGAAGGGAAGTGTGAATGGACTTTAACTGATATTGGAACTATATGAATCTTAGCATGGGAGAGATGAAGCTAGTAGGCTGAGGAATCATCCTTAGAAGATGCTGGGCCAATAGCATTTGCAGATCTTCACCAGAAAAGGTCCCCAGTAAGTCTCTTAGTTGCATTGACTTCAGAGGACAGTTCAACCAAATCATAAATGTTTATGGTGTTGTTTTTTAAAATACTTTTTTTTTTGGGGGGGGGGGGAGTGGGGATGTGGATGGTAGGGGGAGCACAAAGGTGTCAGAATAGAGTAATGAGGGCCTTGGGTAATTTGGATTCCATGTTCAGTGTGAAGGTGTTGGCTGCAGCTCTGAATCATAATGGATTTTGAGATATTTCTGAAAAAAATATAGCAATTAGAAAAGTTGTCCTTACACTTAAAACTCCATACTCTAAGTTGGACTTTGAATAATTTTGATATCAAGAAAGATGCGGAATTGGAAGGAAAAGATGGGATTGCAGTACCAAATTTTTTCTGGAAGCATTTATATTCCCTTTATGCTGCCTTTATATCGTTGGATTTCAAATTTCATGGAATTACATGCAACTTGTATTGGATCCGGTCTGGTTGTCGACATCATGGGAACTAGCTGGTAATCTGCCCAATTCAACTCCTGCAATCTATAATTCTATATTAGTTCCAACCTTAACCTGAATTTATGGAGTTTGAAGGCCAATGAAGTGCAGGAATTTCATCACCTCCTTTGGAGCAAACAGGACACTTTGTTTGAAACTGCTTTTATCAATTTAATATTTTTATGAATGTCAACAGACTATAGGTTAGGATTTTGAATCAAGCTAGCTGTTATGTAGCTCACTTGTTTCAATGGTGCTTATGTATGCTTTGGTAATTCAAAACCAGATTTTGTTTCTTCCATGAAATGGTCTGAGTTTTCATGGTGCAAGAACTCTAGATAAAGAGCTGATCGAAATATGGCTTGACCCTCTGAATATTTAGTCTTCATTTCTTAGTTTATTAAACTTTGGTGGACTGATTATTGTTCATGCAACCTGGAAAATAAAGTAAGAAATGGTAGTTTCTGTTCTGACATCCCTCAAAAACCATCAGAGAGAAGTACACATGCAGTTGCCGGCTGAAGGTTTTTGGGAATGTGTATGTGAGAAAATGGAAATAGTTGTTTCTCTATCTTGCTGTAATGTGTACCAGTAGACTTGATGTTTAAAATATGAGAATATATCGGGAGATGGATTTACATGTCTGCCTGTGTTTTCATATTCTTTGTTTACTTTTACAAACTATTGCTGTCACTTCGAAGTACAACACCAGTAAAGTGAAAACCACTGATGCTTACTAAGTTTCAAGAAAGCGTAAATTATCGTAATTACTTAATTAACTTGTTACAAGATTTCTCTGGTGCAGATTACGACTGTTTACTCCAGTCTTGAATAGCTATACTTAGATGTAATTTCTATTACCTTTGAGAGCATGAATACTGGAAAATGTCTCGGATGAAAACTAGAAGTTAAATAATTATAGTTCTGTAAGTCTGTTTATTTTTCACTGGAAAGAAGTGGTCGAAGTCTTTTGATTTCATCCTTAGAAATATTTGAAGAACATTTTTAGCAGTGAAACTCAAGGAATTGAATCCCACTGGTTTCCAAGAATAAGTAGGAATTTACCATATGCTGATTGATTTGCTTCTTTTTAGTTCAAACTCACACTAAGTCAGTACCTCAGGTTCAGAATCAGTCAGCCAAACTTCAATTTTCTCTGCATAATTTTCATTGACTAGATCTTAATTTTAAAATTTGTTTAGCAGGCTGCTACCATATCTTTGGGCCTGTTTGTATCTTTTTTAAAGTCATGGTCGGAGAAAGCTAAGTTGAACAAGGCAAAGGAAACTCCTAGATATCGAGCATGGATCAATCTGAAGATCAGCAACAACAGCAGCAGCAGCAGCAGCAGCCAACGACAGGAGCAAGTGCAGGTCAAGTGTCCTACTCGACCCCCTACCAAACTGGACCTATGGTGGTGTCAGGTGCCCCTGCAGTAGCAGTCAATTCAACCCAGCCTGCAGCTGCCTTCTCTGCTTCTCAACACCAGCTTGCGTACCAGCAGGCTCAACACTTTCACCACCAACAGCAGCAGCAACAACAACAGCAGCTTCAGGTATTCTGGGCCAACCAGATCCAAGAGATCGAGCAAACAACCGACTTCAAAAATCACAGCCTCCCGCTTGCTCGGATCAAGAAGATAATGAAGGCTGATGAGGATGTTCGGATGATATCAGCCGAGGCTCCAGTTGTATTTGCAAAGGCCTGTGAGATGTTTATCTTGGAATTGACACTGCGGTCATGGATCCATACAGAGGAGAACAAGCGACGAACACTGCAGAAGAATGACATTGCTGCTGCGATAACGAGGACTGACATATTTGACTTCCTAGTTGACATTGTTCCAAGGGATGAGTTGAAGGAAGAAGGACTTGGGATTCCTCGGGTACCCGCAGTAGGTGCCCCAGCAGATTCTATCCCATACTACTATGTGCCTCCACCTCACCAAGTAGGGGTCCCATCAGCAGCACTATATGCTTCCCAGCCTCGCCCACCTGTGCCATATGTGCCTAGCATCCCATGGCCTCACCCACCTCAGCAGCAACAAACTGAGCAATCTCAACAGCATCAAACCAATGTCTGATGGCGCCTGCGGCAAGGGCTGTTTCAAAGTTCTGCTCATGCTGTTTAATGTCCAGTAGTGAGTGATGTGTTTCTAATCTATAAGGCGGCTTGTGGTAGTTTTTTCTTTCTTTCTTTGGGTAGGCGGGGGTGTGGGGTGGTGTTTTAATTTTGCAACAGGTGTTAGTGGTGTCTATTATGTGTTAGTCATGGTTTATATATTATCTGTTCTAGTGGCAAGTTTTAGTAATCTTGTAACAGGTGTTAGTGGTGTCTATTATGTGTTAGTCATGGTATATTTATTTTCTGTTATAGTAGCAGGATTTAGTATTTAGTAATACTTGGTTTCATTGAAGATTTGAGTGGCAATTTTCTGAAGCCTTCCCTTGTGTCTGACTCATTATTTCTTGAGCAGTGCATGGATGGACATATATGGGAGGGTAAATAATTGAATTTGAAGCTGTAATTGATTATGTGGCCAATTCAGATAATTCCAAGATATCTAATAGTCAAAATTATTGCATCATCTTTTGGTGTGTGACACAATTAGATGAGCCAACCAGTCGAGCTTAGGTGGATGGGCTGTCTAGCTAACCATTTGCCATTAAATTTCAGTTTAAAATTTGAATTCTTCTTTTCCCAAACAACTTTTCTCTATCTGCTTATAAAGATCACAATCATGTTGCTTTCTTTTTCTCTATTCATTCAAGACATCATTCATTAAATCTCAAGGGGGGTTCTGGAAATTAGTTTGGAAAGTCTAGATCACTGACACCCCAATGTACAATCCTCGGGGGAGACTAACGTAGTAACCCACCACCATGGGGACCGTGTATTTATTCACACTTTCACTCTAACCATCTGGGCCACTCAGGGATGCCATAGTGATTCTCCCCTCACTTTCCTTCTCTCCCCTTTTGTTTCCGTGTTATCTTATCCCATTACATATGAGACCATATCTATAATTATTCTATCCGATTCCCTTTCCTTGTTATTTAAATTGTATCCAAATAGATTTAATTTTATTATAATTTTACTTTTGAACCATACATGTGGATCAAGATTGGAAAAATCAGAATCGACAATTTTGATCCTTCCCCTTTTTTTATAACCATGCATCCATAGTGTTTTTAATATTTTTTTAAGAGACATCCATAGTTTGATACAACATGCAAAGGAGGGAGAAAAAAAAAGGACTTACTGGCCAGTCATATAAATGGAGATCAGAATCGGAATTACAACAATACCCTTTTTATTAGTACACTACAACCCACCAAAACAAATGGCAATAATGAGAAGAAGGGGGGTACGTGATGAATATTAACGGAGATCCCTCTCTCTCTCTCTCTCTCTCTTCTAAGTTTGGAATATTAATGTTATTAACGGAGATCCCTCTCTCTCTCTCTTCTCTCTCTCTCTCTCTCTCTCTCTCTCTCTCTCTCTCTTCGAAGTTTGGAATATTAATGTTATTAACGGAGATCCCTGGCACAGTGCGTGGCCATGGTGCAACTTCGCCTGTAAGGATTAATCTTTAGATTTTTCCTGCAATCATAGTAGGATTGACCGGGTCTGCGGCATGGGATCTTGTTTGCCTTCAATGCTTCATAGCTAATGTACCTTCGGCGTCGATAAAGGCCTCGTCGAACGACGTCGTCATCATCGTCGTCAGAGTCCATAATCATCATCATCATCTCCTCATTCGCTTCACTAATGCACTCCCCTCCAACCAGGCCATTACATGCACTCTTTGACACAGCAGCAAGCAGCCCATCATCAATCGAAAACAAAGGAGACGAATCAACCATCAATGCCATGGCCACTAAGGCCAAGAGGAGGAAGACCACCGAGAGGCGAGTGGTGGCCATTCTTCTTCTGCACACTCTTGGAAGAGAGGGAGGGAGGGAGTTTTCTTTTATTCTCTTCTCTTATTTATGGAGGGGTAAGAGAAGATGTTAAGGGTGGTGTTAAGGCTTTAAGGTTTGGTATTTACTATTTTTACATATGCCAGTCTCTTTCATTGCCCCTTCTATTTTGCCTCTTCATGTTAATTAATTAGTATCTAAACTGATGGTTCAGGAGGCTTGCCAAGATTGTAGGGTAGTGGTTATGACCTTTTTCTCGCTCAGCAGGTCCTCCCTCCATCTTTAGCTCTTTTGTCTATATTTTCTGATTGCCAGCCACACATTGCCAGGCTTGACACCTCCTCTTGATGGGTGGAAGATTGGGTTGACAGGTGATCATATGGGCAGGTGAGCCACACTTTTGTGGATAGTTGGACTAGCTCGCATGGAGTTTGGATTAGAGAGATGGGAAGGATGGTATGAGAGAAGGCGTGGAAGTGTGAGTTGCAGAGGGTTTTTTTTTTTTTGGGGGGGGGGG
>NC_056560.1:4537516-4546863 GCF_013358625.1 Macadamia integrifolia | reverse complement strand
GGGGGGTTGTGTCGAGGGAGATCACGTAAGACGGTGCTGAACCCTACACTATGGGTGTAAGAAAAATTTCTCCGTAAAATACTAGGTTATATAAATTGGAATTGGCCAAGAGATACTGAAAATGCAGCCTGGGCTGGACTTCTCAGCATGCGGGTTGGTTCAGGGCTGAGATTTTCAAGCTTGTGGTAGGGCTAGGCCAAGCATGGGCTATGGTAAAAAAATAGGATTAGCCCAACCTTGCCTAGCCCCAAAAATGACAAAAATAGGATTGAATCAAGGCCAACCTGCCTGAATCTGGCTTAATCAGGGTCAACTAGGGTCAGGCTGGATTGCGACATCCTGACCTGGCCTTAAGCTGCACTGGGCCTAGATTGAGCTAAAGGCACCTAGGGTTGGGTTGAGATTTTAAGAAATCTAGTCCAGCTCGACTGGGTTGCACCCCCAACCTCAAGACCCATGAGAACCATGGAACTCATGTGGGTGGCCCCAAGGGTTGAAGAATAACCCCTTGGTAGAAATCCATGTCAAGGAGATACGTTTTTCGCAACAATATCAAGCTTTCAACCGTCAGGTTTGGCATGTGAAAGTGATTGTTCAAAGTCACTACTTTTTATATAAACTTTCTAAATGATGATAGGGGATGACATTCATGGAGAAACTTGCAGAAGTAATTTTGTTGCCAACATTCATGGAGAAACTTGCAGAAGTAATTTTGTTGCCAGCGTTAGCTGTGGCCTGTTCTAAGTTCTTAGATTGCAACTGAGATACATAGTTGGCCAAGTTAGGTTTTCTAAAAATTTTCTCTGTTTGGGACCGTGGTTTGGGAAAAGTCCTGCATTCTGTGCAAACTGTCTTCGGGTGTTGCCAAGCTGTGCTGATCATGGATAGGAACAGGGCGGAGCCGGGCACAGCTGAGCTAGCCAAAGCCACCCCATTAGAGGTGGGGAAGGTCCATTTAACCCACTCCATTGCCATCCCTACCTAGCAACAACTAGAGCTGTGACAATGGTTTAGGCCATAGACACCATACCATGGACAACCTTAGAACCAAGTGAAGACATATAATCATGATTTCTCTTAATTGAACCTTTTTTTTTTTCCTTTTGGAGGTAAAATATTTCTCTTAATTGAACCAGTCTCAAAAGAATTACACAGAGAAAATCTGCCCCACATTTAAGAGACTCTCATGAGGAACATTGAAGATGACACTGTTTTCCCTGCATATTTTCCTAAGGAATGCATAAATGTAATCTATTGCAATCTTCTTAAAGAACCTTGAATCCCTTCTTGCCCTTATCACTGTATTCCCTAGTATGTGCACCACCCCAGCATTTCTGCAACTGGTCAAGAACTCCAACTCATCTATCCCATTCTGGCTGGTCTGCCCTGATGACCTCAGCTTGTTGGCTTGCAATGGGGACTTAATGGGAACAATTGAGTCCTCGTCTGATATTGTACACTCCATGTTGGAGGTGAATGTGTTGCTGTTCTCAGTTAGTAGGAAGTCCCCTGACTGCATGGTTTGCAGACCATTCAAACTGTATTCTTCTGAATCTGAACATCCCTCCATCATCGACTCAAGACGGACATATAGGAGAAGGCTGTCAAAGAGCATCTTCTCAAAATTATCATCCTTCTTGTGGAGATCCTTGTAACCATACCTTGCGATACACCGAAAGATATGGAAGTTCTTAGGCCCAATCCGTTTTACAAGGAACCTCTCTTCTTGAGGCACTGTGTATACAGGGAGGTACTTTACACATACAAATACAACAACGGAATGGATGGCAGGGAGGTTGGTGATAAAGTGAGAAAAAATGGGGGGCACCCCACTAGCTAATTCGGTGTACACAAAGCCTATACCAGGGACTCGGACCAACCCTAAGCTGGGACCTAGCCCAAGAATCCATGCGATGGAAACCTTACTGTGCATCTCAAACTCATAACGCTTCATGGAGCCATAATGCCAGACATACATGATGACAAGAAAGGCAGCTGCAATTACAAGCGGGACCCAACCACCTTGATCAACCTTGAAAAGTACAGCTGAAAAGTATGGAAGTTCCACAGCTGATGATAAAATGGTGAAGATTAGGACAAGACTCCAATGGCAGTGCCAAACAAGCAACATGATTAGAATCATGAGAGATGTTGTCACCAGCATGACTACCACGACTGCTGTTCCTATTTTTGGCACAAGAAAGATCTTATCAGTGTAATTGTAATTCCAAGGTAAAAAATTTGTACTGGTATCAGAATTTAAGAGGAATACAAAAAGGTAAGAAATCAGAGTTAAGGAAACATTAAAATGTATTCAGATGCTGTTTTAGACCCGAGTCATTGGTTTATCATGATATCACAATTATGCACTGTAAGTAGGATACATTTCACATAACCTTAATGTGCATGTTATTTTTCAGCCTCCTCTAATTCTTTTAACTGTTTAGTGCAGACAATGAGTTCCCGATGAGTATCCCAACAAATTTTCAGCAATTATAACATGGTGCACAACACTTTGTGTTCCTGAAATTTGTATGCTCTACCAATAGGACTCATTTGATGAGTCAATCCATTGCGGGGCAATTTTTGTTATCATTTGTTATATCAGCCACCACCCCCAGCTTTTTTTTTTCATACAAACCACTGCTCCTGCCTCTTCCATATTGCCACCTCTCTCTCATCTGTGAAGGCACCAAGTGTTGCCATCAGTCTGCTTATCATTAATTGAAGAAGCAATTCTCCAACCTGACATCAAAGAATTCTCATTCATTTCACTTGTTTGGGTCTAGAAGTTGAAAACAAGTTAATGATGCAGTCCTACCAACCATGCTATGGCAAAAAGCATGAGATCAAAATGAAGGGACTTCAAACTCTACGTGGGGGGAAACTACAGAGATAATGAATTAAACAAAGGGTCTTCTTCAAAGAAAGCCATCAATAGAAGACCACCAAGGATCATCTAAAATGGTTATGTGGGAACAGCAAGAAACCAAGTGTTAAATGAAGAATACCTCCTTACTTGAGTATCGGGCTATTAATTGACATAAACAGGCAGGAATCTAGTGAAGACCAAACGTGATTCATGCTAAATGTTTGAAGGTTGGAGTCGCTCATCATGGAGCTATGGCTCAAGCAGCATCAGACACAAGATTGACCTACTGATGCTATTGTATGTGCTTGGGTTACGGCTGCCACAATGTTCATAAAATGATGACTCTAATCCTTCCACGAAAATTGATTATGCCGTTTGAACCACAGAAAACAGATATTAAAATGGAATTCCGGAGACATATTACTATAAACTCCACAACAACCAGCCTAGTTGCAGCATGAATTTCTGTTATGGCCGTCTCAATGTTCACATATCACTTTTTCCAAAATTAAGTCTGCAACAACCCGCCTAGAACTTTAGCAATCAAGAGATCCATCCGATCTGCTATTAGCTTACAAATTTACTTGGAACTCATGGAAGACTTTCCAGAATATACATGTACAGGACCCAGGTATGAACTTCTGTTAAGGGCTTCCAGCTCCTTGTCGGATCATGCTGGAACTTATGACAACTCGGTAAAATTGAGACTCATGGATAGGAACTGTTGCTCAATCCAATGAAATTTTAGTCACTGATGTTATAGGTTGCTGAAACAAAACATTTAGATGATTTGACTAATGGAAGTGTCTCAGCACATTGGTTTGCTTGGGAAAGTAAGTTCTGGGGTAACAATTTAATGGTGAATATATGTACATACAAGAAATATATTAGAATAAAGCAGATAA
Source organism: Macadamia integrifolia (assembly GCF_013358625.1). NCBI lineage: Eukaryota > Viridiplantae > Streptophyta > Magnoliopsida > Proteales > Proteaceae > Macadamia > Macadamia integrifolia. The sequence continues at coordinate 4,543,086 of NC_056560.1, read as the reverse complement.
ATTGCATCAAATACTCCACTAGAAAAACTTACCATAAGCATTTCCAATCTGGCTCTGATTTTTGAATCCAGCAGTGACAGCAATGCAGAGAATCATGAGGACCCAATTAATATCAGGAATATATACCTGACCAAGGAAATTCTTTGACGTATGAACAACCTTTACTCTTGGAAAACAGCCAAGTGCTTCGGCCTGTTTGATAATTGAAAATGTTGCAGATATGGTGGCCTGACTAGCAACAATAGCAGCTAATGTTGCAATAATAAACATAGGCCAGTACACACTCCCTACAAAATAAGCAATTACCAACTTCTATGAGTGTATAATTTTATTATAGCATGCGAGTAAATGTAATGTGAAGCGTGAGATCAGAACAGACCTGGAATTGAGCGATAAAATGCATCTACCACATGATCCTGGTGTTTCATAAGGTAAGCAGCTTGTCCTGAATACGCTAAAAGAAGACTAGGGAACACAACTACTGTGAATGCAATCTGAACAGCCAACACTGGGAAATGTCCTAGGTCTGCAAAGAGTGCTTCTGTCCCTGCAAGAATGAGAAGTTCCCATTATATCAGATTCTTTGCATAGACTAGTTAGAGAAGAAAATTCATGTCACAATAGAAAGATGACCTGTGATACTAAGCATGATCCCTCCAAGGGAGGTCCAACCATCTCTCCCTCCTCGCCTGAAATACCGAACAATGTAAACTGGGGATAACGCTTTCAGAACAGAACTATCATACTTCCATATGTTGAATGCACCAATACTTCCAATAAAGAGAAACCAAAGAAGGACAATTGGAGCAAACAGCCATCCAACTCTATCTGTGCCATAATGTTGCATGCTAAACAAACCTACTAATATTATCACCGCAACAATGATAACTACATCTGTACAACAGACAGAAATATAAGAATTAGACAAACTTCAGATCCCAGAAAGAAAAGATGATAGTGCATTCTCATAGAAAAGGAATAAGAAGCATACTCATAAAAAAAATTTGCATGTATAGTTCAGAAAGTACCACTACTCATATTAGGGTGGTCTACCTTTATTCCTCCAGCAGCTGAAAGAACTGCAACACAAAAAATAATTCAATTAATCAAAGGTTCTGGTTCAGCATCATTTAACAGCATTAAGGAGAAAAATTGACTCCCATAAATACTTCAGGGTAGCATACCAGCATTTTGATACTTCAAAGTAGAACAGATGAACTGAGTATGGGGTATGATGATGAGAGAGACGAATGAACAAGGTTACATCAAAGCACCTAATTTAGACACACTGGAGAAGATACCGTAGGTCATGATATTTGATAAGTGTCTTTCACTTCAATTTATCTGGAAATTATAAATTATTTTTTATTTGATAGGCAAAATAGGAGAAAGAACCCTGCCAGTCTGGTGTTGCCAGGTGGGGGCAGCGTGGTCTTTTCGCACCCACCTGTGTCTGGGTGTAGGCAACGTCAGACTGGCAGGATACTTTTACTCTGTACTGAATACAAGATTATGATGGTCTTCTTTGACCAGGATATAAAAAAGAGGAAACCATAAACAATTATTGATCTCCCAAACATTTGGATTTTTCAGACCAAAAATAGCCTAGATTATAACTATATATCTTGATCATGCCAAGGATATGGCTTAGAAAGTATCCGCTTTCTGTATTTATCACTAACTGAAGTTATTCCTATTTTATCAGGAACTGGATAGCCATGAAATGGAGTTATGTAAACCAGCAACATAAAAAAATGTTTGATTCTCAGATTTCCAGTTATATAAATCAGTCATCAGAGGGCCGGAGTGAGCCAGCCTTGGATTAGTTTAAACATCTAAACCAGACCTGTCCATTTCCATACTTTATAGGATTGAACTACCAACCTAACCAAATAGAAATTCATGCCAAATTTGTGTATGAAAAACACCAATGGAAAATATCACCCTCAGCCAAGACAGATTACATCCTTGATTTCATGTGAGTTGGTGGGCTAGGTCACTAATCCTTAAATAACCACATATAAAAAAGGTGTAACTAGGTCCAGAAAAACTGTGTTAGAGATACAGTGGACCTAACGACAGATTTAATACAGTATTAGTAAAATTCATACTAATTTCACTGTATAGAGTTAAAGATGCAAATATTGGAAATAAGATAGAGAAGCCCTTCAAATAAAAATTTGATAATGTATGTTTCCATATCAGCAAAGAGTTTCAAATTCAAATCCTTAAATCTGCATGTCTTCAAACACAGTTACCGTCCACTGCAGCTCCAGCCTTAATCAATGTATACATCAACACAACCTGAATATGAATGAAAATTTATGAAGCAAAAAATGTAAAATGAAGTCTAAACAGCTCAGACATGAAAAATGCAAGACCTGATATGGCTGGAGTTAGAATCCCATCCCCAATCACCATGCAAGTGCCAAGAAGGACAAGGATAAGAAGTGCGTTCTTCTTGTATTCATGTCCCTCTAACCATCTCTTAGTTTTTGCAGCAAATGATTTCTCATGGAATACATGCCGACTGTATGTTGTTAGCTCCTCATCTTTCCTGTGTTGATTCGGTATAGTTTTCACCTTTGCATGTCGGCAGAGTAATGAATAAAGAGCAAATGTTCCACCTGCAAAACATAGAACATGAGCCTTTGGGAAGATATCAATACCTCATCAATATACATAGAAGATATTAGCATGCTATAATGCTGAGCAACCATTGGAGGCTAGAATATATTTAACTTTTAAGATGAGATATCCATTAACGAAATTTATCATGATTTTAGTAACCTCAACGTAATGAAAAAGGTGTAAAATAAATCTTGGGCTTATTGTTTTTGAGAACTGACCACCTGGGGTCAAGCCCCACCTTTTCTCTCTTGTAAACCATCCACCAAAAAAATAACCCATAGTTAATCATGCACAATTCATTTTTCTCCGGCCAAATAACTCATTTTAATCTTAACATTCTTGATTTTATTTTTAGAATTTCACTTATCTTTTCCCCCAAATAAATCATTTTATATTCACCGAGTCATTTCTTCCCACACATCATAACAGACATAATATCTTCAGCACTGAAAGAAAATTTTAAATCTTAATGAGAAGGTGAAATCCAAGATATGGTGTTCCTGCAACAATTAATAAAGTGGAAAGAGTTATCTGTTTTATCCCCCCTCCCCTTCGTCTGCCACAGACAGAAATGCATTGTTTCTAGATGATAGATTTATCCATTTAACCAATGGTGTATATTACATACTTCATGTAACACAAAGATCATATTAAAATCAATTTAACAGCTTCATCTGCATTTATTAGTATACATCTAAATACATATGTTGTTGTTATTGTTGTGCCTAGATGCACAGAAAGCTCAATGTCTGCTCCAAACTTTGTCAATTCAAAAGAATCAATCAACAATGTAGCAAGTTCATAGTCTGAGACCAGTATACCTTGACCATTATCATTAGCCCTCAACACCAAAAAGACATACTTGAGGAGTGGAACAAGAGTAAGTGAGTATATAATCAAAGAGAGAGCTCCAATGATGTCCTCCGGATCCTCAATTCCACGAGAAAATGTATTGTAGAAAACATATAAGGGAGATGTGCCCAGGTCTCCATATACAACACCAAGACTCTGGAATGCAAGTCTCAAAACTAACATTGCCGAAAATTTCTGGAGAAAGACGCAAAAGGAAAAGGGAACTAAATCAGCAACCAATACAAGATTCAAGTCCCATTATTCTTATTGCCAACAAATGATAACCCATTTCTCTGAAACCAACACATATATCCTTCCATCTGCATGAATCATCCTAAATAGTAAAAGTGCAGAACTAGTCATATCATATATAAAAATACGGGCAATGAACAGCTTAAACACCAGAACTTTGATTGGAAAATCAGCCACCAAAAACAATTCACAACAGAGGAATACTGTGAGAAGAATCTCAAGAATTAATAATCAATATACCCAACTAAGCAGAGTTTGAAAGGGCTTCTTCCTGACTCCAGTCTCTTGAATGGAAAAAAAAGGGTAGAACTAAAAGCGAATAGGCTAAATCAGTACACTCCTATGATCTCTAACCTTTTCTCTGTACATATCTTTGATCTTTCCAGCCTCCTCGTCCATGGGCTGATCAAGCTTTTGCTCCAAATCCCACATGTTGCCTTTATTAGTAGCTTCATCTTCATTTGATGTCGAAGCCACAGAAGCCATAAATCTGGTACCTGATTCACTACCTGCTCTTTCAATCATCCTTCCTTCTCCCTCCAAGCAATCTTATCTGATCTCCAATTCAAATACACCAGAAACCAAACCTTCAAACCGACAAGAAGAAAACTTTACAGAATTCAGAAGAAGAGCAGAAAACCCATCAAGTTGAAACTTGAAAGCTCAAGAGTCATCCATCCATGCCACCAACCTCCCTTGGCCTCTGGTCTCAACTCTCAAGTTTCAACAGAACGAACAAGGAAAATAAAAGCTGAAGATCGCCGTTTCGAGAAATTTTAACTTGACTGTGAGTACAAATTTCCAAGTGGGGTCAGCTCAAAAACAGCCAATCTCAGCTACAGAAGAACAAAACCATTAAAATCTCAAACACCCATTAATGAATGCAAATTCCAGATGGGGTAAATCCTTTCAAGGACTAGAATAAAGTATCACTTCCCAAAAGAAAAAGCCAGAACTTCTTAAACCCGACTTCAATTTTTGATAATCTCAGTCAAAACTTGCCTCCTTAATGCATTTCCGAGGACACCTAACCACAACAGCTCATCGTCGTATCTACTGTAATTAGAACTGCAAAAAAAACGTGTTGGAGGTTGCAGCAGAGGAAGCCTACTCGTCTCTTCTCTGCGTTGCAGGAAACAGAGCTTTCTGCATAAACAAGTGTCTTAAAGCATGAACCTGGAACCTGGGGTTTCCTGATCTCTTATCCAAGCACGGCTCCAACTTGGTCTTTGAGTTATAATACGACACAAACCGTCTCCTGCTGGCTGCTACAGAAGAAGAAGAAGAAGAGAGAGAGAGAGAGAGAATCTCCCTCTCTTGGGTTCTCTGGGGTTCGTTTGGAAGATTCGATTGGTAAAATATTAATAATAATTGCATTATTAAACTGCATAATGAAGTCATTAAAATATTTTGAAAAAAAGGAAAACAATAAAAAAAAAAAGTGAGAAACCACTTTCACTATTTAAAAATAAAAAATAGGGATGATTACCTGGTGAAGGTTTTTTTATGTGTTTAGCTTTTCTGTCAAAGTGGGGCCCACTACTGACTGTAACATGATGTGGGATCCAACCATTTTCATAACTGGCTGACAGCCGTACGAAAGGCTTGGGATTTGCTGATTTGGTTTTGGTACTCTGTTACACTCTAATCATGTGGGGCCGTACTGTTTAAATTTTATTTATTTATTTTTATTATAGGTAGGATTCCTGCAAGCGGTTACACTGTAGTATTACTTAATTTGACACGTGGCATTGTAACAAACGTTCATAACCACCCCCGTTCTGACCAGTGTATGTAAGTTACGTTTGAGGGAAATGATAGGATACATTAGGAAT
>NC_056560.1:4529220-4537496 GCF_013358625.1 Macadamia integrifolia | reverse complement strand
TTAAGAAAGTAGAAAAAATATGTATGTTTAATTAAAAGAGAAAAATAAAAGTTTTCGTGTTTTCTTATCTTTTCTAGTATTTTTTTTTTTTTTTAGTAGTAAAAGAAAATTCATCATTCTCAATGTGAATTTTGAAATTCAAAAAATGAATCTTCTTTCAGTATAGGAAATGCCAAGCACAAATAGAATTTCTGAGAAATCTTTCACGTCACATCACCATAAAAGTAAGATGAATTTACATGATTAAAGAGAAAAGAGGGTCAATACATATATAAAAATGTGACAAAAAAGAATAAGGCATGAGTAAGTGCAAGAATGATGGGATTGTATTCTAGTGTAATACCAACTACATAATCTATCTACCTTGTGGTAGATTGGATGTGGCCCAAATTTTAGTGATAAATAGACTCAGCTTAGCTACCATATTTGAGTGTCGGGTCAACTCATCCAAGTGTAAAAATACAAGAAATACCAGCAAGGGCATAGAACTTTAACCAATTTTAGATAAATAAGACTACAACGGAAAATGTGACAAGCCATAAGGTCCCCATAGGCAAGATTCAGGCTGTGGCATCCCATTATATATCTATGCATCTATACTTTTGAACACTAGACTTGCATCTTGTGTTTTTTCACCCTCTCTAATAAATGTAATAGATTATTTTCTCACACTAAGAAAGAAACAAGAAAAATAATATAATAAAATGAACTTTTTCTGAGAAAAATAATGGGTTAATCTTCATGTTTAACCATGACTATGACTGGTTACATGCATGGTAAGAGAAAAACAAAAGATTATAATACAAAAGTCAAACATTTTATGACATCGAGGCTAACATAAGCCTCCACACAAGGGAAAAAAAAAAGGCTGACATAAATGTCAAATTTTGAATATTGAAAATAACCCTATTCTGTGTTGAGAGAACGATAACATTTTACAAAATCATTCAAAATATATATATATATATATACATATTTTTTGTAACAATTTGAAATATTATTATCCTTATAAAACATAGATAACACCCTTCCTAAAGGTTAGAGACAGTACTCTATATTAGAAGTGTGAGGACTTTCCCTTGTTATTTTTTACCATGTTATCTTCTTCTGCTTTTTCTTCCTTTTTTTTTTTAAATAAATTGCAAGTCATATTGTTTCGATAATGAATTTTATATTGACAAAAAAATAGCATACACACCAATTCAATTGTCTAAGAAAGCTAATTTTTAAATTATCATAGTCTTCCTAGCACTATTAATAAAACAATTAGAATATTTTTTTCCTTTAACCCTCCATCGAGTCAACCATGGCAACTTTACTTAGTCATGCTCTACTTAATGAGTGTTATAAGAAATATATTATTGATTATAGAATAATATTGGTATTTTAGAACAAAAAGGCCAAAATTACTCATTAAAAAGTAATTATTTTTAAGGCATAAGAACACGAATGATATAAAAATTATTCAATTGATGTACAATATTATAAGTAAAGCAGTTGTGGATTTTCCATGTGCATGCATCACCCTTGATTAAGCTTTATGGATGTCAAGACCTAGAACTAATATGGACCTTCACTTCTAGGGCATGAATATATCCTCCTTATTATTATTCTTATATTTAATCCTTTTTTTTTTTTTTTTTATCATTGATGAATAATATTTCTTATGCCTTTTGCTTTAGCAAGTATAAAAATGCACATTATTTCTTTTGTATAAGAAACAACGCTGCCATATCATTATTTCACGCAATCGCAAAAATAATATAATTATGTGAGAAAATTTCTTAAAAAATAGCATTTTATTGACAAACACAATTTTTATAATCACGTGGTTGTGAATTCATCAAAATAGCTAAAGTGTGCATGATTGATAAGAAGAAACTAGATAATATTTATTATGAATTTCTATTTTAAACATTATTGATATATTAAATTTATGTATAATATAGACTCTACTAGATAGGAAAAAGGTTAGAGGATTTTTCATTTGATTTCTTCTCTAGTTATAATGCCCTGATAATGACTTTGCATTTTTCATTTGACGTGTACACTTATCATCAATAGAAAAAAACTTACACAATTTTCACTTGTTTAAAAAAATCAACTTAGACTAGAAATTTTTATAATTACTAGGATTTAATTTTTCTTCATTGTAGGTTAAAAGAGAGAGAAACTCTTCACTGATGGAGATTTAACTTGACACTATGGTTAGGAAGTGAATGTCGTCATTTACTTCCGTATTTTATTATTGGATGTATGAAATACCCTTCTCTAATTCAATCAAGAGATCCAAACATATGACTGAAGAGAGTCTCTTTCATCATGGCTTCAGAAAAATTGGATCCAATATCACTAATGTAGATTGTCTAAAAATATATTTTCAACACCAAAAGGGTTAATGAGTTGAAACATGTGAAAAATAGAAAATGAAAAGATTCTCTGAGTTGGCTGAAAATAAGATCGAGCACATGGTTTTACCAAAAAAAAAAATAATAATAATAATAATAATAAGCACATGAGCTGTACGACTGCACAGATGCATGGTGGATCACTGGAACCAAGCAATTGATCTGTTTTGAATTTTGGGTAAAGAAAATATAATTGATCTATTTATTAGATGTTGAGAGACATGAGATCCAAGCAGTGAGCAACTGCAATCCAGTAGAGATGATGAACTTCTGAGAATAAATTATGGATGGCCCATTATTATTCTTTTTGCTGGATAAGTATGAGAATTTAAAAGTTTGATAATATAAACAAATGATAAGGCTTTGTTGATGTCTACATAAAGCAAAACATATTTGATAATATTGTATTCGCCACCAACCACTCAAAGCTCATAGATGAACAAACCTTAGCATATTCACATTCGTAGAGATAGATTGATAGATCACGATAAGCTCCATTGATAATTTAATTAATTAAACATCCTAAAAACTAGGACTTAGGTTTCTCTTAGAGCAAACATCTAGAAATACGAAAATAAATAAAGAGAGATCTGCACAACACAGAGATTCAATGAAGTTCACACACTGATGTGAGGTGTTACGTCCTCAGGCGAAGAAGAAGATGTTTCGCTATGTAGAAGAGAGATTACACCCAAACAGCGGTGAGAAAACTCGTCCTGAAACCCTAACTCGAAAAACCTCTAAAATTGCAATGATTTGCTCAATAAAACAACAGTACATTATATACTCCAAGTCGCGGGTTGACCCATCAGGTCACGGTCAATCTAGTCGAACTACCACAGCTATTAGAAAATTTCTCATTCGGATCGTCACCAAAATATGTCGGACTAGGTCAATCTTCAAAACGGTTCATCAAGAATTCGAGACAAACTTAACATTTTCATTTGATTAAGTCTACACAAGCATGTGAGTTTTTTGTGTAAAATAGATTATTTTTCCTCACAATGACATTTCTATTGGGTTGTATATGTCTTGTATTCTGTGATTGTCTATATAATTATTATTGAGTTTGTATATGTAATTGATTCGGATTTTGAATTTATTATATGTACAATAATAGAATTGTAATTGTGGGATTAGGGTTTTAGGGTTTCTCATATATAGTCTTTGTCTGAAAAACTATAAAGAGAAACAAAAGGAGAGATCGCTTCGTGAAATAAAGAGTGGTGTAGAGAGTTTTACTGAGATATTAGGATCTTGATTTTCAAAAACCTAGTACTAGTAACCAAGTTATTCTTCTAAGATATAGTTAATTGGACTGTAAGGTTAATTATTATCCAGGCATTATGATGGTAAAGATATAGTGAAGTAAATAGAGGCTCAATGAGTGGTAGTTGTCTTGAGTGACAGGTGAAGACATCATTTTTTGTTATGAAAGTCAAGACAGGAATTGATCACAGGTCTAGCTAAAGCTGTATATGACAGCTTCAAGACCCAACCAAACAGATCTAATTTTGAGAATGCATTGTTTATTTTAATTCAATTCACAAATGCTAAACTTGTCTTAATTTCATCAGAAGACGTCATAATGATGTCGATTTGCAGATAAACTAATTCAAATAGGTGACTGAGTTGATGGTGATTTGATAATAAAAATAGTGATAACCCATATATGCATGAAAGTGTAATGTGCCTTGGTCTTCAGGGTATGTGATAGTAGATGTTGCCAACTGAGTCCAAATCCTAGTAACAGTGTCTATTGTCTACACCTCCAAGGGATCAGCTGTTCTTGTCAAGAAAGGGACATGATATGGGCCAAATCAAATGATTTCTATTTCAAATCTCTGTCATTTGGGTTCATGGTTTAAGGTATCGGTCTTGGATCAATCGTGTCGGGCAATCTGAATCATTATCAACTCAGACTAATCCCAATACTTAGTTGATTCCACAATGCTTGCCTGTTTCTGGTTGGTATCATTAGAGAAAGTTCTTCTACTTCAATAGCCTTTTTAGAAGGAGAAAGTTTCGAGGATCCAACCTCATTATTTTTCATCTCTACTGATCTAATATCCAAATTGTTTTTCTCTGTTTCAAAGTCTAATTCAAACATAAAAAATGATGAATGAAGAGATTCTCTCTTAACCATGGGTAAAAGAAAACTCAATTATTTTTTTGAAAAATCAATATGCATGATTAACAGATCATTTATGTCTCTTTATAATCCCGACGATAATGTTTTTATTGATTTACTTTATTCTTATCTTTTTTTTATTTTTTATTTTTGAATAAAAATAAATAAATAAATACAACCAATATGCATGTTTTTGCACTTTTGCATAAGTTAAAAATCCACAGAGAGGACTCTGAGCTCACTGTTTGGTGACTGCTCACCAAAGATGTATTTAACAGAGGAAGATGGTCAGAAATTCAGCACCATGAAGGAAAAAACAATATTCATAAATAAAGTAAAGTCACTGTTATAATGAAGTGTCAAAATCATTATAAGATGAGAATCAAATAGAGAAAGGGGACCACTTACACATATATCTTACCTATCAGAAGAATCAAAAGGGACTACCTGATGCAGCAAGATGAGCAGCTTTAGTAGTTTTCATTCTTTTGTGGTTTACTTAATTTGTAAAAAGCTTGTCCTTGATGAGTATTTATTCATGAAAAGGAAGCACATTTCCTTGGTGTATTTATGTTTCTTTCCCTCAACCCTATTACACCATCCAAGAACCTTTGCATTGTAAACTTACTACATAGTAGAAAACCTTATTTCTTGCTTAGATTAACTCATTGTACGTTTACCCCATAAACCTTTATGCAAATATATATATATATATATTTTTTTTTTTTCTTCTTCTTTTTAATTTAAATAAGAGTATGATTGCTTGTCATCAAAGTGGTGTAATACGAAATTGTAACTTTTATTTAAGGACAAAGTTTTCCTTCACCACTCAATGAAGGAAGAAGAGAGGGTCCAGAAGTGACCCCCTCTCCCCCATATAACTTTCATTTACGGGCAGAATTTTCCTTCATCACTTATTGAAAGAAGAAGGGGGGCGGGGGGAGGTGAAAGAAGAGTGGGTACTGATGTAACCCCCTCTCTCCCAAATACCCCCCCGGGTTGTGTGTCAATGAGGCATGGTGAACTAATGCCCATTCACTGTAGCCTCAGAGAAATCTTCTCTTTGATTTAATTGTCCATCAATTTATTCTCAAAAGTTATTTGATACATGATTCAATCTAAGAATAAAAAGGATTTCAGAAAATTGAAAGGTATTTAATGCAGTATTTAACTTTCGTTGAGGACAAAAAATTTATTATCATAATTATCATAAAAAATAAATAAATAAATAAAGTTACAATTTCTTAATTCAACTTGTTGATTACAATAAGATTTTCTTTTCTAAATAATAGTTGATTATTTTCATATGGGCAAGAGTTTTCTAAGCGACAAAAAGCCAACACATAAAGGCATGAACTATCAGATAGTTGCATTGGTTCTTTCTCTGCATTTTCTATAACACCTCGGCCCCATTAACCTTGCACAATATTGTCCTCTTTGGTTTATGGGCTTCAAAGTTTTAAAACATTATTGGGTCTCACAAACATCCCCTTTGGGCACAGCGTCCCCTGCTGTGGCTGCACACGTTGTCAGGGTCTGCTCTGATACCATTTGTAATGTCCTAGCCCCATTAACCTTGCACAATATTGTCTTCTTTGGCCCATAGGCCTCAAGGCTTTAAAACGAGTTGTGCCATGTTAAGGAGGTTAGAGGTTATTAATTAGCCCAGTAATCTCTCCCTAGGCGATGTGAGACTAAAGTTTGCACACACTTGTCGATCTCTCAAACCCCCTGGTACTTACAGTATTCTTGGTGGAGGCACATCATCGATCTCCCAGGCGGGTCTGGTGCTTGCCACTAGGGGTGTCAATTCCTAAACCGAACCGGTAAAACCGGCCGGACCGAACCGGTAAAACCGGCCGGACCGAACCGATAACAACCCGGACCAAACCGAACCGAAGCCTTATTGGTTCGGTTCGGTTTCGAGTATTGTAACCCCAAAACCAAACCGAACCGCACCGAAAACCTGATGAACCCGAAACCAAACCGAAATCGGCTCAAAACCCAGACCGAAACCGAAACCAAACCGGTTAGAAACCGAAACACTCCAAAATTCATTAAAAAAATTAAAATTTGAATAGTTTTGTATACATTTGTATGGAAAATCGAATTCAAACTAGACAAAAATCAAAACCAACCCGGTTACAAATCGATTTAAGAAATCGAAGTTCAACAATTCATCATTTGGTTGTTTCCTAATGGCTCCATACCGGTTTTAAAAACCGATCCAAACCGAAATGAACCTAATAAATCCAAACCGGTACCAACCTGAACCCAAACCGCACCGAAACCGACACCGGACCGAAACCGATAAATCCTTATTGGGTCGGTTTCGGTCACTTCCAAACTCACACCGAAACCGGTGGAACCGGACCGAAACCGCACCGACCCGGACCGTTGACACCCTTACTTGCCACATTCTTGGGTCTCACATTTTCTCTCTTCTTGGTAATTTCTTAATTCAACTCATTTGTTACAATAAGATTTTCCTTTTTAAGTAACAAGTGATTATTTTTATATGGGGCAAAAGTTTTCTAAGCCACTAGGGTTTCCTATACTCTTGCGCATAAATAATTATTCATCATTTTTAGGAGATAAAAAATAATCAAAAATTTTCTTATGAAAGTGGAGTATATAAAGACTCATTTTAACTTAAAAGAATTCAATTCCTATTTCTTGCTAGACTGACTTGACGATTTAGAATAACTAAATGATTGCTACAACTAACCATAAAAAATGGCTAATGTTAATACAAGAGGTCCTACCCGAAAAAAAAAAATACGAGAGAGACCACTCTTCCTCTCTGGACCACTGGTTAACTAGCTTAGGAATTTTGTGCTCCATTTTTTATAGATTTCCGTAGAACATGGATCTCACATCTTGTGGGAGAGTTTCGCTCTGCTGCACATGCTGGCAACACTCCGCTAGGATTAAAAAAAAAAAAGGAATCGGATTGGGTGAACCGGAATTATCCGGGTCCAGTCCCGATTCAAGTTGTTGTTTTGAATTGGCCTTTTTGCATACCTTTTCTATGGTTCTGTCCAATCCTGATTAATTCCAACAACATCCGGACTGATCTCAAGCCAATCCTGGTCGATTCTGATCCAAATCGGATTATCAGCTAGACCTGATTTCAAAATCGATTCCAGCTTTAAAACCCTATGCTTGATAATTGTCCTTTTGCTTTCAAAAGTCGTAGTTTCAACTCTTGCTATCACTACATCTTGGGTGCCCTTGTGGTACGCCCTTGTCACCCCACCCTCAGACCCTTTGGATACCCAATTCCTCTTTGAACTACCATAGTAATGTGCCCACTTAGCATCAAATTAAAATGAAATGGGTATAACAAAAAGGAACAAAAAATTTATGTCCGGTATCAGGGCACAGACATTTTACCTTCAAAGTTGCCCTATGCCGACACAAACTCCTTTCCATTGTCTCTGTGTATGAGAGAGAGAGAGAGAGAGAGAGAGAGAACAAGTACTTCTGTTTACCCAACTTTGAAAACGGTCCCTACCATGACAAGTATTGTGTGTTTCTGGTCATCTCATTATCACTCTGGACAGAGAGAGACATTTATTTTAGTCCCTGAAACAATTTTCATAAACATAGAATTGCCATCTGAAGTGGATTAATGACTAGGGCTTGACAAGTGTTAGTGCCTTTGCATCTAATCTTGCATTGAATTCCTAATTATGAAAAGATATTGGATGCAATGTGGAGATGTGAGTGATATG
>NC_056560.1:4490879-4529200 GCF_013358625.1 Macadamia integrifolia | reverse complement strand
GTGTCAAAATCATTATAAGATGAAAATCAAATAGAGAAAGGGGACCACTTACACATATATCTTACCTATCAGAAGAATCAAAAGGGACTAACTGATGCAGCAAGATGAGCAGCTTTAGTAGTTTTCATTCTTTTGTGGTTTACTTAATTTGTAAAAAGCTTGTCCTTGATGAGTATTTATTTATGAAACGGAAGCACATTTCCTTGGTGTATTTATGTTTCTTTCCCTCAACCCTATTACACCATCCAAGAACCTTTGCATTGTAAACTTACTACATAGTAGAAAACCTTATTTCTTGCATAGATTAACTCATTGTACGTTTACCCCATAAACCTTTATGCAAATATATATATATATATATATATTATTCTTCTTTTTAATTTAAATAAGAGTATGATTGCTTGTCATCAAAGTGGTGTACTACGAAATTGTAACTTTTATTTAAGGACAAAGTTTTCCTTCACCACTCAATGAAGGAAGAAGAGAGGGTCCAGAAGTGACCCCCTCTCCCCCATATAACTTTCATTTACGGGCAGAATTTTCCTTCATCACTTATTGAAAGAAGAAGGGGGGCGGGGGGAGGTGAAAGAAGAGTGGGTACTGATGTAACCCCCTCTCTCCCAAATACCCCCCCGGGTTGTGTGTCAATGAGGCATGGTGAACTAATGCCCATTCACTGTAGCCTCAGAGAAATCTTCTCTTTGATTTAATTGTCCATCAATTTATTCTCAAAAGTTATTTGATACATGATTCAATCTAAGAATAAAAAGGAATTCAGAAAATTGAAAGGTATTTAATGCAGTATTTAACTTTCGTTGAGGACAAAAAATTTATTATCATAATTATCATAAGAAAAAACAAAAAAGTAAAGTTACAATTTCTTAATTCAACTTGTTGATTACAATAATATTTTCTTTTCTAAATAATAGTTGATTATTTTCATATGGGCAAGAGTTTTCTAAGCGACAAAAAGCCAACACATAAAGGCATGAACAATCAGATAGCTACATTGGTTCCTTCTCTGCATTTTCTATAACACCTCGGCCCCTTAACCTTACACAATATTGTCTTCTTTGGCTTATGGGCCTCAAAGTTTTAAAACATTATTGGGTCTCACAAACATCCCCTTTGGGCACAGCGTCCCCGCTGTGGCCATATATGCTGTTAGGGTCTGCTCTGATACCATTTGTAATGCCCTAGCCCCATTAACCTTGTACAATATTGTCTTCTTTGGTCCATGGGCCTCAAGGCTTTAAAACGAGTTGTGCCATGTTAAGGAGGTTAGAGGTTATTAACTAGCCCAGTAATCTCTCCCTAGGCGATGTGAGACTAAAGTTTGCATACACTTGTCGATCTCTCAAACCCCCTGGTACTTACAGTATTCTTGGTGGGGGCACATCATCAATCTCCCAGGCGGGTCTGGTGTTTGCCGTATTCTTGGATCTCACATTTTCTCTCTTCATGGTAATTTCTTAATTCAACTCATTTGTTACAATAAGATTTTCCTTTTTAAGTAACAAGTGATTATTTTTATGTGGTGCAAAAGTTTTCTAAGCCACTAGGGTTTCCTACACTCTTGCGCATAAATAATTATTCATCATTTTTAGGAGATAAAAAATAATCAAAATTTTTCTTATGAAAGTGGAGTATATAGAGACTCAAAAAACTTAAAAGAATTCAGTTCCTATTTCTTGCTAGACTGACTTGACGATTTAGAATAACTAAATGATTGCTACAATTAACCATAAAAAATGGCTAATGTTAATACAAGAGGTCCTACCCAAAAAAAATACGAGAGAGACCACTCTTCCTTTCTGGACCACTGGTTAACTAGCTTAGGAATTTTGTGCTCCATTTTTTCCTCCATTTTTTATAGATTTCCGTAGAACATGGATCTCACATCTTGTGGGAGAGTTTCGCTCTGCTGCACATGCTGGCAACACTCCACTAGGATTAAAAGAAAAAGAAAAAAAAAGGAATCGGATTGGGTGAACCGGAATTATCCGGGTCCAGTCCCGATTCAAGTTGTTGTTTTGAATTGGCTTTTTTGTATAGCTTTTCTATAGTTCTGTCCAATCCTGACTAATTCCAACAACATCCGGACTGATCTCAAGCCAATCCTGGTCGATTCTGATCCAAATCGGACCTGATTTCAAAACCGATTCCAGCTTTAAAACCCTATGCTTGATAATTGTCCTTTTGCTTTCAAAAGTCGTGGTTTCGACTCTTGCTATCACTACATCTTGGGTGCCCTTGTGGTACGCCCTTGTCACCCCACCCTCTGACCCTTTGGGTACCCAATTCCTCTTTGAACCACCATAGTAATGTGTCCACTTAGCATCAAATTAAAATGAAATGGGTATAACAAAAAGGAACAAAAAATTTATGCCCGGTATCAGGGCACAGACATTTTACCTTCAAAGTTGCCCTAGGCCGACACAAACTCCTTTCCATTGTCTCTGTGTTTATGAGAGAGAGAGAGAGAGAGAGAGAGAGAGAGAGAGAGAGAGAGAGAGAGAGAGAGAGAGAGAGAGAGAGAGAGAGAGAGAACAACAAAGGACTTCTGTTTACCCAACTTTGAAAACGGTCCCTACCATGACAAGTATTGTGTTTCTGGTCATCTCATTATCACTCTGGACAGAGAGAGACATTTATTTTAGTCCCTGAAACAATTTTCATAAACATAGAATTGCCATCTGAAGTGGATTAATGACTCGGGCTTGACAGTGTTAGTGCCTTTGCATCTAATCTTGCATTGAATTCCTAATTATGAAAAGATATTGGATGCAATGTGGAGATGTGAGTGATATGATGGCCCTTAAATTGATATTAATTGATGTCTTCTTGCTGACGATACTAAGAATCTGATATCAGTGTCAAGATTAGAGCCCATTAAGAAGGAACAAGACATTTTATTTGTCAAGCAAACTTTTTGTATCTTAAAATTTAAAACTGGAATGAGATTATATATAAAACTATTTAATCAAGTATATTATGCTTGTCTTGAATTCTTTATCTGTTTTGAAGATTGATTCACTTTGATAAATTTTGATGTCAATTCGAATGATTTTTTTATTTTTTTCTTGAGGTCAAATGATGGGCTCTGGGTTTGGGTGACTCGACCGCTGATTGATGACCGACCCAAATTGGAAGAGTATATTATAGCCATTATTATGCAATCTTTTAATTATGAGAAAAAACAAACAATTTAAATAAGAAAAACCATGAAAATGTATAGCTCAAATCTGTTTTGTGATTTTCGAAAATGTCACTTGTGACATTAGTAACTACCCGGAATATCTCTTGTCAAGATATTAAGTTCTTACAAAAAAAAGTCAAGATATTAAGTTATTACATTATAAAGTACACTTTGATATTTATATTTGATTAGACTCAAAATTGTTACAAATCCTTAGAAACAATCAAAATTGAAATGTAACCAACCATTGAAAAAAGCTTCTTTCTTCTTTCTTCATTTCATTTTTATTAAATGGAATTTTATTTGATATTACTTCATTCATTTTTATCAAAACTAGGACTTATTGGCCACTCCATTAGCCAATAGTAGAGGTCAATCTAAGTTGTTAAAAATCTTGGTTTCACAATTATTAAGACCATTATACCCATTAATTTAAACCTTTAATTAAATGACCTAGCAGTCATTGTTGCTTGTTTCCTTAATTACTTAGGCCTTTTTAAAGCCTAACTTTTAAATTACAAATGGTGGGTGATAGCGTGTCCTTTATCAGGACCTTTACCAGTTTGTTTTACTTCCAAAAAAAAAGGAAAAAAGAGTGCCCTTGATGATTCATGACTTTATGACTTTGTTTGTTTGTTTCATTCCCTCGCTTTTCTGTTTTCCTTTTTGTATTTCTATACATAGTTAAATAAAAAATAACAGCTTATTTTTTCTCTAATATCAAAAGCAGAAAACCTACCCGACTTAGAGCAGCATCTGAAGAAAAAAAAAAAGTCACCTTGACACAAAAACACTAATAAAGGAGTTCCCAAAAGACCTAATTTAAAACTATGGGAAAATATTAGATATGTCGCAGATATCAAGTATGCTAGTACCATTGTGTTTATCTCTCTCTTTCTTTTTTCTAAAATGACCCTCATATCATTTTTTAATGATACTCCATCATGTGATCCTATTGGTGTTACCCGCTAACATACTTTATATTGGCGAAATACCTATCCCTCTCCCTTTAACTATAAATAAAATGCAATAGAAATGCTAATAGGACTTCTATGCATCTAATACATGTACATCCCATCAGAATTTCCAATTGCAATCATGTCATAAAACTTCAAATCAGTAAAAGATACTATGAACTTTAGATGGACTAATACAAGTTTCAAATTATGTGATAGTGAATTTTATTTATTTCATTTTTTTAAGGGGTTCTAAGGTAGATACATGTAGAGATTAATCATAATATAATCATCTCTCTAAATTTTAAGAGGTTCTAAGATAAATACATGCAGAGATAAATTAGACGAAATCGTCTCCCCCAAACCCACCTTAAGAAAAGAAAAAGAGAGATTAATTTGCTTATAAAGGGTATGGGTCATTCATTAATTTTCTTATAAGCAACTTTTGAAATTTTTTTTGATAGGAAATAAATTCATGAATTGGTACTTAAAAATTCTTTTATTCTCTCTCAAGCATACTAAAAGGAAAGGAGAGAGAAGAGCCAGGAAAATTTGAAACATCTAAGTAAATTTTCAATGGGTTCTCTAATCTGTTGACCAAAAGGAGTACATGAGTTGCATGCAGTTGCTTTTTTGTAATTTTCAAATTACGAAAAGAGGTGGAAGGCCATTGTTCATGCAGTCATTTCCTCATGATTTTAATATGTAAAACGTGATATTAACTATTGCACTTGATGTGTGAATTCAAAGAACTAAGACAGAAGGACATTAAGTCTACGAAATTAATTGCCTTCAACTTCTAGATGAACAAATTGACAACAATTGTTGTGAGAATGGAAGGGCATGTAAAGGGGGAAGGGAATGTCCTATAGCATAAGGTGAGGCATGAGAGTTGAACCTATTATCTTTTGGAAACTTACATTTTATTAGTAAGAAATCAATTATCTGAGTAAGCAGTTGTCTTTCGAATACTTGCAAGGTGTTAGAACAAATACTAATAAATACGAAGAAAAATAGAGACAGATTCACACACAACACAAATTTAACGAGGTTCACACACAAATATATATATATATATATATATATAGTGTGTGCTACAAAGAAGATTGCTCAGATACACCCAAATTGCAGCAAGAGAACTCGCATAGAAAACCCTACTCGAAAAACCCCCAAAATACAATACTTGTTCAACAAGACAATATATAGTACATTATCTACTCCTTCAAGTCACGGTAGATCCATTCAGATCGCGCTTGATCGGGTTGAACTGTACAACCCCTCTGCTAACATATATATATATATATATATATAAACTCATTCGGGTCGCCACTAGCCACCAAAAAATGTCGGAAGCAGCCATTCTTCAAAACGGATCAAGAATTCGAAACAAACATAACATAAGGTTTTTCTAAAAATTACTACTCACCAAATAGACTTCTTTTTCTTTCATAGAAAATAAAATACTTTAAATAGAAAATTGGTAAGAGAAGAAAAAATACTAAGTTGAATTAGTCTTTGTCCACGCTGACGGCTAATAAAAAAATATACTTCATTTTGTCAACAAAGGCTTCAAGAGATTAGCCTGTTGGAAAAAAAAAAATGGACTATTGAAACTACCATTCAAAAATTCAATAAAATATGGAGGATAGGATTAGATGAATTATTAAATTTTGTAAAACAATCTCATCTAATAAGCATAAAGGTATCTAAGGGCATTTTTGTAATCCTATTTACCCACCCCATCTTGGCATAAATACCTTAGGAGCTATTTTGATACATCCATCATGGGTGATTTGGCTATCCTCTTAACTTTTAAATTATCCTAATGACCAATGTGGAATAGTTTGAAGGTAGATAGACTTGTTATAGCAGGTAAAGCTAATAATCTTAAAACACATCAATTATAAGTGGCCAAGTTAGACCATTTTTCAAGATATTCAATGCTTGAAATTGCCACATCACTTTTCCAAATGGCAAAAATAAGTATACAAGATCAGATATTTTTCTTGGATGCGTCATTTTAGGAAACTTGCCGTAAAAAAAAATTGAAACGTTGAAAATACAATTGAAAGAGTTCAGTAGATGATGGATCATATGTTGTGAATTTATCTGGAATTTTGTTAAAGTAAATAGACATATAAAGTTATAGATCGAGTTTTCCGAAGACAAGATGAATATCTCTTCACCACATGGCCTTAGGGCCACTTGATTTGGGGAGGAGGGAAGGGGATAGGATTCCTTTACAAAGCCTAGGGACAAGAGAGTGATCCCATGATTAGGGTGATCTCAGGACGCATACCCGGGTCTTCCAAGCCATGGGATCACTCTCAAGTCTTGGGCTCTATGAAGAGAAGCTGGGTCCAATGGAAGGTGGTCTTAGACTCTTAGAGGTCTCATCCCTTGAATTCACCACGTGGTCCTGGGAAACTTTCTCCTAAAATTATTACTATAATGTGTACCAAAAGAAGAAAAAACAGTTGTCTTCTAATATTGCTTTTCCCCTACAGAGGCAATTCCTAGTTTCTTTACAGCTTTATTGCTATACTACTCATGTTCATGAGGTAATAGTGGGGAGAGCGTATGATAGCTAATTGGGCCTGGCCCATCTCTGTTTCAAACTTAAGAGTATAGGTTGGGCAGCTATGCAAACGAGACAATATAAGGACCACTTCTTATTTAGTGTGTGAAAAGGACCTATTGTCCTAAAATGTAATCCTTCTCTATTACTTTTCCCCACAGAGGCAACCTCTAGTTTCTTTGCAGCTTGGTATGCCAGCCACGTTCATGGGGTGATAGCGGGAACAATACATGATAGCTAGCTGAGATGGGATATTTCAAAGCTGAGTGTAGGATGGGCCAAGCTATGCAAGCATGAAAACCCAACCCACTAGAACCTTTAAAGGTTAATTATGTGAAAAGTTAAGCCAAAGGATGTATTAGGCACTTACACTGTCATGTGGATAGATAATGTGCCCTAAAATATTGGTAGAGAGGAAATGGTATAGATTAATCACGTGTCAAAATTCATATTCTAATTCTTTCTTCCGTAAAAATTTCATAAACTAATTCAATTAAGAGAAAAATTATTTCTATATGAGTATAGCCTAGGCTAGCACTCCTCTTATGTCTCTCTCCTCTCCTCTCCTCTCCTCTCCCTTAGAATGAGTTCTCTGCCCCTTGAAGTGATTCCTTTATGAGGATAATAGATCTTGGGTGTTTCTTGCAGGCATAGGCTACACTCTTGGACAAGAAACACTCTCCGTTCAATCAAATACCCCTCATGTACTGATATGTATCCTATCTATATCCATGTCTATATGTACCAAAACTCTAGCCAATAACGTCACTCTTCCAACTCTTAGCAAAGACTATGTTAAAATACCAAATTGTTACCCTATAAACTACACTTATATATTTGGTTCAATTCTAAGTTAATTAAATATCCTTGTGGTCGACGTAAGCAAAATTAGCCAAGAATTGAAAAGTTTCTTTTCTTCTTTACCTATTCCTTCAATGGAAATCTTATTTGATTTTACTTCAATTTCATGTCTAATCCATCTGAAATTAAGTTTATAAAAGTAATGATAGTTGATAAAAAGTCTAGGTCCACCATTACCAAGACCATTATAGTGATCAATTTAAGTCTTTTGGGTATTAATGACCTAGTGATGGGTGCTAACTTGTCCTTTACAACCTTGTTTTACTTCAAAATAAGAAAAATGGAATTGCCCCTTGTGAATCATCACTTTGTTTTTTTTTTTTTTTTTTTTTTTATTATTATTATTATTATTTCTTTTTTCTTTTCTATTTTATTTTGAAAAACAAGACAAGCATTTTTTATTTTAATTTATTTATTTTTTGTATTCCCATTGACAGTTAAATAAAAAACAGGAGATTGCAGCAGTTGGGCTGTTACTTTCACAGTATTATCATCAAAAGCAAAAGTCCATCTGAAACAAAATGTCACCTAAGACACCAAAAAACTCAAGAGTTCCAAAAATGACTTTATATGAAAATGCTAATAAGACCTCTATGCAGAGGTGAATCCTTATATGCATCTTTACATGAGCATCCAATTAGAACTTCCCATTGTAATTAATACAAGCTTTAAATTATTTAATGATCTTTAAGTTGCAAAAGTGGATTTTTTTTTTTTCTCCCAGTGCTAAGGTAGATACAACTAGAGATTAATCAAAATGTAATCATGTCTCCTCTCCTCCCTCCTTTCCAAAAAATAAATAGTGAGGAAGACAAGGAAAAAGAGGGGCCTAAGAAGAAAAGTGCCATGTTTATTTTCTGGAGGTTTCTAGAGTTGTAATGAAGGGTATGAGTCATTCATTAATTTGCTTTTAATCAATGAATGAAAATTATAATAAGCCACCCCCAATTTATTATTATTATTATTTTTTTTTTTGTTAATTAATATTTTGAAGTTCCTTTATTTTCTCAACTCTCAAGCACAGTAGAAGGAACAAATTTTTTGAGATACCAAGGTGACATGAGAAGGCGAGATCCCAATTTCCTTTTGTTTTAAGATTAGTGGGAATTCAAAACCACCAAACTTTGCAATTACACATGTATATTTAGATTTAGTTGGACTCGAAAAATACTTTCTTCACACCTCCCCAAAACTTTATAATTACTTGGAAGATTCGTATAAATTTTTAGGAAAAAGGCTAGGTATGTTGTTGTTTGGTTTCCCAAATCTATGTCCATATCTCTTCTCCTCCCCTTGAAAAAGTCCCCCATGCCCCTCTTATTGGTTGAGCCGCTAGCTCAGGAAAACTAGCGACTTACCTAACTCTCTCCCAAATGTTTATTATTCTTACAATATCTAAAATAAAGTGATTTTAAGAGGTCAAAGTGAAAATTCTAATTCTGCCCCTAATTCCAATTCCCCTGCTCCAATTCACAGCCTTTTAGCCCCACACAAAAAAAATGATAAACCACCCTTTTGGATAAAACATGATGGGCGGTGATGGGGAGTTCATCTTAAAGTTACTAGGCCACATCATAAATACTTACATAGGGGCTACAAAGGTCAATCATGACGTGATGGGGAGTTCATCTTTGTATTTTAGAAGCTGTATTATAACTTATTAGAGGATGAATTTCCCCTTCTCCATTATAATATATAAAAAACAATCCAGTGCAAGAGATTCCTGTTACTGCAGGGTCTGGGAGGGGTAAATATATACAGTTTTATCCCCTACTTCACAAAATAGATTGTTTCCAAGTTTTAAACATGTGAATAACATGTTTTAATAGTGCAACTACTTGGTTGTAAATGTTAATTTCAATGAAGCACATAATACCTTAGTTAAAAAACAAAAAAAATGCAATGATAGTAGTGAACATCGATAAATCTATGCCAATAAAACAGACATTGAGCGTGCAGAAGAAGCACTGACATTGTCACTCAAAAAATATCATCAGATCCAATTTCTCTAGTTGTATCATCATCCTCGTCTTCTTCTTCTTTCTCCTTTTTTTTCTTCCTCAGCAGCAAAAGAAACAGGCAGCAGGAGAAGCATCACTATTAGTCTATTTCCAACCTTCCCATCAGCGACATTTGAAACCTCAACCACAACTTCTAAACTAAAATCAGGAGCAACTATTGGAGAGAGGTTATCATTTGCTTGACTTTAAGGGACAAATTCAGCTGGCCATGACCATTCTAATGTGACCGCTAAGAACTTAAGTTCACATAAGGACTTCTAAGGCTTTTCTCACTCTTCCTTCATCTATTTGAAATGGATTATTATTATTATTATTATTATTATTATTTTTAACCAAATTGTTTTGCCAGTTTACGCGTGCCTCGACTAATTCTCGGGGAAACTAGCACGACAATCCACCACTACGGTCTGCACTTAAATCACAGATGCACAGATGGGGAATCAAACTTGGGATCGTGCGCCTATCCACACAAGTCCCAATTCGCCCTAACCATCTGGGTAACCCACGGATGGATCATACTTCTGCTTCCTAATCAAATTACAAATGATTATAAATTCCAATCCAATCAAAGCCATTTGCCTTGCAGCCAGCGACTCAACTAATATTAAAATAGCAAAAGAATTTAGTTTTGGACTATTTTCTTCCATAGTTTGACTAGCAACCCCAAGAACCCCAAGGACATGATCTAGCTCTAACCCGAATTCCTTGGATTTCTTCAGTGAGCAGCTCTTGAATGTAAGGGAGATGATCTTAGTTTCGAACCAATGGTTGGGATTCTCCCTTTGCGCCCACACATCTTTTACTGACGCCCATCTTGTTTCATCGCCTACATTGGGATCATCGATCTTCTGGTCAACAGTTCTATAAGCATTCCAGAAAGAATTAAAACTGATATGCAAGAAACTCTCTACTCATATTGGATGCTTCCTTTAAAATCTTGTGAAACTTACTCCCTGTATCCTCCAATTTTCTTATGAAAAGGGCACATTCTGATTTTGAAGCAGGGCATTCAGATATTAATTAGATGACATGAGTTTGAGGGTCCACCCTTTTGAAGTTTCACAAATGTTGCAGAAAGGGCACATGGAAAGCCAAAAGTGTGATGATGTGAAGTTTCGCATATCAATGTTTGAGGGTTGCCTGTATGGTTGAGTACATGAAACTTCAGTAGTCGATCTCTTAATCCCCTGCAGACCCTTTGTATGCTCTTCATCTGCAGACAGCATATGTCTATATCGCCAGGGCTCTTTTTCGCGTCTAAACGCAATAGCAGATGAACTCATCAACAAAAACAACAATAAGATGCAGACCATGATGATGATGTGTTCTATTGCGAAGGCAAAAATCACAACTGTGCTCATTTGTATACCCACATTAACAACTACAGTAATCACAATGACTCTCAATGCTGCCAAGTTGCCGTACCGCTCTGATGTGCCCATGGTCCCCAATGAGGGAGGGCATATAAAATCCAAGTGAGATGCACGACAATGTAGTGGCAGTGAGCTTGGAGAGCTTATCCTCAACTCTACCCATGGATGTGGTAAGATCAAGTGGGATTTTTGTAGCTACAGCTAGCAGAGTCATGGTGAATGCGTTCATAGGGAACATATATGGTACAAATGGCTTCTTTCTAATGAATATTCCATACACTAAATCAGAGGTAATGGAGAAGAAGCATATCAATGTTGCAGCTGCAATGTAGAAGCCAATCAAAGGCACGGGTGAACTGTAGGATGTTAGTATCCAGTTCTCCATCCACACACCCTAGCCAACTTCTCTACCTCTAGCCACAATTCCCATCTCTTCTCTCCTCCATTTTACACCTCCGATTTGTTTTCAAACATTAGGAAACCTTCTTCTCACCTCTGTAAATCCCTCTCCATTTTCTTCTTTTATTCTCTTTCACTTTCATCCAAAACCCCAGCCATGATTCTATCACCACCATACCTCTTTCTAGGTGTAGATTTGATGCTTTATTTGATCAAACTCTGAATTTTGACAACCGTAAGAAATATTTGCCACATCACTGTTTCACGTACCACAAACGTAAGAAGGCCTTCTCTTGCGTGCAGCACAAAGAACCAGAAACAAGGCAGAAGAGAACACGAGAAAGGGGAAACAAAGAGGATGAGAAAACTGGAAACCCAGCCAGAATCAGAATGGATATATCATCCTAGTAAACCCAGTGCCATCAAAAAGCCCACTCACATGGAACCCATCACACTCGAATTACAGCATGCTGCAGTGGATCTCCGTGAACATCAACAGAACAGAAACTAATTGCAAAATCATCCACTTCACCCTCTTTCCCCCTTTCTGTGAGATGATATCCTCCTCCGGGAAATCTAGCTATTCCTCTCCTTCCAGATATTGTAACTGATAGGTAATGGCAGCAACATCCAGACCACCTTTAACCTATCTGACAGGCTGCGTCACACATAAATAGTAATTCAACTCATCAACAGCTACAGGCATCACTCATGCCCTGAACAATTGGGTTGTTACCTGCCAAACATGCCTTTGAAAGCAAAGCATCTGCCCAATTCCTCTTCACATCACAGAGAGAAGCAGATTCTTGAAGCCTCCTGTTAACTAACTTCTCTTGGACAACCAACCATGTGAAGAAACAAATCTTCAGTGGAGCACCATGTACCTAAACCTGTTTAGCCAGAAAAATGAAACCTCAGGGTTGAATAAATTTAAAAAAGAACCTTACCATAAACAATCCCATCTCCTCCTGTTCCAAACTCTTCTCTTGCCCAAAGGGTTCACCCAATCTCTTACAATTGCGCCACTAATACCTTCAGCAAAAGGATTAGCCAATCAAGTGGATTCCTGTGAAATTGCAGGGGAGAATCAACTATAGTCGCCAACAAGTCCACTTTCAAGATGCTGGTAGTACTGATGTCGGCTCTTAAGGGAATAATCAGGGGTTTGCCAGTATATACAGTAAGTGTTGTCCTGAGCTTTAGTGGAGTTACCATTTTAATCTGTGTAAGGTATACAGCAGTAGGGAAAACAGCTAACACATTTCTTTCCAAACCTCTGCTGCACTCTTCTGAATACTTGAAACATCGCACATAGTTTCACCTTTAGTTAAGCTTACAAATTCAAGCTTCAAACTGCATCTCCCTCCACTTTATGATTGATAACTCACCAGTTAAGCACAAAAACAAGAAGCAATTCATTCTCCAAATTTTATTATCCATGCTGTGAAACTAAAACACCAATCCATTCTCAAAATTCAATTATCCATGCAGCACCAGGTAACTCAATTTCACTTGACTAAGTCCAACCCCTTAGTTTTGGTTATATAAATCATATTTTTCCATCACACTTTGTTGGAACAGGTTAGAGAGATTCAATATATAAATGCTCTTTGAAAGCGAATAAAGACACATTGTATATTACACGGATAATAATTAAACAAAAGTACGCAAGATGATCAATTATCTTATTATATCAATACCCACATTGTCATGGAGCAAATATAAATCTGAAGAACTAAGAAAAAAGGTAAATCCAACTCTACAAGTGTGTAATACTAAAGTCCCTGATGATAAGAAACCAGACAAATAATATCAACTATAACTAGAAAGGAAATGTAACAGGAGATACTCTCAAAGCATGGCCTTCAAAAGTGATTACATGGGGTTTTAACAAAGTGAAACAATGCAAGAGCTCATCCCTCTGACTAGTAAGAATTCACATCATTTAAAGATATCTACAGTGCTAATCACAACATAAAACCAAAAACAGACTAAAAACTAAAATAAAACCAAAAACAGACTAAAAACTAACTAATGGAACAGAGAATATGAGCATAGGCCTCAGTTTTACTGAAAGCAGAGATTAGAGACTCAAAACAAATACTAACCAACAACTTTTTTTCTTTACACAATTCTCATAGTGAAACAGAGTACACATAAATTTCCTCCCTCCCTCAGATCTCCATACTCTCCATCTGAACACTACTCTTCAGAGGCACATAGTCTCCAAGATAGCCACCAAGATGATCACACAAAGCACTCTTATCAATCCCCTGGTGATGATGACTTTTGCAGACATAGTAGAACACACTCTGAACCAACAATCCTATCAAGTTCACAATAACCAACACCCCAACTAAGACTCCACCAACCACAATCCTAACAAACACTCCAGAATTCTGCCCACCATGAACCACAAACGATACAAAAACGCCACCAATTGCCCCACAAATCGATAAATACCCGAAAACAAGCACAGCAGCCATCCGGGTCTTCCCCTTCAACAAGTCCTTACTCTTCCTCATCGCTGCAATCCCGTAAACCGGTTCGAGAACCGACACAACGCTAGCGAGGTGCCATAGAGCTGTAATGTAGACGTGAACGACGAGGGATACCAAAATAAGGGCGAGTGCGAACAAGAAAAGAAGCGAGCTCTTATTATCGATGGCTATGATGAGAGTAACAAGAGAGGCAATAAAGACAAAGTTATAAACGATCATGAGCAGAGCAACCCAGAGGAAGGTGATTAAGAGACGCTTGAAAACCCGAGGGATTGCATAGATTGTGGAAGTAAAAGAGACGGGCTTGGAGGTGTAGAGAGAAGCAACGGTGAAAACAACAGCAGCGGTAGAGAGAAGAGAGAACGCGAAGAGAAAAATAAGGTAGCAGAACTGGAAGACTAGTAGGCGAGCCCATTCTTGAGGAAGCTTAGGGTTTGAAGGAGATTGGGTTTCGATTTGTCTGAGGAGAGGATGGGTGAAGAGGGAATGGGCTAAGACAGCAAAGGAGAGAGGAAAAACAAGGGTTAGGGTTATGAGAGAAAATGTCTTTGGAGATGATTTTGGAATTGTGACTGATTCTTTGAGGACTTCTGTGGTAGTAAGATACTGCAGCTGTTCTGGTGCAAGATCCATGAAAAAAAAAAATTGGATTTGATTTCAGACAAAGGATTTGTTTTAGGGTTCTAAGTATAGTTTGAATTTCAACCGGAGCTTCTTGGAGACGAGGAGAACAAAGAGAGAGATGGTCTGAAATCTGAATAGGAAATCTATTTGTTTCTGGGTTTTGTGAGTTGATAAGATTAATTGTGTCGGTTAGGTTAGGTTAGGTGTAGTAATAATTTATTTATTTATTGGTTAAATTGCAGTAACGATTTTGAAGAGGATAAGGTAAGTCATTCTACAACAACTCAACAACTAGGGTTTTAAACAAGGACCCGGGGACGGAAGCGGTCAGTGACTCAGTGCCGAAGGCTTGAATCGGTCTGAAAAACCCTAGAATTAGTCGATTTGAAGAATATTCAAACAATTCTGGTATTTTTATTAAGAATCGGCGGTATTAAATCGTTAGGAATCGATATCGATGATTGCCGATTTCAATTTGAATCCAACGATTGATAACCAATTCACCGATTCTTGAAACCCTAACAACAATGCATATTGGTATCAGGCTCAATCGATTTCGTTAAGAATCCGATATGCTTGTTCTAATATTGATTATTAGAACCCTACCTAAGAAGGACTTCTTATGTAATTCAAATATTGTAGATTTTTAGATGGACTTTATTTGATTGTGTTGCTGCCGAAAATCCTTATGAGCTGATCCTGCACAAGCAAAGACGGCAGAGGCCCGGAGCTTTGTCCGGGGTTAGTCCTCCGACGCTCAAGTTAGAGATCGGCCACACTATTTTTTTTACAGGAGTAATGGTGTCGGTATTGATGCTTACCTTCTTCCTTCCTCTCATACCCTCTTATATAGCTCTTAGGGTTTAGGGTTTCCCTTTTCCTTGGAGGAGTCCTCCTCGGGTCCACCTCCTTCCCTTTTAGAGTCCTACTCAGATATGTTCTACCCCCTTTGTGGGGAATATTCTCTTCACGTGATTGACGTGATAGAATCTTTGCAGCCTCTATCAGGTGGGTGACACGTGTCTAGGTGGGCGACGCGTGTCCTTACCCTACTAGGCAATCAATTTGGCCGTATCAGATTGCAAGGGAAATAAAAATATGAAAGTATTGGTAGCCTAGTGGTGAAAATGCCCTCAATCCATCACCACTC
This sequence comes from Macadamia integrifolia, assembly GCF_013358625.1. NCBI lineage: Eukaryota > Viridiplantae > Streptophyta > Magnoliopsida > Proteales > Proteaceae > Macadamia > Macadamia integrifolia. The sequence goes on along the minus strand of NC_056560.1, from coordinate 4,513,538 downwards.
GAGTCGATTAGTTGTAAGGCCAATTTAAAATTAAAAAATACATGTCCCCATGTGAGATATTGTAGTTTAACTTTTAGGAATTGTCCTAAATACCCCCTATTGGACTGGGTCATCTTTTTCAACCCCTCTTTCAACCGAAACTGCAATAGGTGTGAGGGAATTTACTCTCGCAAACTAATGTTGAAATGATAATTTTTCTCTAATGAAGGTGTCTAAAGTCTCTAGACCTTTTCGCACAACTAATCCCCTAAAGGCATGTGTATCCTCCCAACCAACTCACATGCAACTTGGTTTGCACTAGCTCCTACAAGAACCATAGAAATCATGGGGCTGGCTCCAGGGGATAAAAGGGAGTCTTAACTTAGGTTGCATATCCATTTAGGTAAGCTCTCTTGCCAACTAAGCTACACCCTTGGGGTTTATGATCATTAATGATGCTGCAACTAATTTTGAAACAAATCAAATTTGATTATTAAATTTTACTTTTATATGCAATCAAAATCCTTTAATCGCAGATAGTTAGGGCGAATTGGGAATTATGTGGATAAACACATGGTCTCAGATTTGATTTTCCATTTGTATATCTATGATTTAAGTGAACACTAAAATCATAAGTAGGTGAGTTTAATCTTTAACTCTAGCCTTTTTGTTAGATGAAGTTGAAAACCTTAAATTATGTAATCATGATAATTTTTTATTTTTTTTTCGAAGTTGATTTTTTCACCTTCCTTAAAACATTGCAACTAAATGGAGTCCTATTGATCTGTTGAAGCCTTGTAGGAGGTGGCTCGTATTAATGGATAGTGATATAAATACAATAATTTGCAACCCTAAAAAAAATAAAAAATACAATAATCATTGATTATAAATATGTATATACATATATATAGAAAGAGTAAGTAATGTCATATTGGAATAAAAGAACTGGTACCATTCATTTAGTCTTGGTTATTGCATGGTCCACCTAGAAAGAACTTTTGCATTATCATGTTGCCTTCTTTTTTTTTTTTTTTTTTAAATTGCTTATCAGCTCAGTGTGGTACAATCCAAATTCTTGTAGTTTTGAATAACTGATTGTAATCAAAGTGGTGAATTTATAAATTTTATTTTTATTTAAAAGAAAAAAGTCAAAAGTTGCATCAAGATATTTCACATGTATATTCTCAAAAAAATTAAATAAATAAATAAAGTTAAGGATAAAAAATATTTCAAAATTATTTGAAAATGATTTATTATTATGTCATTCTCAAGAGTTGTTATCGTTTTTCATGTGTTTTTGTGAAATACAATAATTAATCTTCATTGAGATGAGTCTATTATACCATATGGGACTATATAAATGGCAACTCTACATATGTACATAGAATTTAACAATGTCCTTTTATTCATTCTTTTTATTTTAAAAGTTCTTTCATAAGTTAGAGGGTATAAAAAGATTTTCAAATTAATTTAAAATTATCATTATCAAAAGTTGTCATTATCATTTATATTTTTCGAATATATATGTGAAATTGTAGTATATGCCTTATTTGAAAGAAGAAAAAAAAAATCTAATATTAAAAAGGCAAAAAGGTAAAAAAAAAAATCATCAACTTAAGTTACAGTAGGATTTTTTTCTTAGTTTTCAAAAAACTTAAGTTACAGCAAGATTTTTCTTAGTATTTAAAACTCACATGGCTACAACTTATTCAATTCACAATTTTTACATCAGTGATCCTTTTCATTGCAAGATGCACGGAGATATAAAAAATAAAAATAAATTGCAATAGGGGCTTTTTCTTTCACGGCCATAATTCCCAAATGAGAAGCGAATGTAGCCGAAAGTTTCATATTAACATCAGAGCATTCCCACATATTTGCCACTTGGTTGATCCCTATGTGGTTCGAATTTTGTGATTGACAGGTGTTAAGTTTGTCTCGAATTCTTGACCTGTTTTGAAGATTGATTAACTCCGACATATTTTGATGGTGACCCCAATGAGAAATTTTCTGAGATATGTGATTTAAGCAGAAGGGTTGGGCTCCCACGGTATGGTTTGACCAGATCGACTGTGACCCGATGGGTCGACTCGAAATTTGGAGTATATAATGTACTATTGTCTTGTTGAGAAAGTCATTGTATTTTTTGTGGTTTTTTTAGCTAAGGTTTCAAGACGAGTTTTTTCGTCGATGCTTGGGTGTAATCTCTCTTCTACATAATGAAACATCTTCTTCTTCGCCCGAGGATGTAACACACCACACCGTTGTGTGAACTTCGTTAAATCTCTATGTTATGTGGATCTATTGTCTGTTTATTTTCGTGTTTCTTGGTGTTTGCTCTAACAATAGGTATTGTACTCACATATCAAATTTCAATCCAAACAGGATTAACAAGTGAGGAATAAAGCTTTTTAAAATTCAAAACTATGTGAGAGTGCACAATAGCGTTCATAGGATTAGACATACATGACGATGTATGCAATTAAATGGGATAAAAATTTATTCAAGGGAGATGAAACCCTACGATGCTAGTGGGTAGGGTATATGCATGCCACACCAACAAATGTGCGAAGAATAATATTATCCATATTGAGGCCACATGGTTCGAGTAAGAAAATAGTAAAGAACTGGGTAGGGTATATGCATGCCACACCAACAAATGTGCGAAGAATAATATTATCCATATTGAGGCCACATGGTTCGAGTAAGAAAATAGTAAAAAACTCCATGTGAGAGGGAAATTGTACACATAGCATCGCAGGATTGTTTTTTGGTTATTTAATTAGACTAAAAAACTTGACACATCGTTAAGCAATATATGTTTTCTCTATCTAATGGTCAAAATTGTCCCACTTGACACATCGTTAAGCAATATGTGTTTTCTCTATCTAATGGTCAAAATTGTCCCATCACCATTTCACATGGCATGGTAAGATGGGCCACTCTGATAGGTGAAGCCTGGATCCTCTGCGGGGAGGCAGTGAGCGACAGTGACATTCAACGGTTAGGGGTGCACGCTAGGGCCTCCCAACCATTGAATACTCAATGCCACTCACCGCAGACGATTTGGACTCTTGATAGGTGATAAGCTTATCGAAACATATTGTGAAAATGATTTTTGCCACATGAAATGTCAGTTATAACTGTAAGCTATCTTCCTCTTTTTCGGTTGAAGTTTTACCAACAATACCAACGTCTACCACAGGAACTCACCTATGTCTGAACTTTGAACTCAAATTAAAACAAATAGGATAGTGTTTTCCACGGTGACAACTCTAAACAATAAGGGGGAGAGAGGGAGGTCATATCTGAACCATTGCATCGTTCAGCCACCGATGAAAGAAAACTTATATTAAAAACAAAAAAACAAGAAAACTTATATTAAAAAAAAAAACAAAAAAAACATCAAATTGCAGTTTATACCATATAAATATGAACTATAAAATAAGGCTTAGTTTTTAAATATTGACTTCATAAATTTTCCAAGTCAAGTAAAGGTGGATTGGTGGTGCAGTTTGCAGATACATTATATTGTAATTTCCCGCAGTAGAGGAGAGACGTGTGTCTATTTCTTTATCATATCATTCTATAACATCAGACGTGAAGATTAGATGTGATCCATTAAACAATAGCTCTCAACCTCTCACTAACCAAGAATTTGGAAGAGAGAGAGAGAGAGAGAGATGTGGGTGTTTTAGTCGTTGAACGAAAATTGTGGAGAAAGAGGAAGAGGAAGAGAAAGAGGCAGATAGGAGCTATGCCATAAGAGAAGGGAGGAGTTGACAGAGTGTCCGATACAATGAATGTCGAGGACCCACGTGTTGGAGCTCGCTTCAGGCACTCCTCTGCAACCACGTTGGGGTTGACCAATGACCACCCGATTCTCATGGCCCCGTCCTCCTCCTTGTTATCCTCCTGTCTTCTCTAATATATATATATATAGAACACCACAAACAAGTGCATTCCAATACCCACCACAGTTCCCTGTCGGTTTTTCTCAGGAATCTCTGTTTCTTGCTTTGTTACTGAGGTAAGTTCTGTTCTCTGATGCTTCATGGATGAGCTAGCTCCTCTTTTGTTCTTCATCTCTCTCTGTGCATGTTTACCTAGATATGATATATTATGGGCTCTGTGATTCTGTTTCATATTCACTAGTTATCCCTTTCTTTTTGGTGCTAGTTCTGTTTTTCTTAAAACCTTCTTGAGCTTAGCTGGCTTCGATTTGGGGGAGCATTTAACTTTTAGCTTATACCCTTTTGATGTCTTCTAATAATTTTGATCAGCACTTCATCAAAAAGAGATTCTAGGATCAATATTTTACCTTCCATTGGCCATCCTTGAGTGTCAGATCTCTTACTGATAGAACCTTCTACACTTTTTGCTGAGTAGCTCTATGGCAAAGTTAAGATGGTGTGAAATCCTGCCACATCCAAGTTCTCAGAAAATTTTCAATTTTAAAACCACCCCAATTTCACCATCTCTATTACCCTCTCAAGAATTTCTTCTTGGAATCACAATAGAACTTTTAAGTGCTCTCCATCAGTATCAGCTTCTTCAAGGTGTGCCATTTGTGGAGGTTTCTCTATTAAACCACTACTATATGCAATTGGAAGCTATACCTTAATACAAATTCTTCCTTACTCTATGTGCATACACTAACCCCATAAATTTAATGACCAGAAACCTTGACTCCATTGTTGATGTCTTCGTCACTGTTATGATAACCTAGTATACCATGTCTCTGTCCTTTCATTTTTCAGGAAATGAGTGAAGACGCAAACGGAAATGAAGGACAACCTAAACGTCCAGTTCCTCGTCTGAATGAGAGGATCCTTTCATCACTCTCAAGGAGATCAGTAGCTGCACATCCTTGGCATGATCTTGACATCGGTACCTACATCTTGATCATGTTCAAATTAAGACTTCGAATGTGAATTGCAAGCAACTTTGTGGGACTAATTCACCTATGTAAATCTCATATACAGGCCCTGGAGCTCCTCAAATTGTCAATGTTGTACGTATTCACTCAAATGATTCTTAGGCATCTGATATCATTGTATTAGATTACAACCATGGTTTCAACTTTCAAGTACACGTTTGGGAAATATATTGCCTATAGTGACCACATATTTCAAATATCTTCTTGTCCAAAACACCAATGTGACTCAGAAGCTTCTGAATATTTCGGCCTCGCCCATTATGCAGTAGACTGTAGTTTAATTGACCATTCCTTCCTGTGGAATGTTTTCCATTAATACTCTGTTTGTTTAGTTCATCAAATTCTAAATGTGGCACAGGTGGTCGAGATTTCCAAAGGAAGTAAAGTCAAATATGAGCTTGACAAGAAGACGGGGCTGATTAAGGTATGCTTATACTGCATTTTTTTTACAATTTTGAATCAAAGAACACTTTGAGCATTAGACATCTAGGCTGTTTGGAACCATTACTTTCTTCTCTCATCTCAGATTATTCCTTGTAATCAACCTTACTGTTGAAATGGATATTTGCCAGGTTGATCGTGTCCTGTACTCATCGGTGGTTTATCCTCACAATTATGGTTTCATCCCCCGCACGTTATGTGAAGACAATGACCCAATGGATGTTTTAGTCATCATGCAGGTAAATAAAAGTGTATGCATTCATTTTTCTGAAGAAAGCACTTTGTTTCACTAATACCTGGCCATACAGTGATGCACTGACAGCAGTTCAAGTCCAATGGTATCAAGTGTGGGTGTCTAAGTCTTGATGGGTTTCCACTCAAATCTTACTATGTTGTAAAATCAATAAATTTCCTCCATTGATATTTGAGCAGGAACCAGTTGTTCCAGGTGCTTTTCTCCGAGCCAGGGCCATTGGACTCATGCCTATGATTGATCAGGTCTACTACTTATGTTCTCTAGTAAAATGAATTGCAAGCACTCGTTCCTCTCAAATTATGTTTGTGTTTGTGACGATTGAGTTGTGTCCAAACCAGGGAGAGAAAGATGACAAGATTGTTGCAGTATGTGCCGATGATCCAGAATATCGTCACTACACTGATGTCAAACAGCTTCCCCCTCATCGACTGATGGAGATAAAGCGTTTCTTTGAAGACTGTATCCTCTTTATCTTTACACTAACAAAAAAATTTGTTACAGGCCAGGCACTTGAGATTTAATTTCACATTTGCACAAGAAGGAAAAAAGTGTTTTCCTGACAAGTAATTCAGATAAGAAGAATGAGAACAAAGAGGTTGCAGTTGATGAATTTTTGCCTGCAGAGACTGCTCATGGAGCTATTCAGTATTCCATGTAAGTTTTTCAACAAACAAGATCTGTTACACACCCCTGAAATATCAAGAAACAGTGAGGAAATTAAAATTAGAGCTCAGAAGTTCAAACTTAAAGATTTCTATTGACTTAACTGGTAACTAAGAAAGTCAAAAGAAGAGTTGACACAATAGGAAAAGCTGAACTAAATTTCTAATAGATCATCTTCTTTAAATTTCTGAGGCAGATGAATATACAGTTACTATTACATGGTTCTTTTGCCATTACATGTGCACCTAACATAGTTATTTTTGTTTGGTGTAGGGACCTTTATGCTCAGTATATCATGCAGACTTTGAGGCGATAGGGGAACAGAGTGAAATCCATTTATCTGAAAATAAACCCTTCAAATTATTGAAAGGAAACCAAGTGATTAATAATTTCTTCCATAAATTTTGTACTTTTGGCTTTGTTGATGCTTATTTGGTTAAACAACTCTATGGAGTGTAAACTAGTATGTTTTTGTTTATGGTTCCTCTGAAATTCACATTGTATTGGAAACCTGGAGATTGCCACTTTTTATTTCAACCTTCTATAAATTTAAGATTTAATCAATCATATTTTCTTGGATGCTCAATAGCATTGGTTGCTGCTTCATTGTTAGAGCTTGAAGATAGAGAAGATGAAGTTTATGCCACAGGTTATGATTCTGTGAATCAGGAAAAGAGGGACAATTCTAAATTTGTTCAACCTATTTGATATCCTAATGAGTCCTGCAATCCACCATGATCCACCAATTAATTTTGTCAATCAATAGGTGTGTGGGAGGTTTTGTGATTGAACTAAGCTTTTGACAACCCTACTTCTATATGATGGATTGTTATATATCTCCTCTCTGTATATATTGTCGAATGAAAAAGGAGTCGAAATGTTAAAACAAGAGGTTGAATGTGTTTTGGACTTCTAGAACCAAGATGAAAGTTGTGAGAATTTTCTTAAATCAAAGACAATTTTCACTTCCTTTCTCATCAACCTTGTTGAATTATCCAATCCAAAAGCTTAAGCTAATAGGTGGAGAGGCTCAACTAGTATGTGACGTCCTCGAAGGTTCCATAGTTTTCTAATGTGGGATTATCTCAACATTTTTCCTTATATGGTAGACCTCTCTCAACCCAATTATTTAAGCTTTTGGGATAAACATTTCAACAAAACCAAATGTATAGATAAAGAAAAGAGGTGGCTAATCAATTAGTAGATGAAGCCAAAGTAGAGAAGCATCTTACCAATTTGCTGATTCCTTTCATTCTATTCTCAATGATGGCATCTTCAAAGCCAATGTTATGATTTGGGTGAAATTTGGGTATGCCACACCCAGATTTTGAGTTCTTGATTCTATTGGGACCCAGTTTTTCTCCACCAATGTCATGGTGAAGAGAGAATCTCTTCATCTATCCCAACTGGCACCCTCTATTCAATTGGATTGGAGTAGGGTATTTTGGATCATGAACAATAGGGCGTGAGAGTTAATGATGAACCTAAAGTCCAGCCTTAATACCATCAGATTCTCTCTTCACCCTAGATGGATGAATGAAAACTTAAGCTTTCTTATCAGGACCAATGCATAAATGCGGAACACACAAGATACAAACTACTTGTAACCATCAGATCTAGAGATAAGCTCACCTATAATTTAGCTAAATGGGCAATCCAGTGGCAAAGATATGATTTATGGGATAGGTCTTTTTGCTCAGTGTTATGGTACCCATTATGTCCCAACTTTGTGCCTTTTGGAGTTTCAATATTAGAAATTTCTTTGCTGTTAATAATAAAAAGGCCATGAAATGATATGTGATCTACACAAAAATTTGTAACATGGTAATTGGATAGGACCCAATTTTTATGGACTAGTAGACGTAAGGTCCTTACTCACATGATTCACTCAAGATGGATAAAACAAAACATTGAGAAATCTGAGAATACCCAGAGGATGCATAGACCAAAAGGGTGTGGATAAACATTCGTAGGATGGCATTTCATTACATGTGCGAATCGTGATTTAGTATTCATAACCACAGCAAAAGGCTGATATGCTTCACATGTTTATAAATACGATTATAAGGAAAATGGCCGTTGCAACTTTGTTTGGGACTACAATGGACATGTATGACTTGAAGGTCCTCCAAACATTAGTCCGAGTTAATCTCCATGAACATGTATAACTTAAGAATAGGCGATGGACATGAGGAAGATATTGTTTATATATATGATGAATAGTATAAGCTTTTTAATTTTTTCTTTTGTAATACATTTTCAGGGTGTTGATAAGATGAAATCGAGGGGAATTTTGATGGGGTTAATCATGTCTTACCGAAAGCTATTGCTCTTATGCATTCTCGTAACAGATTATGGGTCTTGATCACATTATGAAGCCTGATTCGTCTCTATTTTATCGTTTCAGAATACATTTGAAAGCCATAATTTATCTGAGAATGAATAGCAAGCACAATGTTAGAGCAAATACCAAGATACACGAAAATAAACAGACAATAGATCCGCACAACACAGAGATTTAACAAGGTTCACACACCGGTGTGGTATGCTATGTCCTCGGGTAAAGAAAAAGATGTTTCACTATGCAGAAGAGAGATCACACCCAAGCAGTGGCGAAAAAACTCGCCCTGAAACCTTAGCTCAAAAAACCCCCAAAATATAATGACTTTCTCAACAAGACAACAATACATAATATACTCCAAGTCACGGGTTGATCCATCGGGTCACGGTCGATTCGGTAGAATCATACCGCAGGGGCGTAGGCCTAACCCCTCTGCTTCTATCACAGATCTCAAAAAACTTCTCATTCAAGTCGCCACCAAAATATGTCAGAGCAGGTCAATATTCAAAATGAGTCTAGAATTCAAGACAAACTTAACACACAATAACAGTCAAATTAAGGTTGTGTCTAGTATAATCCATTGAATGCAATATTGACTTATAATGCATTCAAAGGATATATACAAAATGCAACATTAGTTTCTATTAGTGACCGTTTCCTTTCAAGTCTCTTAAAATCTGAAGCTTACTTTACCAAAGGCAAAAAATCTAATTGCAATAACTATGGATGATAAGCACACAATCATAATAATTGCTATTTGGAACGTTGAATTTTACATAACATGTTCAGATCTCTCAGTTTCTAAGACAGAGATCCATATGAAGGTGGCCGGGCACCATATCAATTTGGAAACAAATCGAGTGATTAAGAATCTCTTTGTGTGATTGGTCCTACTTTTATGCTTTCTCTTAATCACAGCAATCAAAGGTTCGAGTGGTTTATCTTTTTTTTTTTTCTGGTAGAACGGTTCGAGTGGTTTATCAGGGCATAATTTGGAACGGTCTTTAGCGATTTCTCACCAACCCTCTCATTTTCGAAATCGATGCGAATCTGATTCTAGGTTATTAAACCCTGCATGGAGGTGATTTAGCTACTATTTTCTATACTAGCAATTAGTAGAAGGAAAACGGCTTGAGGGAGCGTGGCCCCTACACTCAGACACATGTTGGATCAAAATAATTAATCATTTTCCATCAATTAGAAAATAACATCTATGTGGATGCTTCTTTGTACATTCTTATTGGCCGTTGTGCACGTGTAGGGACCACAACCCTTGTAGGAAACATTTCCCCAATTAGTTAAAAACAAAGGAAAAATTATGTCCCCTCCCCTATAGTTTGTCGAAATTACACGTGGATCCAAGAGTTTGAAAGAATTACGCCCCTGACTCTAGCGGTGTTAGTATGATGTTAGTTTTAAACCTAAAAAGACAATATTACCCTTTAATGGAAAAACAACTTAATGTTGAAAGACCATTATACCCTTATGTTGTCTTATACCCAAACACCCAAATCTCTTTCGTGAAACCCACTTGCAGGTGGTGGTGCCGCCACAGTTGCTCATGTGCCCTACCATCTTCAAACTCCATATTGTCTCTGAACCGGTAATCATGCATGTAAAAAGCACCAGCAGTCGGCACAACAATTGGCTCGTTCTCCCTCTTCTCATCTTCCACATGATTGTAGTCGTTATTTTGAAGTTCGCTTGGTTCATCGCTTGATATTCCCCGTCTCCAATAGATACTAGCGCTGCGACGTGAACCTCGAAATCACTCGCATCGACATCAACTCTCCCCTCAAATTCCCCTTCTTATTCTTCTTCCTCCTCCTCCTCCACCTCTTCTACTTCTACCTCATATTCTTCAACATCATACTCAGGTGCTCCACCTTCACCCTCCGATTCATCATCCAAACCGGTCGCAGGCCTCAACAGCTTCTCTCTCTCCTCCCCCTCCTTCCTCATCATCACTCGCTTCCCTCCTCCGCATTGCCAAGGTCAGCATTGCCTCCTCTGGATCGCTCTCATAATCCTCACCTTCAATCGCCATCTACTCTTCAATTAACCTAAACCAGAAATCTCAAATCCAATCCAACAGACACAACACCCCCAAAAATATGAATTTTATACAAAAAAATCTCACAACTTCTCAACAATTTCACTAAAAAGAAACTCCAAATTTCTTGATTCATAACGAATGGAAGCCAACCTGGAAAGATTGAAAACCAATTTAAAGACCTAAATTTTAATCTCTATATTTTGTATATAACATGATAGAGTGGTCCATCAAGGCCACCGACGGAGAAATGGCCAAAACCCTCTCGGCCCATCTGGCCAAGGCCCTCAAGCTGCAATTGACGTCAGCGTAGGGAAGAGAAGCCATTGAAGTTAACGTTGAACTTTGGCCATGAGGCGGAGGCCGAGCTCAGTTATAAAGTCTTCCAGGCCCTGCCATTGAACCCATTACAGGTTGGCTTCCTTTTTTTGTTTTAGTCGAAGGGCATGTAGGTAAGTTCACCTATAAAGAAGGGTATTTTGGATATTAAATGTTAGTGATATCAAGTGATGTCATCAATTAACAGTCTCATTTAACGGGTACTAACAGATTGGACTTAATTGTGAGAATCTTATAAAATTCAGGGGAAGGGGGTGTAATTCCTTCAAACCTTTGGATCCACGTGTAATTTTGACAAACTACAGGAGAGGAGAATGTAATTTTCCCAAAATATAAAAAAGATCTCTGTCAGGCTGCATGCCTCATATGCCCAAACAACAAAGGGGAATGACATCTTGAATTTGGATCCGTTTCATGTGCGTTTACTTGGATGCACATGTGATGATCCAACACCTGTCCCAACTCATGCCATTATAAGGGTAAAGAGAGTTATATATGAAAACAAAAGGGACATGCATTGGTTCCTTGCATGTACTTTTAGATGAATGTACATGCAGATGATCAAAACTTTGACGGTCGGCCTGGCCTAGATAGGAATGTTTGTGCTGCAACCCTTTCTTTCATATCTTTTGATCAAAGCCCTTGAAAATTAATATTAGTAAACATACTCACCACAAATTAGCCAAAAAATATTGAGGTGAGGGCAAATCAGGATAAAAATCAAGGTTAGATGGATCACAGACGTCAACCCTTCCCACCCTGAAATTTTCAGGGCCAGAATTTTTCGGTCCGGAAATATACGGGCTGAGGGCCAAACTTGCAACCCCTACATGTCACACACTCACACTTCCCTGAGGTACCCAGTAAAGGAACCTGAGAAAAAGAACAATTTTTCTTCGTTCCCTGATCCCTTCTCCGTTCTCTATATCAGTTGAGAACCTGGGCAGTGCAAATCGCAGCTTGCAAGAGGAGTTCAAGCTTCAGTCGCCGGACGTTTAGAGGTAAGGGCATAAGCCTCTTGGCCTTTCCCTTCTCCATGTCTCCCTGCTCTGTTTCCTGGGTAAAGCTTTAAGGATTGTCTCATCAATACTTGGTTAAAGGACACTTCATTATCTTAGTTGATTTAACTGTTGTATGCTTCAAAATTTCCAATCAAGAATGCAAATTTCCACTGAATATCCTGCCCTGAAACATCGGAAAACCCTATATAACCCTTATTCTGAACCAATCAGATCTCTAATCCCGAACATCGGTGTCTATTGATTTCCAGTGGAATTTTAACAGAAGAAAAGAGAAATACGCGTTTCTATGCCAGTGATACTGCTTTGTTAACGTCAAGAGGAGACTCCACCGAAACAGTGCTTCCCCTTAGTTTCTGTTTCTTGACAAAGGAGAAGGTTGAGGATCAGGATTCAGGATCAGTCAGACTTTCCAGTTCTACGCTTGTACTAAGCAAAAATAACATATTTCCCCTTTTGGAAAAATTGCATCTTAATATAAAGTTTAAACTCCATAGCAAAGAGATCATTGTGTAACTCAAGAGGACAAATAGAGTCACAAGCCTTGTTCAATTGTCGCTAGTGGTGCGACATGCAGATTTTTTTTTTTTTGGGTTTTGGGTACCACATACCGAAATTCTTAAGAAGATGAATGTCGTTTTGTTTCGACTTGATGATGAACACATCACCTCTATATTTTAAAATAGCCTGGTATTTTTGCTTCCAAATTTTTGAGTAAGAACTGTATCAAACATAAACTTATCCATATCTGATTTTTTTCTGTATCCTTTTTTTTTTTTTTTTGAGGGGGGTTTAATTTTAAAAGTACTACTGAATTTCAAGTCCAATTAATATCTGAAAATATCGTTTTCCAATTTATGCTTCTTTGTCTGTATTTACTAGCAGTGGCCTGATTGTAACATTTCAGTTTCTTTTTTTCTTTTCTGAACAATGCCAAACTATCTTTAGCGATAGTTATTTTGCCTTGGAGCATCTCTCCCAATTTAGTATGTTATATTGCATTATATAAAGAATAGCATTTGTTTGATTATATTAAAAAAAATATAGCGTGTGAAGGTATCTTTTAAATGTTAGCTAATACCATTTTCCACAAATGTTCTATCTGTTCAATTTCATGTCATTTCATGCAACATGAACATGGATTTTGACTCGTGTTCAATTTTTTTTATCAGCATTTGTTGATAAATTTCTTGGGTTCAGCATACATCTGTATTTACTTGGTCTTTTGTTAATCAAGTTCCATGTTTCAGCTTGATATCTTCCATTTACACTTTTTGAGATGTTTCTGCTTGTCAATTTCGTTCAACCATCAGCTTGATCATGCTGTTGGAGAAGGGAGAGTTAATAACTATACTTCTTGGTGGCAGGTATATCTAAACAAGATGGGGATCATAGAAAAAATAAAAGAAATTGAAGCCGAAATGGCCCGGACACAGAAAAATAAAGCCACAGGTTATTTATTCTTTACTTTAGATGTTACAAGATAACAGCCTTGCCTCATATTAGTTTATATTCTTATTTTTCTAATATTTCTACATGTCAAAATAATTTGTTGCTATATAGCATGTTGCGTTACCTCAGGTAAAAGGGGAGAAGTGATCATTATCATAGTCTTGACTCTATTTTGAGAATTATTTTTTTATAGCATTAAATGAAAATTTCCTAGTTGCTTTCTATTTCTTTTATTTTGTATCTTATAAATTGTAGGTGTGCCCCTACTTGTAAAGGATGCAATTTTCCCATTTCTTTTCTATTTCATATATCGAGCCAATATCTTATTCTAAATTTGTGGTTCCAGTAATGCAGAGTCCTGAGAACTAGCCCAAATTATGATTTAGGTCAGAATCTGCTAGGGCTTTTTAGGGAGATAAACAGATTTTCTAAAGTGTGGAAACAGAGGTGAACAAAATTTAGTATAATAGCAAAGAAACAGGAAAAAATGAGCAGCACTTCCAGAACAGAGTACAATTAGAGTTATGTAGATTGAAAGAGCAGAAATAGAATAGGATAATTTCAGAGGCAAAAAGCAGGGAAACGTAAACAGTAAGAAAATAAGACAGAATTAGAAACCTGAAAGAGAAATAAAAGTTTTAGGGTATGAAAAGAGGAGTTCTGTACTTTCAAACCTTATTAAACCAGGTTGGGTTCTCACTTTTCAGACCAGACAGTCAATATCAACTGTTTCAGAATTCCTGATGCAGTTGTGACTGCCCAATTGGGCTTCGGGAGACTTTATTTCGGGCCAAGAATGGGTTCTATGGGCCTTGGATTACTTGTTTATGGGGTATTTAATGGGCCTCGGATAGCTTGTTTATGGGGTATGTAATTGGCCTAAATTATATGCCCATAATGTGGGGGAAGTCAGTACAAGAATAAGTGTCATTGTTAGAAGAGTTTGAGTTGGATTAGGCATTGTTAGCAAATATAGGAGTTTGAGTTTGAGTTTGAGTTAGAGTTAGATTAGGATACTTGTTAGCAAATATAGAGTTATGTTTTGATTCGATTTAGTTAATTCAGTCTGTGAGAGTGATTAGGAGGACTTTTTTGAGTCTAGTTAGGAGTTTTAATGAGTCATTATACATGTAAAAACCCCCCATCATTCAGACATGTTTTTTGGTTGTGAAATTTTTTGTTTTTTTTTTTAAAGAGTTCTGGTGTCGTATAGCCATGCATACAGGATTAGTGTTCTGGATCTGGCCATTTGCTCCTCGCCCTCAATTCCTCTCTACTGTTGTTTGTCATATTCTTCTTATCCTGCTTCTTCTCTTGATCCCTATTATATTCTCTGCTTCTCCTCCTGTTCTTCAACTTGATTTCAGTGTTCTGCAACAATTCTTCCTGGATATTAATTCTGACTTACTAATATGAATATTTGAGAATTGTTCTTCAAATTGATCTCTAGTTTGGTTTCTTAGTTCTTGAAGTTGGCTTGAAATATAAACGGTCAGAGAATCATCTACCAATTCTACTATGATTTTTGAGATTCTCATACCCGTTGATAGATCTGTTGAGCCCTTACACTCTACCAGGTTTTTTAGTCAGATCTGTCCGTTGTTTGTTGATTATTCAATACCAGCAAAAAGATTCAAATCTGGTCTTCAGCAAGTACATTCAGTTAGTTAGGTCAGCTTTAATTCTTCTTCTTCCTTTTCTAGACTTTGAATCCCCATCACCATCTCAAAAGGATAGCATGAATCCTGTTTTGGAGAGTATATGAAGAACTTTCATTGTTCTCTTCTGGTCTATCAATGGCTTACGTATAGGTAAGGGTCCAAGCATCAGTTTACAGAACAATGACTCACTAAATTTAGAAATAGAAGTAGGACCCAGAACTCAGTGAAAAAAAAGAAATTGAAACTTTCTAGTTGCTGAGGTTAGTTTTTGGTAGAACAACAAAGGAAACCGAACATTGGCTAGGCTCTTGCAAGAATTAGAAACTGACAAAGAACAAATTGGAACTAAGAAAAGACTGCTGGAAAGACAGAAGAGGTTCTGGGAACCCCACAGCAAGGGTTTTTCCTTAGCCTATTGTCTTCTTTTGCTTATCTGCTGCATCATCTCATTAATTTATTTCCCTGATTAATATCCAATATGTGAATTCAAAATATTTTGTTGTTTTTTTCTTCTTCTTTCAGCATCATTTCCAGTTCACTTTTGTCTTCATTTAATTTGTTAAATAGTATTGAAAAATACAACTGATATCTTTCAATACAGAGTATCATCTTGGACAGCTAAAGGCAAAGATAGCAAAGTTAAGGACACAGTTGTTGGAGCCTCCAAAAGTAAGCAGTGTTCCTTTCCGTGGTTGATCTTATGTTTGTTCCTTACGCCTGCAAACCACTTAGTTATGTATATGCAATATGCTCTGCTAAAACTTATTCTAAATGTGGTGGGGTTGCTACATGATTGCGGTTTCCCCCTTACATACTATGCTCTACATTCTATTTAAGGTCAACCGGTATGGATATGCTATGTGCCTATGTGTATCATCATTTATCTTTAATATTATACATTGATTGGAAGGAAAATCCTACTTATATCCAAGTCTCACATGTGCCTGTAATTCTCAAGTAGCCTAATTATTCACTTTAGTGCAAAAGTTTTTGTGGCTGAGCGCTGAGGAAGTTTAAAAGAAGTTATCTTTGGATGGTCCACCTAGTTATGCCACATGGCATGATGCTGCAATTTTAGCTGTTGGATATCTTGGGAATGATCTTGATTGGCCACATGTCAAATTTTGCACTCAAAATAAAATCATTTACCTTCCCATGCATGGGCTTCTTTCCTTGTATTTTTCAGCTGCTATGTGTTGGCATGTACTAATTTACCCTCTGATGGTCATGAACTTTCAAAGCTCTATTTTGCCACAAAGCTGTGTGATGTAGATAAGTCACTTGGGCTTATTTTATTACAAATAAGCCTTGGGTTGTGTTATGTATGTGTTGGGCCTTTGATCCCATGGGTTTTCTTTGAAATTGACCACTTTAACAGACCTAAAATATGGGTAGAAGGTAGGAAAACGGTATTTTATTCATTAGTTTAATTAGTTGCTATTTAATTCAATAAAGGCCCATTAGGCCATTAGTTGGTTGTAAAGTCCTATATGGACTATTAGGTAGTTAATCTTACTCCATGTTGGAGTCATAAAGTCAAGTCCTAGTCCTATTTTGAATTCTTTGTTGTAGTAGGAATGTCTAGTCTTATTGGGAAACTAGCTCCTAGTTGTAGTAGGAGTGTCTAGTCTTATTGGGAAACTAGCTCATAGTATTAGTATGATTGTAAACTTCCCCTCTATAAAAAGAGAGGCATATGTACCATTATTGGATAGATTTGAATGAAAGAAAGTTTGCAACTAAATGTTTAGAGCAGCTGAGATAGCTGTGGGTGAGAAGCTTAGGCTGAGATAGCCACTTCCTTTATTCTCTTTCACCCTTCTCAATCCTCCATCTGTTTTTTTTTTATTTTTTATTTTTTTATTTTTTTTATTTGCTGTAACATTCAAGAGGTATAGTACAGATTTTGATAAAAGTCTCCAGAAATCAGAACCGATCAGCAATCCTAGTGGGAATAGGAGAGAGATCGATTTCCTCTCTTTCTCTCTTCTGTACTCTGTTCAGCCAGGTCTTCAATCAAGGTATTACAGGCCTCATAAAGGTCGCACGATCCTTACCTAGTCACTGTTGGAAGCATTCAGCTACTGTTCTTGAAGGTTCTTCTCAGTTTTCTCTCCTAGGTTAGAAAATCAAGAAAGCTTGTAACTTCACAAACAACCGTCAGAATCCTCTCAACTTTGGGGGTTTTTGTACCCTCCATAGGGACTATCTTGGCCCAAGAGTGCAACTCAATCGAACTCCTACAGCCCTGGCCGCACTCTCTCTCTCTCCAGCTCTATAACATGTTTTTCTCTCTCCTATCGGGTTAGGTTTTGGGCTGGTTTTGCTCCTATATGGGTATTGTATCCTTGGGGATTTATTTGATGGTATTATTTCTTTGTTTCTTACTCCTATTTGTATTGTTTGGGGTTATAAACTGCGGAGTTAGTTACTTGTAATCTACTCCTGCATTACTGTGTTTATTTCATTGTAAAATATTTTAGGTGATTTTTGAGAATCAATCAATCAATACAGTACTGTATGAGGATTAGAAAGGGAGAAAAATGTTCTACTGGTATGCAATACAAAAAGTTGGCAAACAACACCGTTTTTGAAATTCAGGATGTTGTTTTGCCAAATTAGTTATGGTACCTCGACTGTTGGCACTCTTGGTACTCATTCACCCGTCATATGGCTGGATTATTTCCCTCACTGAGTCATGTCCAACCAAACAAATGTGAAATGGTGGAAAAAAAATATAAAACAAAATTTATAAATAATAATTATTTTCCTGTAAAATATTTTACGGTGAAACAAACACAATTAGCCAACTCCATTTGGACTGAAATGTGACATATGAGTGTGGGACCTTGGGATCTACCTGCATGGCTGCATCTACAAAATCCTGCCATGTTGCAGAACTAGTGCCCATCCAAAGATTCCTGTTCTGAAACACTGTCCATGAAATTTACTCTAGTTTTCAAGAATTGTTGATGCTTTTGTCTGCTTTTTTCTGTTATAGGTTTATAGCCTTTGATCCCCCCTCCCCTCTTGGAATAAACTGCAAGTATTTGCTGGGTTTCTCAATTATAGATGTCCTTTCATATGTGCTTTAAATTCTTATTTTGTTCTCTCCTTCCATAATTTTAATTTGGCCATCATTTCTTTGTAAATGTTATGGACCAGGGTTCTAGTGGAGCTGGAGAGGGTTTTGAAGTTACAAAATTTGGCCACGGACGTGTTGCACTAATTGGATTTCCAAGGTTTGTCACTTTTCAGGAATTAGAAATACGATTTTCTCTAAAGGTAGGAGTCATGTGCTTCCTACCTCTTGTTGTGATGATACTCCCACTTTGCTGAAGGTGAATCTTCTTGCCCGGGCCATCGATTGTGCCCGAGGAATGTTAAAAGTTTCGCTAATTTAAGATAGCCGTTGGCATTGGGATGCTAGGACCCTTTTCGCAGTTGTGTGATGGTCTATGTAACAGTAGGAAATTTAAAGGAAGACAGTTGTCTTAGAAGATGTGTCAACATTAGCTTACATTACTATAATATTTATATATTACAATTATATTTTCTTGCTAAAGTAATACCATTTATCCTACTTGCTTACTGAAAAGAAAAGCCAAGAGTTGATTGATTGCCTTTGCATCATATAATAAAAAACAACATGCGGATGCTTTATTTCCCTCTCTGACCCCTCTTTTCTTGATTAGTAAATATGATTTCCTGAACAGATAATGCAGTTCAAGGATCTAGAAAGGAAGATAGAAGAAAGAACTACAAGCAGGATCACTATTTTCAAACTATATTTGAGAACTTGAAAAAATATGGTATATGTTGATGATCAGATTTCAGTAATTGATGAGATAAGTTTAAAACAGAACTCAGAATGATAGATCTGAATATCAGAAGCTGAAAAGATCCAGTAATATGAGATCAATGTGGAGAATAGAAAGGAAGAGAGATTAAATAAGAGATTCAAGAAGTAGAATAGGGAGAAGAATTAAGAAAGATGGCACCTGATTGTAGGAGATGATTAGAACTAGGAGGAGGCAGTATAAGAGCAGGCAGACAATCCCGTATGCACTATTCTGCAGCACCAAAACTTGTAAGAAAACTCAATATTGTTTATTTTAATCATGTCTAACTGATGGGTGTGCGTACATATCTAATGATTAAAATTTCCCAATCTAACTCCTAAAAGGACTCCTAAAGTCCTAATCACTTTCACACCATAAATAAAGTAAATAGACTCAAAACAGAACTCTTAAAAGGCTACTAAATATCCTAATATAACTAAAACACTTAGATTTAATGACTAATCCTGTATGCTAACTTCATCCCCACCACTTTTGGGCCTATACATTAGGCCTGTTGCAATGAAACCCAAGAAAATAAAAGGTGCAACCTATAATATAACTACCCAAAGCTTATTTTTAGCCAGTTGTACAGCCACCTGCCACTTGTGGGCCTTCCAAGTTGACATCTAGACCTCCATAAGGGGGATCATATTCTAATGCAGCCGCATCAGCAAATAGAGGTTTGTTTGCTTGTCGGTTATTGTAGAAACTGCATGCTTGTGATACTTTATCTTTGCAAAATAACTGAATTTTCATTTTTGTGGTAGTGTGGGGAAGTCAACACTTTTAACTCAGTTAACGGGGACACATTCTGAAGCTGCATCCTATGAGTTCACAACTCTTACGTGTATTCCTGGTATTATCCATTACAATGACACTAAAATTCAACTTCTTGACCTCCCTGGAATCATTGAAGGTGCTTCAGAAGGCAAGGGACGTGGCAGGCAGGTAAACAACCCAAGCAATTATTCTATGCATTTTTTGTGTCATTATTTGTTTATATAACAATTTTGTCATCTTCTTCTTCTCTCTCTCTCTCTCCCTATAATAATAGAGATGACCTCTATAGAGAAACTAAGTGTTGCACTAATTTGTTCTACTTGTCTAAGTGAGAAGAATTACCTTTGAAAATACAGAAGTTTGACATAATGTCTCATCTGACAGGTTATTGCGGTGTCTAAATCATCAGACATTGTGTTGATGGTTCTTGATGGTTCTAAAGTAAGTTCACTTTTGTAGCTATCTCCCGTTGTTATTGTGTAGCCTACCGGTTTTCAATTTGTAATGTTTACCCTCTAGCACCCACAATGCTTTCCTGTTTTTTCATTCAAAAATAAGATGACTCCAGACATAATGCCAGACAGGTTTTTTTGGATTCTCGTATTGCTTTATTTTTTTCCGGCATCTTCAATGATTATTTATTTTATTCAATTTTTTGAACTGCAGCCCCATAATGCATATGATTTTTCTTTGATTGGCTTACTTTATACCCTGTAGCTTAATTCATTCTTTATTTTCTTTGAGGAATGAAAAAGGATAATTTTATATCTTTTTTGATAAATCCTTAACATGACAATGCTTTGTGAACTGTGTCACATAACAAGATTACATTTTTTCCCCATATGGCAGACTTGGATGGGTACAAGTGGGCCCATGTGATTCAGGACGTCCCACCCACCTCACTAGTCACTTTTTAGCATGAAATAAGCATAGGAAGTGGTTAAATGTGAGTTTGAAGTTTCATAGAAGCACAAAGATGCAATTTCACTGTAATGGAATCTCGTACTATTGTAGATACTGAAGTCACAAAACTGATGTCCTTTTTGACGAGAGGCTTTGATGTGATCCCTGTTGAATATTTCCTTTTTGTCCTCGAATAGTTTCTCATAAATTTCATTCGAATTAATTTTCTAACTTGTATAGTACACCAAAATATTTGTATAGATGTATTAATTTGACCTTAGTTTCACTCACTTTTGATTTGCTTTTCAACCTATATGGTATAATATCTGCAACAAAATCTCGAGAGCACAAAACATACTCTTTTATTAGGGTGCTGCATTGGGCTGCAGCTAGTGCCGTATTCAAATAAGTCCGTACTCCTTATCTGTGGGTTGTTGGCATGGTCAGAGAGAGCATAGGGACTACTTTCTTGGTTTACTGAAACCTTATTGGGGAGGATGACTTGGTGAGTGCTAAGCTTATGTCCTTCTGCATTGGTTGAACTTATATTAGAGATGTGGTATTGGTAAAATTGTGGTTCAAGGTGCCACAGCAGTTGTGATTGGTTGGCCTAGATATGCCAGAGACCAGCTGATGGAGTGGCTAGAGAAATAGAGGAAGAAGGGCTAGCATATGGGTCTATTCCTAGTTCTAGTAGGTTTCAGTCCATATTAGTCAGATTGTGGGTCAGTTTCCTTTGTTAGCATTCGGATTGAAGTCTTGGTATTAATTCTAGTGGCATCAGTAGTTTAACATTTGCACTCTCTCTTTTAAATATTTAAGTTGGAGTCCTAGTTAGTAGGAATTGTAAAACAGTTATAGCATCAGGTTTATTTAAAGTTTTCCTTTTGTAATTCTGATTTCTACTTGGGTTGGAAGAAGGGAAGTCTGTTTCTGAAGCTTATGATTCTCTTTGGTACCAATTCTCATAAACAATTGTTTCATTTCTCAGAAAGGGTTTTTTAGAATGGATACTGAATGAGAAAGAGACGTAGTTTAGCTACAAATTTGGATAAGAAAACGAAAGTGGCGCCCCAGTCCTCTTGTCCCCCCCCTCCCTCCCAATATGTATATTATATATTTAATATTCACTGATGTTAGTATATTGATAAAACTGCTCTGTTTTCTAATGTTTACCTTCAGTTTTAGCTGTTCCCCCTTGTCTGGATTTCTAGAGTTTGTTCTACCAGCACTCCTTGTTTATGTCAACACAATATTTGTTTCCTTATCGACAGATCCTAGTAATGCGAATATGCTTGATCATATAATTATAAGGCATAGTTTTCAAAGTTTTAGGTGACCCAAGGCACTGGAGAGGGGTCAAAAACTAAGGCGACAAAGTGCCCACCTAGGCGTCTTATTTCTTTTATATGTTTATTATTATGTATCCATTATATCTAGTATAGAATAATATAATTATGCTTACACATTACAGCAACAACAAGAGAGATTGAATCTAGGCACTAATTGGCTTCTATATCTGGCAACATCATGTCAGAAAAAACATTATTTAGCTGGCATGGGGGAAAAATGTAATGTAAAGAAGAGGACAAGAGAAGTGAACTAGTGAAGTTCAATTTTTTCCTTCAAAATTTTTTTTTTTTTTTTTGGTTAGTAATTGTTCCCATGCTTCTCACCTATATACAAACTTGTACCCAAGCAGATAAAAATGTTAGAACCAGCATTATTTAGAGGGGGAAAAAAAGCGAAGTAAAAAAAATCATCCTTCTAGAGAATAAGGCGGGTGACTGCCCAGACCTTGGAAACCAGATTGGACACTTAGGCGACGCCTTGATCTCTATGTTATAAAGAATTTCTGAAACATAAATTGTGTGTTCCTTGTTGAGATGCTATGTTAAAGTGCTATGCATGATATTTTCCATCTATTTCTCTCAAAAAAATTCATCTTTTCTGTATGTATCTTCTCTCTCTCTTTTTTTTTTTTTCTTTTT
>NC_056560.1:4414872-4489621 GCF_013358625.1 Macadamia integrifolia | reverse complement strand
TTAGTGAACCGATCGATTTTATTTTTCCGAGTCACTACTTCACCTATGAACTTCGCATCGTAGATTTCATAGCATTCGATCATGGTTTTGATGGTGACTTCATACAGACAAAGATGGATATTGATCGATTGGTGTTGATTCTCCCGTTCTACAAAACTCGTGGACGAGTTTTTCTCAACATTGGAGGAATTGATGTAGATAAGTCAGTTAATGAGCTTATTTTATTGTAAATAAGCCTTGAGATGGGTTATGTATGTATTGAACCTTTGATCCTATGGGTTATCTTTGTAATGGGCCGCTTTAATGGGCCTAAAATATGGGTAGCAAGTAGGAAAACGAGATTTAATTCATTAGTTTAGTTAGAGTCTTGTTTTGAGTTTATTTCCTTTGTTATTGCAGTTATTAGTCAGTTTAGGTTAGTTAGTTACCTGCTTCATGTTGGAGTTATAGTCCTAGTCCTATTATGAGTTCAAGTCTTGCTAGGAGTGTCTAGTCCTATTTGGAAACTAGCTCTTAGTTATGATAGGATTGCTATTTTGTCCTCTTTAAATAGAGGAGCCTATGTACTCATAAAGACAGATTGAAGAAAATATGAATTGAGTTTGAGTATTGAGAGCCTTAGGGCTGTGTGTGATTCCTCCCCCCTCTTTCTTTATGCGATCTCTCTTCTCCTCTATTGTGAATCTAATCAAGGAGCTACTGCCAAGGGTTGTTTAGAAGGCACGATAGGATTACTTAATCCTCTTCTTAAAGCTATTTGGATCACCCAGTTGTTATTCCTGCAGAAATCTTTAGATTCTCTCTCTTAGGTCTGAAAATCAATAAGGTAAATATCTCATCAACCATCCATTAAAAGTCTCAAATTTTTAGGTTTTTGTACCCTCCCTAGGGGCTACCTATGCCCAAGAGTGTAACTCAGTTGGAGTCCTACAGACCTGGCCGTGCCTCTCTCTCTTCAGCCATATTACAGGCCTTTCTTTCTCCTATCGGGTTGGGTTTTGGGCTGGTTTTGCTCCTATATTGGTACTGTATCATTGGGGGTTTATTTGAGGCCTTGAGGGTCTTATTCCCTTGTTTCCTGGTCCTATTTGTCTTGTTTGGGGTTTATAAATTGTGGGAGTTAGTTTCTTGTGATCTACTCCTACATTATTACCGTGCGCCAAGGTCTGCCTTTGTTAAACTGTCAGCTCCAAAGGAGTGAAAAAGTACATCTATTTGTAAATCTCCAAAAGATTATTCTGTCTATTCCTTCTTTAACTACAACTAAAATTAGCATAACAGAACTCGGAGCAATTATCCTAGGGCTGGAGGTTTCTCTGGCTACTGGATGGCCTAAAGTGTGTGTGGAGGGGCACTCCCAACTGGTGATTTTTTGGCTTAAAAAGCAGGAGGGGAAGAGATCCTGGAGAGAATCTTTTCCTGTCTAAGAAAGCAATACTGTTTGTAACGGAACCTAAACACCAGAATCTGAAGAAGAAGGAACGGAGAGGACAATGGAAGGAGAGAAGAGAGTTGTTGATGGCACATGATAGATCCAGCTTGTTTGTCTATCGCGGTGCTCACCTTTATTTGTAATCCAACAAGTAGAGTAAGACTCCAACACCTAATTATAATCTAACAAGGAAAGAAATAAAGCCAAAAGAAGCTCTCGACTCGAAGACACAACTCCCTACATGATGGGGACCACCCCCCCGCCCCACCCCCCAAAAAAAAAATATATATATATATATTATGAACACTCTTCGATACTGTTTTCTTCCCAAGGGGAGTTTATTTTCACTTGGAGGAAGAGGTTGGCGGATCCAGCATAGGATGAGCATGCAGGGGTGTGGTTTGGCAATCATTATATTTGGGCCCTGACCTCTCGCGGAGTTCTCTTTTGAGGTTTTTGGCTTTCCTCCTGTTGTTATTGTATATTATTGTGTATTCTAGCTTTTTTCTTCAATAAAATTTTCAGTTATCTATCAAAAAAGAAAAAAAGAACCCTAAAACTTCCATGGGCTAAACTGGTTTTGGACTCCTACTGAAGATAGGCGATGGGATCCTCAATCTGCAAACGCCAGAATGACAGATTTTCTTAAAACTCAGAAAGACCAGTCTGATGGGACTGATTCTTTGGTTGATTGGTCAATTTAAGCTGTGTAACAAATCCGCAAAATTAGATTGGGGTCCAATGGTCGGAGATGGAGTTTCAAAGGGTCTAAAAAATAGCAGGTAGTCCTAAAATAGCAACTCAAATTCAGATACTGTAGTGAGCTCACAATGTAGAAACTTACGCCCAACATAGAAGGTTTGAGCGAATAGAAGTCCGATTTAGTAACTCAAAAGTATTAGAAAGCAGAATAGAAGTAAAACTCAATTAGAAACATGTTTGAAATTAGTAACTGGAACAAAATAGAATGTAGCCACTTATCAGGTTTAGAAACTGCAGCAACAATAGATGGGACTAGAAACTGTGCAGATTTGGAAATAGAAACTTCAGTAATTTAGAAACTGTAACTAAATCCTGTTTGATAACTGCAGTAGTATAACTTCTGATCGGCAGAACTTCAGAAACAGCACACACAGGCTTCACTAGAACCAGGGGTTGATGTTCAGAAAGGATCCCAGAACCAGATGTATGATTTAGAGTTCAGAAACTGACCTTAATAACTGAAGAAAAAGAAGAGAAAAAAGTAGAAGATAGAAGAAGAATAGAAGAATGAAAGAAAAAAGAAAGGGTATTTTAGGCACTCACCTAACTATGGGGAAGGCATCCACCAACTCCAACCTTGGCATCCCACCAAGGTTTCCCTGCTGCATCCCACAGTGGTGCAGTTTTGAATCCCACAAACCATGCTTCGTCTCTCACAAAACTCAGAAGCTCAAGGTCTAATCTTTTTTCTCATATCATTGGTAGTATTCTAGTAGGTAGGATCCCCTACTCTTTATTTATAACTTCATGGAAACAAGCAAAATAGGAAACCCCTATGTATTGTAGGGAGAATCCCTAACAATTTAAGTTCCATCAAAATAGAAGCTATTCTAAAACATTAAAAAGATAGAAACGAACTACTTATTCCCGTCTAGGAGTTAAATCCCTAATATTTGGGCTTATAGAATTGGCCCATTACAATAGTAAACCCAAAAATATAAAGCCCATAGCCCATACAAACAATTGGGCAGTTAAATTAAGACTATTAATCCATTCTTGGTCCAGTTTGATGGCCTGATTTGCTGCTGGCCTATTGTTCTTTGAACTTTATCACTAGGACTTCAACTCTGACTTAAAACTTCAAATAAGAGAGTGCTTACCAACTCCCAACTTAGATGGAGGAACTTTGCTTTGTTATTGAGCTTTCACTTGAATTCACAGAGGTCAAATGTGGCACCCCAACCACTGTTTTCTGGTTTACTGTGACGCACTAAACATAGAATTAAACTAATGCATGTGAAATGTTCTTTAGTCCTTGGGGAACGGGTTGGGGACTAATATCTACTGATGGATACAATAGAGAATGTGTTCATTACTTTCTGAGGCTCATTATATTCATGCTTTTTATCTCTTTGCAGATATACTTCAAGAAGAAAAAGACGGGGGGCATTTCTTTCAACAGCACAATACCTTTGACTCATGTGGATGAGAAACTTTGTTACCAAATTCTTCATGAATACAAGATACACAACGCAGAGGTACATTGTTATGTTTTCTCCAGTTTTAGTAAAATTTCCATAAAGTAATTTCCATTGTTCTGAGACTTCTAATATGTAAATTCCAAATTTCCAATATTGTATTATTGTGTCTTGCTACTTCTTGTGATGGAAGAGTCCTTTTATTGAAGTGGGATGCAAGAATAAGGTTTGACCATGAAGTTTTGATCATAGTTGTCAAGGCGTCACCTAGGCATCCAGGCTCCCTTTGCTGGAAGGGTACCTTGGTTGCCTAGGAACCTCCTTGGTGCCTTGGTTTTTTCCCCCCCTCCACCGTCTTGGGTCACCTAGCCACCTTGACAACTATGGGCTTGATAGTCTTGTTGATTATATTCTTTATACTTGGAAGTTATAGAAGCATTTAATCTTGATACTATGATCCTCCTCCTTATTTTGTAATATTTATATATTCTGTAGCAAATGTCAGCTTCCTGGCCAAAGCAGGTGCTGTGTCCTTTACCTAAGGAACTTCAAGCTGCTTGGAAAATAGGAGTGCAGGGACAAAGAGATTCCCAAGAATGAAAAGATATTTTTGCTGTTATAAAATGCCTCCTAATCCTAGAATACTAAGAACAAATCTTCTGAAAATTTTGAAGCCTTTTTCTTATTGGCCTTTTAATTCTGTAATTTTCTGCCCTACATCTTGTTTACGGTAATAGGTTTCTAGTTTTGGATCACCTAGATCTTTTGCTAGGCAACTTCTGTTTCTGCCACAGGCCCACATGCAAGGATGATGTGGTTGATTCAGATTGTCCATCTGATAGATAGTGAACACATGGGGGACTGCCAACTCGGCCATGTGTTTGAAAAGTTATCCTGCCCATGCTGTATGGCCCATCAAGCTTTTGTCCTTTTTCCTCATAATTATTCATATTGAAGTTTTTAACCTTTTTGTTCCAGCTTGGCTTTCTTATTTTACAAAATTCAAAGTTAACCATCAGAG
Organism: Macadamia integrifolia; assembly: GCF_013358625.1. Lineage (NCBI taxonomy): Eukaryota > Viridiplantae > Streptophyta > Magnoliopsida > Proteales > Proteaceae > Macadamia > Macadamia integrifolia. The sequence goes on along the minus strand of NC_056560.1, from coordinate 4,484,988 downwards.
AGAGTTTAAATTTCTTGAAATAGATACCCTGAAAAGAGGGTTATTTATATCCATCTATCTAGTGCTTGGGCTGAAATTCTCCACTTGAACAGGGGATCCACTAGATGGATTGACATTTTCTTTTCCTACTTTTATGAAGTGTGTGCTTATGATTATGAATTTATAAAGGAGAGGAAATATACAACAAGCAAAGGGTTAGCAGATTATCCCTATATATAAAAGAAATGATTCTATTTATCCGAGTCACAAATGCTGCTATGTTCTGATGTTACACTGCTATATATGGCTGTTCCATTGTATGCCCTGTACATTCATCTATATTTTCTGTTAGCCGGTGACCTCCCATAACTTTGTAGTAGTAATATTGCATTATACACATGAATTGGTTAAAATCTTTAGGCATTATGAACAATATATGGCTTATCTGCCTGAATCTCATGCCCTTTGTTGATGGTTTAAACTTTAGGTGTTATTCCGTGAGGATGCTACAGTGGATGATCTCATAGATGTAATTGAGGGAAACCGTAAGTACATGAAATGTATATATGTCTACAACAAGATTGATGTCGTTGGTATTGATGATGTTGACAGACTAGCCCGTCAGCCAAATTCCATTGTCATCAGTTGCAACCTGAGGGTAAGTTCTGTTAAGAGATTCGTAGTACTGCAGGGATATTTCTGTAGTGTCTTTATGTTATTATTTCCTAATGTGTAATTTACGCATAAACATGTTCTTACTTGTAAATAAATCATATTTTAATGTTTATAAATCCATGATTAGACATTATTCTGTTCTCTCTGATCTGCTCTTTCTCTCCTCCTACTTTCTTTCTTTCTTCTCTCTGTGCTCAGGTACTAATTTCAGGTTTCAATATTGTCACATGGTATGATTGGTATCAGAACATTGATTTCAGTACCTGCTGTTCTCTTCCATCATTGTTTTGTGATTGTTAGGATTATTCTCTATTTTGTGGTGTGCAGCCACCTATGCTGCTGTGTTCAGTAGAACTCTAATTTCTTAAACATGCACTACTAGGGTTTCTTCAAAGATTAAGAATTTTGATCTTGAGGCAGGTTTCGATCCAGCTCAAAACCAAGATATGGGTTGAAATCAGGTACTTTTGGGGAAAAATTCGATGTCGTGGGATGGTCGAAACTACTGAAATTGGTTGAAACTAGTCGAAACTGGGCTGGTCAAAAGGCTCAAAACTGGGAAGTTTTGATTGAGATTTAGAACAATATGGTTTATTCAGGTACTGCTGAAGTGATTACTGGAGGAGTTGTGGGTGTTTTATAAAGAAGTCCACTTGATGATGCAATTCATCTGTGGAAGGGTTTTCTGTTTTGTTACCTGCGCAGGGGATTTTTCTCCATGTGCAGGAGGGTTTGATCTCCCTGTGGTATTTTTGGTGCTGTTGATATATTCTTCTCATCTGGTAAGTCAAGAATAATATTGCGAGTACAGTATTGAGGACCGCTCATTTTTTCTCTGTATTGGATCTCACAGATTTTCTCAGTTCTTGCAACCCTAATTATTTGTGAGATTTTTTCAAGAACACTATTTATTGTGGGTTGATCATTGTAAAACTCTGGGGATATGTTATCTATATATTGGAGTATTTGTGGTCATTTTAGACCTAACAAACAACTCCAACCCTATGCTGTTTTAGGGTTTCACACTTTCCGAGCCCTAACAAACAATGTCCAAATCACTTTCGTAAAATTGTATGGTGCTTCAAATTATCTTTTCTGGGCCTAGGCCATTTAAGGTGTATATCACTGCCAAAAGAAAGATGGATTATATGATTTCTCCTCCACCTACCGCAAACTCACCTAAATATAGGGAGTGAATGACAGAGAATGCTACGTTGCTTTGTTGGCTGTGAAATAGTATGCAGCCTTTTGTGGCTGCCAATGTTAATTTTCATACCACAGCCAAGGGTGTCTGGAAATGATCTCAAGGAGTCTTATTTGCACTCAAACCTATGGAGTTGATTATTTGGAGATATTCTCTCCTATTAGTCGCCTAAATTCTGTGAGAGTTTTGATCTCTTTGACTGTTAATCTTGATTGGCCTCTATTTCAGCTAGCCATTAAGAATGTTTTTCTGTATAACGATTTGCATGAGGAGGTCTATATGGAGCAACCTCTGGGGTAAGTTGCTCAGAAGGAGAATGCACAAAATGTTTGAGGCTGAACAAGGCTATTTATGGGTTGAGCAATCCCCGAGACCCTAGTCTGAAAATTTTAGTTAGGCTGTCTCTGGCTATACAAGTACAACAACTCAGCCTTATCCCAACTAAATGGGGTCGGCTTCTTGGGTCCTTGCCCTCCAATCATCTTTATTCGAGGTCATGCTTGATACAAGGCCTAAGCTATGCATGCCTTTCCTCACTACTTCTCCTCGGGGTCATTTTAGGTCTTCCCCTGATTCTTTTAGATCCTTCAATCTGAATCAAGTCACTTCGTACTGGAGCGTCCAAAAGCCTCCGTTGAACATGGCCTTTCCACCTAAAATTACTTTCTTGATACTACAAGAAACACAAGTAATATTGTCAAAAGTTCTTCATTTAATCTCTCTACTGCGAAATGAAAAAAAAAAAGAAGTAAAATCTTGGTTGGCTTGTTTTCTTTGTAGACTTGGTCAATGGTATGACCTAATGATTTGGTTCGGTGTTTTAATCTTGGGTTTAAAATCTGTCTTCGGTTCTTCTCTTGCTCAGCTTGAAGACTGTTGGCCAAAATGCTGAGAATTAGGATTCTGTCAAAATTTAAAACCTTGCATGCTAACCTGTCTGAGTTGATTAAGATTTAAGACTGCCATGAATTGGTGATTCGATCACAAAAATTGGGCAAGCTTCAAACATGAATAGGTTGTGAGGTTACCTCGTAGTATGGAAGCAAATTGTTTACCTTAATGAATCTATATAGTTCTATGAAAATTGCAATGTAATGAGTTTCATTCTGTTGTTGAAGTAGCTTGAGAAGCATTGACACGCATGTTTTGATTCATTGAACAGCTGAATTTGGACAGACTATTAGCGAAGATGTGGGAGGCAATGGGGCTTGTAAGAGTTTACACAAAGCCACAGGGGCAGCAACCTGATTTTGCAGACCCTGTAGTTCTTTCTTTTGTAAGTTATCTGTCCTGTGCTTCAATAAGTTTTTGGTTGTCAAACATTTAGTAAAGGAGATTGTCCTTATTGATCTGCGTTTCCTTGGTGTCTGATTTTAGGACAGGGGTGGCTGTACAGTAGAAGACTTCTGTAACCACATACACAGAAATCTGGTGAAGGAGGTGAAATATGTGCTTGTATGGGGCACTAGTGCAAGGCACTATCCACAGCATTGTGGTCTTGCTCATGTTCTCCATGATGAGGATGTGGTTCAAATTGTAAAGAAAAAGGTATGCCTACCAGTTTCCAAAATTTCTTGGCTTTTGCTTGATCAATAGGTAGGCATCCATACTGCCTAGTAGGGTGGATGTTAGAAGGTAACATAAATTGCTTCTACATTAGTGTTGTGACAACTGACAAGTATGTGTCTCCACTCTGAACTGGCTGTGACAAGCAGGAGTGCAGCATATATGAACTGCAAATGAAGAGCTTGTTTTGCAGTGATTTTGTAGTGAAACTCCTTCCTCTCCCCACCCCCCCTTTTTCTCCTTGTGTCTCACAAAACCACTGTGTTATATCTTAAGTTGGCTTGAATCCTGTGTGACTTGGCTGATTTGTTTGTTCATAATTCAACAGTTCCGTGTATACCATGTCAAATTCATAAAATTCATGCAAACACTGACATTAGTATTTGCGTGTGTAACTATTACGACATCTATTCCAAGTGTTGGTATACACATTTCAAATACGTAAATCATATTCTTAAAATTCAGGTTTTTTTTTTAGGTAGAACATAAGGTCACTTGAACCATTGACCTCTTAATCCTCATTCCTCAAATAGGTTCTCAACCACTAGGCTAACCACAGATAAATTAAATTAAATTTTCTTCACCCTTTTGAAGCAAATATGTTCCAAAAAAGAAGAATTTGTTGTAACTGGACTGTGAATTTGCCCAAGTATTGAGGCCATCGTTTCGAGGATATCCACGGCAGTATCATTTTGATGGTTAGTAACGATTGTGTTTGAGAATTCTGATCTAGATTTGTCGAGGGAAATTCTGTTTCTCCAATGGTTACTAAACTTTGCATTGGAGGTGACCCATCTGTCCAAACCGTTCCCCCTGCATTAAGGTAGTAGAGCTCATTGAAGAGAGTGATAGGGTTCCATTCAGGAACTCTAGTGTTGTTACACTGGTAATTTAAAATGGTATAAACTGTCTATGTTTGACTTGTTACTTGGTGAAGTTTAGCATATGGCTTCCAACTGCAACTAGAAGTTCAGCTATTTTCCAAGTTCAGACATTCAGTAACTGTATGGTGGATTGGCCATTTCTTAATTTCTTTCTGCTTACACCCATGAAGGAAAACTAATATTTTGTGTGGGTTATTCTTTTCAGGAGAAGGAAGAGGGAGGGAGAGGTCGGTTTAAGTCACATTCAAATGCTCCTGCTCGAATATCTGACAGAGAAAAGAAGGCTCCATTGAAGACATGATCACGACATACCTGGTCTATGAACTTCGGTTTGAAACCTTCTTTTGTGCGAGTTACCTTGAATAGTGATAAGCGGCTAGAAGCATTAATTATTCAAGGGAACAGTAATGCTAACATGGTACCTGTACGTGCGGTGCATTGTTAGGTTCTCTCTCAGGATGAGCAATGGTCTAAGGTGACAAAGTTCATATTTATTTGTGGTTATTTAAGGTGAAATTTTGGAAAATTAGTGTTTTGCTGGGTTCACAAAGTTTCTTTACAGTTAGATTGGGTACTCATTTGGACGAATGATTCCAGAACAGCTTATTAGAGTGGTAAAAATATCTGCCACATGGCAGATCAGATGGGGCCTATATTTTGTGATTGGATAGATTTGTAATGTCATATAAACACTTAATTTTGCAATGCAACAAATGAGACTGTTCGGCATATCTTGCTTGAGTTTCAAAAACACTAAAGAGTATGGACCCTATGGGCTGCCTCTAGTCTTGATATCTGAACTTACTTTGTCACAACTGACTCCACTAAGAGTGTTATTAAAATGATATTGCTTGCTTATTGGTTGAGCATAGAAGAGAAAAATCTGGTACTAATTAGGGGGAATACACCATATGCCATCTGGAGTGGATTTCTAAAAATATAATTAGAGAAACATGGTCTAAGTGTAACTCAGAAGCAAAGAAAGGATCAGGGAATGCAACTCAGAAGCAGAAGCTGAACTAAGGAGGTTAATACAAACATTGCAGCTTGTAGAGGAAGAATTTATGACAAACACAATGACAGGAGGAAGTGGTGGTAGATCAGCCGAACCCCCGGGGGAGAGTGCTCTACGATCAGCTCTGCTGGTAACACACTATCCGAGATTTGTTTCTGCTACCCTTTCGTGTTCCACTGCACATCTAAGATCAACCATGCAAGCATATCAGTTAACAAGTTTTTGTCATCAGCCTGAAAAACCCAAACCTTTCCTCCAGTACTGCATGGCTGCACACATTCAGCACCCCAACAAACGTGACTTCGTTTGGTCGTAGCCCCTCCTTTTGCATCCTTGAGAGGAGTTGCAGAGCTTCATGGCCTCCCTCATGATCCTTCATAGCTGTGATCAATGCACTGTACCCGGTTTATGTTACTGCATTTTGCATGCTTGTGCATCTAATGGATTGTTGATAATCTGTTTCATTTGCAGAAAACCGAAATTCAAAATTTTGATCATTGGGAAAAACCTTGCCCGAGCTTCTCCAACCTCTTGCTTAAGCAGTGTCTTTGTCTGGATTTGGTAATGATAAAACCACGAACCGCACTACAATGAGTTCTAAAACTAGCTTCTATCCAGAAGTAAGAACAAGCAACTAAAACTGCCATTGGTGCTGAATGAGACATCAAAGTTCTAAATAACCAAACGGTTAACAAGTACCTCCCACAAATAAAAGGAACAGTCTAAAGCTAACCCTAGGGAGTTAAAAGAATTGGAGCTCTCAATAGTCATGAATTTTGTTTTTTCGCTTAGTAAATTCTATTTGAACTGAAATTTCATATCTGAAAAAAAATCTTATGATTTGCATATCTACACAATTTGGTCGAAGTTGAGCTAAGACGTGCAAATGTTTGAAACACCTTGGAAGGCCTTCCTATCTGGGTTGCCAAGGAAACAAGGTCTTGTAACTGATTGTAAGAGAATTGTGAAGTGGGAAATATCGAATCATTCCTTTTTTTTTTCACTATTACTAAAAGGTTTGTTTAACCAAAAAAAAAAAAAAAAAATGTTAAGAGGATTAAGAGAGGACTTCATTATAGGCGGAGAGAGGGCATTTATTATTTTTTAATTCCTTTTATTTTTATTTTAATCTATTTTGTGGAAACGTGAGCCACGTGATTTGGTAGGTTAGGCTATACCTGAGTATATTGTAATGTGTTGGATATATTATAATAATTCAGTATTCATATATGAAGTTTCCCTGAATATGATCTATTCTAATGAACTTTATACACAATTTCTTGCAACCACTTTTTACATCTCAAAATTCAAGATTTAATTTAATTAAATATTCTCTCTTGTATTTTCATGCATTTTCTTATTTTTCAACTAGTGATCATGCATGCGCCGACACCATCTTATAGTTCATAGTTTTTCAAATACTTCATTTTTTCACTTGACCAATTCCATTAGTATTGAAACTATCGACACTTGGTCTAGGACTTTTAGGCCTACCTATTCAGAAAAATTAGGCCCCCGGCTGACCTGCCGAATGAGAGATCTTGGTTCATCTTTGGTAATTTCTTCTTAGTTAGAATAATCACATAACCCTTTGATGCAATGTGGCACAATTACTCATGCATTCTAGAGATTCTCTCTGGGTCCAACCAGATGTCACCTAATTGCCACACAAATCCTGTGTATAAAAAGTTTTTCATTTTTCATTTATCTCATATCGCCAACTAGAATTATTCAATGTTTTTTATTGGAAAAAGATGGTCATATATGTACACGAGCCCCTTAAGTTCTCTTTCATTTCCTCATTTATGATGTGGTCCCCTCGTATACAAATCGATATCTATCAAAACTTCACTTTCCCTTTAAACGTGTATAATGCTTCTAAAAAAAGGAGTGTATAATGCCAATATAAAAGGGTAGCATGTCCTCAATCCCTCTCCCTTAAATAGTTTAGAGGGAAATGGTTTATGTGGGAGAGCATGGTGCTTGTGCCTAGACACATAGGGATGAAATGATTATGCCGCCCCCTTGAAATGTGACATAGACCAGCTGCCTAATGCATCCATGCACACTTCTATTGACTCCAGCATGCACACAAGGGCCACACTCCTCCCACATGAAACACTTTGCCTCTTTTTTTTTTTTTTAATTGGGGTCATAGGAAGGTACAGATTTTGACTAATTTTCTCTCACACTTTTTTATAAGAGAGGTTAAGGTAAAAACATCATCTGTAGTGAGTGTGGTGGTGGGTTGAGCATTGGATGGGTGAGAGGACCTCGGGGCTTATGCCCTAATGCTCTCTGTCATTTGATGCTCATCACACCACCGCATTTACTGTAAAGAATAATCACTCGAGGTTAAAACTGTTGTGGATGCAAAAGACACTGAGTCCAATAATTCTCAAGTTATTTTCTATTATGCCTTTACCGTGCAAGAGATACCAAGCTCATGTGATTTTTTTTAAGAGATTGTCATATCCGTTGCGAGAAAACAAGTGAAGATTGCACTTAAAAATTAGTCGTTCAAAATTATTTGACAGAGTCTACCAATTTATGAAGTAGGTTTTGGCCGGTGCACATTGGGCCCTCGATAGATACTTCTACTTTTTAGAAATTAATGATGATAACCTAGAGAAAAAAATAGAAAAATAAGAGTGGATTTGGACTTTGGATTCCTTTCAGTTTCCTTTTATGTTCACTTATAAAATACACTATCTGATGTGTGCTAAACCATGAGGTTTTAGTCAAATGCTTGGATAAAGAGACAGATAGAGACCGCAACATTCCCAAAGCCTCGAAAGATTAGGTGTTTTAGGTGTTCCTTGGACCGTTAGGCAGTGTTAGTCCACCAACTACTTTGTTCGTTTTTGGGGTTTGATGTTTATTTTAAGGGAAGTGGTCCTTTGTTCAGGGGTGTGATCTATGCCACAGCTATCTATATTTATCTCTCTTCCCCCAAATAAAGGATAGATACATCTTCTTACATGGGATGAAGAGAGAGAGAGACATAGTTGAGTGCTGACATGGGTCATATTCTTGGACCAAGCATACGACATCATAGTGCAGATTTCAATTCCTCTAGGGCTCACATTAATACTCTCTTTTTTACCAACTTATGTGGGATCTATTTGAATGACATCATTCCTCCCCACACTGACATTGTGGGAACTCTCTCCCTCATCTTTAAATTGTACATTGATCACGTTTGCCAGTTTTTGGCCAAACCAATCAACCTGGCCCCATCACACCGAGCATTTTCATGGTCTCAAGGGCAAGATTTGAGCATTTCTTCGACCAAATGGAGAATTAATCCACCATGGATCTAATGTCAATGGGTTTTATTTATGGGCAAGGGATCTTTGAGCCACTGGGTACCTAAATTATTTATTTATTTTCTCTCTCTTTAATAATGAATAAAGAACTTCATATGAGGGGGTGTAGCCTAGAGTACCTAGCGGCTTATAAACACTCTTATTTTATGTGTGAGCAGGTGCAAGCCCTATAGGAACCCAATGAAGTACAGCCATTAACATGGGGTGGTCCAAACTTTTACCCTACTTATGTACATATCTTGAGCCCAATTTCACTCTTTCATGAAAATGGTGGATACAACTTTCAGCGATTATTATTTTTGAACTTTCGGAAAAAAAAGGCAAAAAATTTCTGAAAATTTTCAATGGTTTGTATTTGTTAAGTTAACCCTACCCAAAAAAAAAAACAAGTGGTTTCGTTGACATGCTAGTGTAGTATAAATTTTTCCTTCACCAGAGGTGAAGAGAATCTAACCGTTGGGGATTGTTACTCCTATTTCCTATTGTATGAAGTTCAAAATACTCTTGGAACTATTCTAAAAATCTTATCCAATCACCAGAACTTGTGGATTAAGAGATTTTTTTCTTCATCTTGGATGAAGGAAAACTCAATTCAGATTTATTTAAGATGAGCCAACAGCCTCCTTGAATTTTTATGGGGTTCGGATTGAATCAGCTAATCTGGTTTTAACTATGGGGCATGTATAGGATTGGGCTATTGCAAGACCAAACTGAATCTGACCTGGCCCAACCAGCCCAACCCGGTCAATCCAAACCCATTACTTTGGTAGGTAATATAATCGTGTTTGGATGCTCAATGGCCTAATTATGATGCATGACAACAACAATTTCTGAAGAGTGTAGTTCCCTTGCAACATATCAACTAGGGATCAGCTTTGTGAAACCAAACCAGAGGATCTGCACAAAAATGATGTTTGGCTTCCAAAAAACCAAAGAGAGAGAGAGAGAGTGATTACCGAAGCACAAAGAGGACAAAATGATTCATTAATGAGGTTGGAAAGATTACAAGCAACACTTATATGAGCATCAAGTGTATATAATTATTCCTCATTACTCTTTTCGTATTATAAAATAGTAGAATTGTGAGGCACTATATCCCTATAGGGTAGAACTAAGATTTATTGTATTCATACAGAGCCCCTGTGTGCCTGGGGTTATAATGGATTAGGTTTATCATAAAAGATAACAGTTGCCCATGGAACCCTTTATTAATGAGGTCAGAAATGTCAATCCATGACCATTAAAATTCAATTTAATCCTTGTATGTACAGATCTAACCTATTTGCGAAGAAATTAATATATTAAAAAGCATATAATTGCAATAATTTGTTTTAATATTGATGCAGACTAGACTAAACCAAATCAAATAAATGTGACAAAATGAAATAAATATTTTAGAAACCTAATCCAACATTAGCTAAGAGTATCAAATTAGCAAGTAAATGATGCTTAAGGTTTACTCAAGCCCATTTATTGTCTAGTTGAAAAATCCCAACCCAAAACCTGATTTAACAATTTTAGCTGTGGATTGGATTGGCAGATGAGCTCAAATTTTTGTGATCCCAAAATATTCCCTCCAGGCTCCAACCAATGCTATTAATTAGTTAGTTGCATAATAATACAGAGTTGCTCAAGCAGTGGCTACCTTTTGCTTGGGTCTCAAGCCAACAAAGGAGAGGCTCTAATTCTATAGAAAAAGCAAGAGAAAAAAATATCTTAAATGCTCCAGGATTAGTTGATATGTTCAACCTATACTCCCAGATCTCAAATGGGTCTCTTATCTGGATTCTGGACCTTTACACATCAGGAGACCAGTCTCCTCATGAATGATCAAGATCCCTCTACCTAAAGCTTAGGATTAAAGAAAATACACTCTTGAGGTCTTCAAGCTGGACATCTTATGCAAAAACTGGCTTTGATTTTGATAGTTGATAACCCAATAAATAAGGGTTTGTCCCTACAGGTACAGGGTGGGTTGGAGCCTGGCCCTGGAGAGCTAACATCATCTTTTTGGACTCATTTTTAGCCTACCACATCTTCAGGGGTCCCATGGCATTGGACAGATTGTATTTCAAAGTTGTTTACTCTGTTTCTGGTTAACATCAGAGTTGTTACCATGAGAAGCATAATACAAATTGTTACCATGAGGGTAGTAGTGCACCAGACTGGCCCAGGATTGTCCATGTTTGTTTGTCGTGAAAAGATAATCTCCAGGAGGGAAATTCAAGGGAATATTTTTGGTGGGCTCCCACTTTCCACTATTCTCTCTCTCTCTCTCTCTCTCTCTCTCTCTCTCTCTCTCTCTCTCCTTGGGAAAAGGCCTGGAATTAAAGTTTCTACCTTCCTTACCAGTAATCCAGTTACCTATTCTACCAAAAAAAAAAAAAAAATCCAGTTACCTAAAACGTCAACGGTGTTGGGTTCTCTGTCTTCTTAAGTTCAATCTTTTCTCCTCTCTCTCCCTGTATTTGGGTCTGTCCCTCTCGATTTGAGAGACCGCTGATACTATTTTATTCTTTAGTTTTTAGTTCTATTTTTCTGCTGACTGACTGACTCTGGAGTTCAGGCTTCCAAGGCTACGCAGAAAGAGAGGGAGTGGGACTTTGGTGTCCGTTTCTCTCCAGCCCTTAGGGTTTGTTTTTTTCCTTCCTGGTGTTCTGATCTGTGGTGGATCGGCCAGTGCTTCGGTTTTGGCTGCGGAAACATATCAGCAGTTATGGTGAGGCGCCATGGCTGGCAACTTCCTGCTCACACTTTCCAGGTTTGTTTTTCTTTGGTGGGTTCATTTGCTTGGGTCAGCTGACTGTTTGATTTGAAATGCTGACTGAGGTTTTGCTCATACTGCAATTGGATGATGTGGGATCTGTTAAATAATTTCTGTCTGGGTTTCTCATAATTCTTGGAGAAGGTGTAGAGTTCAGTTTTCAGGTTTTTTTCTCCATTTTTTATGGTTTTCAACTAGAATTGATGCCTCTATTTTACCCGGTGAAAACCCATTAAAGTACTTCTAAGAAGGTTTAATAGATGGTATGTTTAATGGGTTTTGTGAGTGTTGTACGAATCAACTGAATGTCATTTCGATTTTCATTTTCCAACTCTTTCAGTTGGTAAAATCTTATCAATCACTTTCTTTTGTAAGAATGCAGTTGTTGTTTATGTCTTTGCCATTTCTATGTTTGTGACAGAATGACCCTTTTTTCCATTTTCATTTGATGGAGGCGGAATTACATTTTGTTTGTCTTTGCCATTTCTATGTTTGTGACAGAATGACCCTTTTTTTCCATTTTCTTTTGATGGAGGCGGAATTACATTTTGCTCAACTTAGTTTAATGGGTATCTTCTGTATTCACCTTGAGGGTTTTTTTTGGGCATGGGTTTGGTGGTTTGCTTGTTTTATTTTAGTTTCGTTGACTACTGACGGTATTTCTCATTGCGTTTGTGGAAAAGGGGGGGTTGGGAATGTTCTACTTTGCTCTGTTAATTTCATTTTTGAGTTGACATTTTCTATCATCAGTTACAAAGTTCTCCTGTAGTTGTGAATTTAAGGTTAATATCCTGACAGCCATTTCCTTAGTTAATGATAATATAACCATGTGCCATAGTTTATTTCTATTTTTTTTTTTAGACTTTAACCTTCTGGTTTTGTGTTGAATTAAATTTCTTTCTGCTATGAATTCATTGAATATGAGATTTTATTTTCCACAAAGTTTTGGATCCTATGGTTTTGTTCATACGAGTTGGGACTATGGTGTTTTCAACAATGGAAGGCATAGCTTTTACTTTGAGAGATGGGGAAGCCAGGCCTAAGATGGATTGTCTAATCTTGCCTTGTTTCTCTTCCAGTTACTCTAGTGACTTATTAGCAAAGTAAGAAAAAAGTGATTTTGCTTATGAGCATTTTTTGTTTGGGAGATGATCACTCCATGCCTCCTATTTGGAGGAAGCTTACCATTGCCTGCTGCTAACATTTCTGTTATAAGGAAATGTCCTAACTCAAAACCAGCCATCCATCATTTCCACTTGGGTTTTCAGATGCTACATATACTCGTCAAATTTCTATTGCCGCCTCCATGCTTTCATCAACTTTGGAACAGAGACACATTTACCCATTTTCTCCAGAATTTTTTCTTTCTATCATATTATGTATGATTAGTTGGAAATGAAACATTAAAAAAAGGCCTTCTTTTGATAGTACCCATGCTGATTTATCTCTGTTAATCTTTTTCTCCAGAATGTTACTGCAAAAGAATCGCCAGTCGCTTATCCCTTGGCCTTATTTTGATATGAGAACATATATGACTAATTTGGGGTTTGGATTGGATGGTCATGTTACCATAAGCTAATAATCTGTAGAGGCAATCTGTTAAATAACCCATTTTTTTGAGAATGATTTGAAGCAGTGCAAAATTGGGATGTGGAGAAACTGTTGGTTAGAATACAATATTCCTCTTTCCTGTATACATTTTTTTCCTCCATTTCATTTATCAATTATCGTTTAAGATTGAATTGTATTCGGGAAGTCATTAATTCACATATTACAATTTCTCAATACGTGTTTTCATTTGTGAGCTTTAGTCACCTTGTTGTCTTGAATTTAGATTTTTTTAGTAGTCTAAGATTGAAATATTCTTGATCAATAATTTCATTTTTTTTGTTCCCTCCTTTCTGGCTGCGTAGGGACTCATGCGTCCTTTGCCTGTGTTTTTTCCTTGGATAGGTTGTTGCAATTACGGTATTTTGCTTGTTAGTTGTTGCATACTATGCCTTCTTTGCACCATTCCTTGGTGGCCATATTTGGGAATATGCTGCAATCGCCACTTACACTCCTGTGGTATGTAACTGATGTATAACTGGTTTTCCCGGGATTCCATTGTTTCTCTCATATGAGGATGCTAACTTTCATTATTTGTTATGGCTTCATGTTCCATTTTTTTCTCTCAATTTTGTGCTGCAGGCACTCCTTGTTTTCATTCTTTATGTCCGTAGTACAGCAATTAACCCTGCCGACCCTGGAATTATGTCAAAATTTAATGGGGAGCTAACAAATAAGCCCAATATAAATCTGGGGTTATCAGGTAGGAATGTGCCTGCTAATTTTGGTGAAGTTGGAACTGGAGTGCATTCTTCTCCATCATCTGCTTCTAGAAGCTCCATAACAGCTGATTATAGTAAGAAAGGTTCAGTTAGAGAATCTGAGATTATGGAGATTCCAGAAGGCCTTGCGGGTAGAAGATCATCAGATTACTTCAACATCGGAGGGCTCTGCTGTGCAATATTTGTACATGAAGATTGCTTCAAAAATGGAGGATCCAGTGAGCAGCAAGCCACTGGGGAAGATGCTTTATTCTGTACGTTATGCAATGCTGAGGTAGTACCCCCAGGGCTATTTCTTCCTTGTCATAATTGAGTTTGATTACTGTGACAAAGTTACTAACCTGTATCTTTACAATCGTAAAATTGTAACATCTGGTCATCTTTTCAACCATTTTTGTTGTGCCATGCTTCCGTATAAAGGCCATTGATCATTGCTTAGTTCCGGTGGGAAAATGTGGGAAGAATATATATGTGAAGAAGCTGGGAGAGTCCTCTTAGGGATCTCAAGCAACTAAAATGATAATTATGACATTCTGGGTCTTATTAGTGCAATATCATCAAAATTATCAAATGGTTTACTGTTGTTTTCATGATTGAGAAGGTTTCTTCAAGGTTTTAATAGCTTGATTTCTTGGAGATTTTTCTTTTATTTTTACCATACCATATACTTCAAATTGAAGTGTGAAACTGATGTTTAGTTTTAGATGCACTTAAGACGTTCCTTTAACATCAATCACTGTAATTGTCTTCTCTATCGAGAGAAAATTACCTACTCCATTTGTGCTTCATTAAAGTCCACTTTTCACATTGCATCCCTCCACATCAAAGTTTCTGGAGAATAGATCTACAAAAGAAAATATTTGCCAGTCTTGTACTCGTATGTTCGTTTTCTGATGGAAGTTCTGCACTCTAATTTATTTGATACAGAAATAAATAGGACTTGTGCAATAAAATCCGTTGATGGCTCTTGTTTCATGTATCATTTATATGCTCCTATTCATATTGCAGGTGCGCAAGTACAGTAAACACTGTAGAAGTTGTGATAAATGTGTTGATGGATTTGATCACCACTGTCGGGTATGGGCTGTGCTTTGAACAAACTAATGTGAAATCATTTCTCAGCACGATTGAGGATTAATATGTGCGTCCAAAATTGATAATGCCTGTTCTTTTGGTGCAGTGGCTTAACAATTGTGTGGGAAGAAAAAATTATGTAACTTTTATATGCCTTATGGCTACGAGTCTCATTTGGGTATGCATTAAAACTCCATTGTTGTTTGGTAACAATAATTCTTAAGCCTCCATTGTTGTTTGGTAACAATAATTTTTAAGTCTCTCATGATAATTTGATTAACAGTTGGCTCCCCTTCTTCTCTTGCTTAGCTTGTAATTGAAGCTGGAGTTGGTATTGCTGTCTTTGTCCGTTGCTTTGTGGATAAAGGGAACATGGAGAATCAAATTATAGACAGGCTTGGCAATGGTTTCTCTCGTGCCCCATTTGCAGCTGTTGTGGTATGTCTGTTTTGTTGACTCTAGAGTACTTCTACATCTATCTGGTAGACCATTTCAGTGCTATGATAGTTAATGTGAAGTACTTTGGATTGGTACATCTTTTTAGCGGGCTGTGTACGGGAGATTTCATGTACTAATATAAAATTCCTCGTGTGCAGGCTGTATGTACGGTAGTTTCGTTGCTGGCTTGTCTCCCTCTGGGTGAACTTTTCTTTTTCCACATGATTCTTATCAGAAAGGTCAGATATTGGGAAAATTTTGGTCTCTGTTGCGTTTAATTAGATATATCAGTTCTCACAGTATTTTGTGTTTTTTAATTCTTTCATTTTCTTTGTTCACATCAGGGTATTACTACTTATGAGTATGTTGTGGCAATGAGGGCTATGAGTGAGGCACCTGCAGGGGCATCTGTAGATGAGGAAATGCCAAATATTGTTTATTCTCCAACTGGGTCTGCTACAACTGGCTTAAGTGGTGGAAGTTCTCTGGGTCTGCAATACAAGGGTGCATGGTGTACACCTCCAAGGGTATTTGTCGATTATCAGGTAAAATCATTCTGAATAAACTTTACTTTTGGTTATGAACTACAATTTCTGGCAATCAGAACTTATAAATGGTCCATAACATTTATGCATGAAGTGGTGTCATGTGTCCTAATGTCCTTCATTTAGTGGGTTTGAACTTTGAAGTAGGGGTTTGCATAAGAAATTCACCGGACTGGATCATTACCTTCTTCAGAAAATATGTACATCTATTTGATGTTGGGGTTGAGGTCTAAAGATCTTATATTGAAAATAGGAAAAAAAGAAGAAAAGAAAATTATGTGTGTGTGTGTGTGTGTAGCTCCCCCTGGTGGAGTCATTGGCTGGTTGGCCACTGACTTGCTTGTTCAAAACAGAGTTGTATAACCCTCTGATCTGTTTCTTTTCTTTTCTTTTTCTTAGTTGGGTAGCTTTATTATTCTCTTTTCTTTTTCTACTTGGGTGACTTTTTTATTCAAACTGGTCACATCAGGATGAAATTATTCCTCACTTAGAACCTGGAATGGTACCATCAACTGTTGATCCGGATGCTGCCGGGTTTGCAGAAAGAGGGAACAAGTCCAAGAGGCCTGTCAGGATTAGTGCTTGGAAGCTTGCAAAGTTGGATTCAAATGAAGCAATGCGAGTGGCAGCTAAAGCTAGGGCATCTTCTTCTGTTCTCCGGCCAGTTGAAAACCGCCGTTTGCCTGACACTGATATCAGCTCCAGTGGAAATCTTAGTGGCAGAAGTAGTATGAGCACCGACATGGGACTAAACAAAGACACCAAGAGTGACATAAGACTATCTCCTTTGAGGAATTCATATGCACCAAGTCACGGTAGCAAAGATGAATATGAAACTGGGACTCAAAGTGTGAGCAGCTTCAGCAGTCCAAGCCATATCCATGAGTCGGTCACCCTTAGTCCTCTCCCGCAAGAGCACCCTTTAGGTCTGTTTAATCCCACAAGTGCAGTATCCCGCTTTGCTCAAGAGCGACCTTCTGCTACTGCTAGAGCATCTTTTCCTAACACCAATCTTGACAACTCAGTATTCCATCCTAATTCCTCAGGGTTCGATGACAAGATCATACAAAAGAGTAGTGGTACTGATCCCTTGTTGTTACAGGCTCCATCTTCTTCTCTTCTTAGAGATGGTAAAAGAACATCTGTTGTGTGGGACCAAGAGGCTGGTAGATATATTTCAGTCCCTGTATCGGCAAGGATTGCTGAATCCACCCTGGAGGCCCGAATTAGATCTTCAGTGCAAGTTGGAGACGCAAATACTCATGCAGAAACAAGCAATTCTAGTAGGAGACCTATTGTTCCACCCACAGAATCATCTGCTACGGCCAAGGCTTCTGTGCAGCGGTCAGAGAAACTGATGTACACAGGAGAGTCTATTTTCTTTGGTGGTCCTCTTTTGAGTGTCCCAGTTAAGGATGGTCCAAGAAGTGGAACAAACCCTAGTTTGAGACCAGAACAAGAGAGGGTGGTATCCAACTGGCCCCGTGAAGCTAGAGGTGGAAGGGGTGTGACTTCAAACCAGTTACCTGTGTTCACTCCAACAGGTTTAGAGAGAAATCCATCGTCAGAGTCGGGGTAGTTTGGATCATAAAGCTTCAAAGGTTGTCCCTTGATGTTGGTGGATTTGTCCTTCCAATTTTGGAGATGAAGGGGGACGGAATCAATACCAGTCACAGTTAACTTCTTATGTGGACACGCTTTTAACATGAGAAACTTCCAAGTTATAACTGCAGCTCTCAGATAGGAAGCAGTCTGAGTGGTGACCTTTGGGTCCCCTCAAAGATGCAGGCACGACTGTTCTTAAATTCTGCTCCATTGTGGCTGTAAATCTGTGGTTTTTTTTTTTTTGGGGGGGCCCTCCGGGTTGGTCGCCTGTTGGGTGGTGGGTGTGATATGAAGGTTTTGGCATTTTTTTGAACATTCCACCAAATTGTTTTCATCCAAAATCTGTCTCACTTTTTTCCATTGGGCATCTCTGATAGATTTGTAACTCAAGTGTATCATTTATTGCTACAAAAGCAAAAGAAGAAAAAGATGTACCATTCCCCTACAGCTAGTTCCATGTAAACCATTCAATTTCAGTAGCTTGATCCTGTTTCATTCTAGGTTTGGACTGTATTTAGCAAATCAAAGTGGTTGCAGATAGTTTGTGAGGAGTTTCCATCTTCTATCTGCTTGCATCTGCTTTTTTATTTTTGGTGCGAACTTCTTCTTTCTTTCGAATTTCATGTTGCAGTTCATATTTTTCCTGATTCATCTCCAACCTAAATAAGGGCTTAATTGAGCAACTTCAGAATGAGAACTTCGAAGGCTGGAAATTGGAACTTTGCTCTATTGTTTGATATACAGCAGTTAGCAGCAGAACCTTATTGGGGTATGTCATATCAAACATGGATCAAGGGATATAATTTTTAAGATCCATAGACTAATCCCTGTAGGTCGCCATTCCAAAATCTCAGGTGACAGACATTTCGGATATGGACTCCAGAGGTTGAATCTGAAGCCAATCGAACCAATTGGAATGATCTTCCTTTCCAGTTTAACATTGCTATCCTATCTTGAACATGAAAAATTAAAAAAAGGTAAATTATTATTGTTACAAAGATTTGTCATTTTTTCTCCATGAAAAAATATGCAAATTTTACATGGAGGAAATTTTTATGTAAAATATCATTTACACGATTACATCCATTCTATTTGTTGATTGTAAGGGTGTCAATCCATTGGTTCGATCTGGTTTTAGTCAGGTTGAACCAGTTTCAGCTTGTTACTAGACCAACCCAAAAGCATACCATTGAGAAATTGTTAAGTTTGTCTCGAATTCTTGACCCATTTTGAAGATTGATCCGCTCCAACATATTTTGGTGGCAATCCGAATGAGAAGTTTTCTGAGATCTGTGATAGAAGTAGAGGGGTTGGGCTGATAGACTGTGACCCGATGGGTCGACCCGTGACTTGGAGTATATAATGTACTGTTGTCTCGTTGAGAAAGTCATTATATTTTGGGGAGTTTTTCGAGCTAGAGTTTCAGGACGAGTTTTTCCGCCGCTATTTGGGTGTAATCTCTCTTCTGCATATTGAAACATCTGCTTCTTTGCCCGAGGATGTAGCACACCACATCGTTATGTGAACCTCGTTAAATCTCTATGTTTTGCAGATCTATTGACTGTTTATTTTTTGTATTTCTTGGTGTTTGCTCTAACAGGAAGTTTTTGGTTTTAGTCCAGTTTCTTATCCATCAGGTTAGGTCTGGTCTGGTTTGGTCCTGTTTCAGGTTTAGAATTAAATTAGAAACTAATGGGAAAATCCTGGTGTTGGGGTTTTGGGTTTCTTATCTGATTACTGTTGGTCCGGTCTCAAATTTTTATCGGGTTCAGTCTGTTTTTTTTGTTTTAGTTTTTCCAATTCGCTTTCCGTTACCAATTCCATAAAACCTTAACCCGAAACCAAAGCATTGAGAGTGCAGTTTGGTTTGGCCTGGACTGAACCAGTCGGTCTGATTGGTTCAGGCTGCACTACCCTAAGTCGATTGTTAGAATGATTTAGACAAACTGAAATCAGAGGACCAAGATCATAAGTCAAGATAAAAGGTCATTCTATCATACGGTTTTACATTAAGTCAGCATCAGCTACCTATTCAATGGCCCAGATCGCATTAGTGCAGACACAAAGTCCTTATCCGTTGAAAGCAAAGTTCGGTTTGAAAGAAAAGACCTACGAAAGGAATACTGGTCTTTTCCGGGCATTTCTCTTTTTCCCAAGGGAGGATTTTCATTTTTTGTTTCGATTTAGTAATTGAAGAAGGTTAAATTTTTTTGTTTCGATTTAGTAATTGAAGAAGGTTAGATTTTCTGGGTTTTGATTAGAAGTTCCTATATGTTTGATGCTTTTAATCGGGTTGCGAACTCGTTTAAGTTTCTGGGTTTTGATTTCAGATGTGATCTTATTGTATAAATGTAGGTGAATCAAGAAGACTGATATATATCTATATATATTTTTTTGGCAGGATTTTATCGGCAAAATTGGTGAGAGATGAATATGAGGATCGTACCTTTACTCTTTGCGTTGCTTGTTTCATTGTTGTACGTGGATGCAAGGCACGTATTCTCGGATTCAGGTGAGAAAAGTAGATAAGAATGCCATCTAGTTATTCTGGTGGTCTGGTGTTTCATGATATCATAAGCATCTCATAGATATCAGGTGTGTTTAAACGATTAGATAAAGCTGCTCCCTGTATGTAGAGGTTTCAGCTGAATTGCAGCCTTGCTTAGGTTCCACAATTTTTATTTTTATTTTTTTAAATCCCCCCATTTTGATTGAAAGGAATCTAGGAGGTGCCAAGCATTTCTTTTTTCCCCAGTTGTTTATAGGTGTAATGAAGTCTTTCTTCGGTGCTTTAGTGAAAAAGCATTTATCTGCCACTGATCATTAAGTTTTTTACCATACTTAGTTTCTTAAAAAGATTGGTTTTGGGCCACTATTATATGCAGGAAAATTAGCTGATATTGGTGTGAACTCTGTCCAAATCCAGCCTGTAGTCCAGTCTTCCGAAAGGTTATCACCGGAGTTTATCTGTCTTTCATGCTTGGAAGTATCAAAAGAAATTGTGAAAGCCTTGAGTGACCCATTGTTATTGGAGAAAGTTAGTACATTTGTGAATGATGCTTGTCATATCCTTCCTTCAGATATACAAGTAAAGGTATCAAACTTCTTTGAGATTGTTGATGTCGGAGAGCATTTTCTGTGTATTCTTACGTCTTGATTTTATTATTGGTTTACATTGCAGTGTGTTGAGATGTTAGAGACAAACATCAATCAAGCTATTGTGTTTCTTAAAGACTACTTCAGTGAAGAAAATCTATGCAACAGTACAGGGTTGTGCCCTTCAAATGCCAATACCCTTCCAATGTTAAGCTTTGGCAAGAATCTACAGTTATATCTAGACCGTGAGTTATTGAGTAAGCCTGCAGTAAACACCAGGCTTCTGCCTAAAGAGCAGATTTCCTCCTCTATGTTACAGAAGTTCACTAATAAGGTAGATAAAAGCTCAACCATGTGCTCTCACTTCTGGCTTTGTGTGTTGCAATGAATTCAGTGTCATGGAGCTTTCAAGTTTTTGTAATCTCTTTCTCCTCCTTGTGGATTCTCTGTCTCTTCCCTCAAATTTTAAGTTATGCATTGGAAGATGAACTTATTAAGTGTTGTCAAGGAGTTGCCTAGGCAGCCTTGCTGTTCAAGGGGTCAGGGCAAATAAAAGCCTTGATGGTGATTATTGGGATGGCAATGTATAGGGAAGACGTAGGTAGTTATCTAATGTCTCATATTCAATTTTTGTGCTTCTCTTCTGGAGGTTAGGTGCTGCCACCATCTCAGTCCTTGATGCCACTGTTCCTTCCTTTTTACCTTCTTTCTGGAGACCACCTTAGCTCTTTGTTGCCCAGGCTAACTTCAATGGTTTGAAAACCCTGAACTAGTGAAGTCTGGCTAATTGCATTTTTTTACCCTCTGTAGAAAATGCGACAAGGAAGAAATTTTATTTCTTTGTCCAATGTCCTCAAGCACTAATTACACATTATCTATTTTAAGACCTGGAGTTGACTGTTGAGCTTTTCATATTTTATGATTCAGCTTTGATAGTTGGTTGAACCTTGCAAAACTGAGAGGACATAATTAATGTGTTGATACATTATAGGATTGCTTCACCCCCACCTTCCTTTTCCTTTCAAGCACGGGGTGGGGGAAGGATTGTTTATCATATACTCCGACTCTTTGTTAATTCATACCATTTGAGTTGTGCAAATTAATGCTGAAGATTGTTATATGGGAGGGGGGAGGTTCATAAATAATTTTGAAGGCTGCAACAAGTAACTAGACTGATTTGTGCTTAATATAATATATGAATTCATGCCCCTTTCGTTTTTGGGGAAAATGAAAAAGGCAAAAGAATTGTCTTCTTTTTGGTTCATCCTTTTAAGATAATCGTCAAGACAATTCCTAAAATGCTGGTAATTAAGATGGAAGTTTATGAGGAGGAACAATGAGGTACGTTATTGAAGATTTAGCTTGTCTTCTGCCATATATAGCTAATGTTGCCAATTTTTGTAATTCAGATGTCAGATGACAAAAGCTGTGATGCATGTCATACTGCTATAAAAGATATACGTAATGATTTGAAGGACCCCAAGATGAAGGTGAAATCTTTGTATGGAACATAAGAATGCAAGTTAAACTTTTGTTCTTGATTCCTGACGGATCAATTCAAGATTTTTCTCTTAATTTGCAGATAAAGGTAATGAGGATTCTTCTCAAGGCTTGCGAAAATGTTGATAACAACATAAAAGAAGTAAGTTAACCACCCCCCCCCCCTGTTTTTTCTTATGCTTGAACTCTGATCCATCAGTCATCAGTGAGATCTTATAGATGCTAATATTGTTCTCCTCCCCACTTGACATGTTGCAAATTTGGGACTTTGTTTTATTTGCAGTGCAAAAGAATGGTTCTGAAATATGGTCCTCTGATTTTGGAAAATCTTGAGAAATACCTGAACACCAATGACTTGTGCAGCATGGCTCATATTTGCAAACCCTTGACTGGCAACAATCTCAAGATCGTAGAAAGTTTTCGCCCACTTATAGAGTTGCCAACCAGCTCCAAGAATGATGCGCTTTCCAAATGAATTCTCACTGCTTTTGCCACAATGGCATGTTGCCATGAAGGATGAATGTTATAAGGATAAACATGTCATATAGACAGTGATTGTTATTCACGCTAAGCAGTCACTTCCTATACTTTCTCAAAGTACCCCGTGTGAGTGGCTTAAGGTATGCTTAGTGGGAGTTGAACTTAGAACGTCCGAATTTACGGCTCGTATCAAGTTCGTTGCTCACCAACTACGCTACCCTTTTAGGTTTGAGAGTATTATCTTTGTCAAGGTGAAATATAAGGATGTACACCTCTTATGATAGTAGCATCTTCAAATATCAAGTATTCAAGTGTGAATCCTTATAAGCCCTTAAGATTCTCGACTTTGTTAAATTTTCTCTCCTTCAATTAAAAAGGAAAATGGCATTCAACAGTACACTATACAAAAATATAGAAAAATTTCAATTGAAAAAGTAGTGTCTGTTAAAGTTGGCCAAATGTGTCTCAATCTAAAACCCTACCAATACCAGTATCCTCCATTTCTAGATTCTAAACATTTGCCAAACGACTCACACCTAAATATGTATCCATCATATCGCTACAAAGATGAACAAAATGATTTTTCCCCTTCAACATATAGCTACAAAGATAAACAAAATAATTTTTCCCCTTCAGCTGAAGGGAAGAAAAAAAGAAAAAGAAAAAGCGAAAAAAATAAACACAATCACAAAACTGGGAACATAGAGGTTAATGAAGGTAGCAGATATATATTTTACTGTTTTTTACGAGCAAAAATATCTACAGAAAGAAGCAACTAAAAGCGAATCAGACGATCATCTCTGAACAACAGCAATAACCCCAAACAGAAAACCAATGCAGCCAAAGAAAATTAAGATAACAAGAGCTCTTAAAAATAAAAAATAAAAAGCCCCCACATGATTTTTATACAAATGGACATAAAAGCGACAACCTTTGGTTCTTTACTATCAACTAAAAGGAAGAAAATAATGGCAGGAATATAAGATGTTACCTGATTCAGAAGAAGGCTCAAGAAACCTTGCTAGAGAAACAAGCCAAGACCATGGTACTCAAAAGACAAAAACTAAGAAAGCCAAGACAATGGGGCCGAGGAAGAGCTCTCTCTCATGAATCGAGCAATTACAACCCATAAAAATAACTCACAGGAGCAAAAGCCTGGTCATCCTGCATCCCCACTCACAATAGCAGCACTTGGTTCACAAGCTTCATAAGCAAGCGGGTGAAGAAGAAGGAACGTTATTAGAGCAGAGGCAGGAAAATTTTTTCAGTTGCTATTAGTTATTATAGAGGTACTTTGAAAGGGTTTAGATTATCATCTTTTCATCAATTTTTTTTTATTTAGTCTGTTACTGAATCAAGGTTACAAGTTATATTCTCCCTTCACTTTACTGGATATCACCATTTCTTAGAAACTGAGAGGAGCCAGACCTACACCTGCCACATTAGTTCAGGGTTTAAGGCATCCACCATCCAAGCAGAAATATCAGTGCTTTATATACATAATTAATTAACAATACAAGAAAAGAATTGTACAGTTCTCCAAATCATCTAGTGATCAAATAATTTACAATAATTGGTTAACGCCAGGTAAACAGCATTACGTTACGCCATTCTTGAAGAGCTCAACTAACAAACACCATACCTATAATCACTTTCATTTTATTCTATATATATTCAATGGATACCTACAAAGTGGTTTATTTCTAAACCAATGTGAAAATCTATCAAGCACAGAAACGGTGTCTGGTCATACTGTCATAGTCGATCTTAACCCACTGACCCCTCAAGCTTCAAGCTCATGAGCTGGTTCACTTCAGCACCAAACTCGTCAGGAAGCATTTCAAAGACATCCCTACAAAACCCAGAAATCATGGCTCGCATAGCCCTTTCATGGTCAATGCCCCTTTGCTGAAAGTAGAATAGCTGATCTTCACCAATTTTGGAAGTGCTAGCTTCATGTTCAACACGAGCTGTGGGGTTCTTCACCTGTTTCAACCAATGGCGTTAATCCACTAAACACAAGCATAGGAGGTTACTACAAAAGTTCATCCTCGCAGAAAAATTCGACTTGCCTTAAATCAATACAAAAATTCCCAGGATATAAATATAACCGGAAAAAAAAAAAGAAGGAACCAGAAAACAACACATCCACATGTTAAAACCCATGTCCTACCTTCCACCAATGAACTAAGTAATCCAGGTCAACCAGGTTAGGTGATCCTAGTCGTTATAAGGCACTGCAAGAAGATAGAAATCCATAGGTAGAACAAGCTAGTCACTAAATCAGTTTGATAAAGAACAACCCAGTGCACGAGGATCCTGTTACTGCAGGGTCTGGGAGGGGTAAATGAACGCAGCCTTACCCCCTGCTTAGCAGTGGAGGCTGTTTCCAAACTAAATCAGTTTGATTGTTGACCAAAATTTATCTCTTAGATGAAACTAATAGCTTGTTCTACAACCATCTTCACATACATCATTTGTGTGCCCAGAGCCCAGGTACTCAGCAGTCAGTGTTGAGGTAGTGATCCAAAAGCTTGAATGAGGGAAGCACATGCGCTTATTAAGGTATCATTATTATTATGCTGGCAACTTAAGGTACTCTCTTCCCTGATAATATAAAATCCCACCAGAAGAGGAACATGGTAGTTTGCAACTTCACATCAAAATATTACCGACTTCTAACCATATTGGATAGACCAAGTTTAGTGTTCCCAACTTCTTAACAAAATTGGCAGGGAGTATGACATAGTAACACATAAATCTAGACAGGGAAAGATAGAAACATATAGAACAGTCAAAGTACATAAGAAAAGATGAACGTTAGTTCATGGCTGTTACTGGATGTACCATTATATCTCACCAAGAAAAAGTATTAGCCTTTATTTGTCCATCAAATGAGGAAAAATAAATTAAGCTTAATTTGCTTCTTTTTCCGAAGGATGTAGCATGCCTGATGTATTGGGTATGTACTATCCTTTTTTAAGCACTCGCCACCAAGTTGTCTTGTGATGTTAAGAGTATAAAACAATCCCAAGCAAATGCCTTATAACAATCCAAAAGCTAGTTATCCAACTACATGCACATGCAACTTTCGGTACATCCCAGGTACGCAGTTCATTCCTGCAATACCGGTTTTTCCAAAACTTCGTTCTATCACTAACGTCCCCACCATACACAAAAACACCACTTTTTTTAACCTCTCTTAGATGAGAAATCTTTTTATTTCCTCACATCCACAACAAGTAGTCCTCATTTTTATTTTTATTTTTTGTTCTTTTCTGCAGCATGGCTTTCATTCCATAGTTATATATCAAACGATAATAGAAAGAAGCAGCTCCAAAGTCCCAAAAGGACAATTTTTCCTCCAGCATAATTTATACAATATGGGAAAAATCATCCATGAGCCTTCAGCACTTGAGCCGAACTGGAAATACCATTAGACAAAACAACAAGGGTGCATTGAATATGCAAGGTGAGGAGGATATATTTGTAAGTGACTGAAAAGTACCGTAATGTAAGGGTAAGTGTTGGCAGCAGCATTATCAGCAATAAGCATTGAATCGCATTGGGAGGAGTTCCGAGCATTCTCTGCCTTCGACTGCACCTGAACAAGCCCCCTATAACAATTTCTTGAATGACCAGCAGAAATGCCCTTTGAGACTATCCTACTTCTTGTGTTCTTCCCCTTGTGTATCATCTTTGTCCCTGTATCTGCCTGCTGATAGTTATTTGTCAATGCTACAGAATAGAACTCTCCTACTGTGTCATCACCCTCCAAAACAACACTTGGGTACTTCCAAGTAATGGCTGATCCTGTCTCCACCTGTGTCCATGAAATCTTAGACCGAGCTCCGGCACAAATGCCCCTTTTAGTGACAAAATTATAAATCCCACCACGCCCCTCCTCATCCCCTGCATACCAATTCTGCACAGTAGAATACTTAATCTCTGCACCCTCCATGCAGTACAGCTCCACCACAGCAGCATGGAGCTGATTCCGGTCGTAAGAAGGTGCTGTACAACCCTCCAAGTACTCTACAAAGCTCCCCTCTTCAGCAACTATCAATGTCCTCTCAAACTGCCCAGTCTCCAATGCATTGATCCGAAAATAAGTGGAGACGGGCATTGGGCACTTGGTATTCTTGGGGATGTAACAGAATGATCCGTCACTGAATACCGCAGAGTTCAGGGCTGCAAAGTAATTATCCTCTGGAGGAACCACTTTGCTTAAAAATTTCCTGACCAAATCCGGGTGCTCCCTAAGTGCTTCCGATATGGAACAGAAAATCACACCAGCCTCTGCTAACTTCTCCCGGTGGGTCGTAGCGATAGAGACGCTGTCCAGGACGGCATCAACAGCAACATTGGCTAATCGATTCTGTTCGTTCAGTGGAATCCCCAACTTATCGAAATACCTAAGAAGCTCTGGGTCAGCCTCTTCGATGCTGTTCAGCGTAGGTTTCTTCTTCGGTTCTGAATAGTAGCAAAAGTCCTGGAAATCGATAGGAGGGTATTGATTGTCCGACCACTTGGGTTCCTTCATTTTAAGGAATTTCTGGAAAGCGTCCAACCTATATTGAAGCATCCAATCTGGTTCGTCCTTTCTTGAAGAAATCAGTCGAACAGTCGCCTCTGCGAGCCCTTTTGGGATCGAAAACGATTCGATATCCGATACAAAACCCCATTTGTAATCCCTTTTGAGGAATTTTTGTATTGGATCATCGGTTAAGGTGGTCTTACCCGTTGATGAAGCTCGATCAGAAGGGACAGATATGGATTCGAGATCTGCCCGGACCTTCAAGCCCCTTGAAGAACTAATGAATTTCTTATTTAGGATCTTCAGTGTTTGTAGTTTATGAGAAGATGCTTTCAGTGGCATCGTAGTTTCGGGAGGTGACTGAGGAGAGAAGAGCGAAGTACCGTTAGCCAGAACGGAAGCCATGGGTGCGTCCACTTTCTGCCAGATGGGAGGAATAGCTGAAGAATAAGGGATGAGAGGCTCTTGGATGAAGAAAAGGTTAACCACCTGATGAGGCAACATATGTCCCCTTCCTCGTGTATACAAACCTGAACAGAAGATTGATCCACCACCTCGGCCTCTCCTCATGTCGAGCAGCCACCTTGGCCTCTCCTCGTGCTGAGTAACCACCTCGGCCTCTTCTCACACCAACCAATCACCTCGGTTCAACCGACCTATCACCTCGGCTCAGCACAGCCAAATAAGGCACCCAGAAACGTGCACACATCCACTCCTACATTCAAGGGACGTGATCCCTGATCACAGGAGTAGGACTCTAACCACTACACATCATCAAAGGTGTCCACCCCTCTCATGACTTGCACCTCCGAGATCAATGGGGAATATTCCCAAAACATGCCCTGGAACCCAAAATATTCCTAGAATCACAAAGCCACTCCCCTCAATGACTCTACGCTAAACATGACTCTCCACAAACGCCTTTCCTTCTCTCTCCATCAGCAACCTGTAAATACCAAGGTAAGCCTCCATCATAGGAGATCAATATTGGGTCAACCCGGCTCTCCCCTATCCTCTCTTCTGTGCAGGTCGGCTGGAGCACCAGGAAATGCAGGGAAGATCATCCAGTCAATTTTTGCTGCATCAGATTGGCGCCGTCCGTGGGAAACAGTTACACAAAGTCACCCTGGACCAATGCAATTAAGGAGTGAGAATGTCGTTTCTTCTACGAAAACACCAATAAGATCTACCCTCGAGTTACCCCTTGGACGTCCCCATTCACCACCAACGACAGAGCAAGAGAATGCCCTAACAGAGACCCCTCCACGAGGACCTAGCAAACCAGGCCTGATGCTCAAGTTGCCCAGGGAGAGGGGGATCAGCGCGAGCAAAACCCTCAGCTATCTCGCCATGTCCCATCATCTCGAGTAACTCATCCAAACATGGAAGAGCAGATGCAGAGCCTGCAGCTACAGTTATTAGCGACAAACACACTAGTGCGGGACTTCATACGTCAGTTCGGCTCGACACTTCCAGTGCCACGGACTAGTTTAGCTCAGCCGCCTAGGCTGGTTCCGGGCAGACAACTCAACGACGAAACTCTTGACAACAGTGTCACCCCTCAATCAACAGCAAGGAGGGGGTCGGCTAGAACAACACACATTGTTCACTCGGTACCACCCCGCTCTCCTACCGAGGGGCACAGGCAAGGTCCCGTTCCTGCCCATAATAGGAGATCTCGTCGTTCCGTGCTTCACCAGAGCCCAGAGACACATGATGTCCATAGACCCCCACCCCCGGTAGGAAGACGCCAGTTGTCGCCTCAAAGACTCACTAGAGGTGTGCATCCGCACAGAGAACATAAAAACTCTCAGAGGACAGCTCGGTGAGAACAACCCCATGGGGATGAGGACTCGCCCATCAGGCCGACCAGAGGCACACCACGGCAAGCTCAGGATTGGCCTGGTGGTCACCAAGGCCGAGGAAGAAGCCACAGAAGAGGTGAAAGGGCACGTCGATCCCCGGATCTCCGAGCGGAGGAGAGAAGTGACGACCTGGAGAGTCGTATCCAACGCCTCACTGAGCGAGTAGAAGGAATGCAGAGGCAAAGGCATCCGACCAACATAACTGTAACTCCGGCCCATAATGCACTATCCAACGAACTGATAGACGTCAAGTTGCCCCCAAATTTTGTGATACCCGTCTTCAATGGATATGACGGCACCACGGATCCCTATAATCATCTGTTGTATTACAGCTCGGCCATGACGGTTCGTGGTAGGTCAAATGTCATTCTCTGCCGAGCCTTCGTAGCCTCATTAAAAGGAGCAGCGTTGGTATGGATGTCAAACTTGCAGCCCCGATCTATCCGCAACTATAAAAAGCTGACAAGAGTGTTCCTCACACGTTTCCAAGCAAGTATGAAGCAGAAGCAAACTATACAAAATGTGATAAACATAAGGCAAAAAGCAAGAGAGACTATAAGAGAGTTCCTTGCCCGATTCACCAAGGTGACACTGGAGGTAAAAAACCTACTGGAAGGAGTGGCGTATAGCACGTTGTGCAACGGGGTAATGCACCCTGATCTGGTCCAATCTCTGGCCCTTGACTTGCCAGAAACAATGCCCGAGCTGCTAAAACGATGCAATCAATATGCCAACATGGAGGAAGTCCTGGACGCCAGAGGGATAGCTGACAGGGGTGATCAGTTAAAGAAGGAGAAGCAAAGGACTCTGAGGCCTAGGGACGATTCCCGCAAGCCGAAGAAGAATAGAACAGATCAACCTCTTGACACTGATGAACCCAAGCGATATGAACTTGATCATTCCTGAACAAACCTGCTCTTAGAGATCCAGGATCAGAAGTATTTTCACTGGCCTAGGCCAATGACAGCTAAACCAAAGGAGAGGAACCCCAACCGATACTACCGATACCACCGAGACCATGGGCATGACACTGAAGACTGCAAGCTCTAAAAAGGGAAATTGATGAGCTCATCAAGGCTGGATACCTTAACAAGTATTTGAAGCAGAAATATGGAGGGAACGGGCCCAAGCCGAGGAGAGATGATGCAAGGCCGAGCCAAGATACTACTGAGCCACAGAAGGAACCAATCACGGACCGAGCTGACGCGTATGATAACCAGCCAGTGGGTCCAGCCATTCTAACAAACATGGGCAGACCCATGGTGGAATCAGTCAAAAAATCTAAAGCACACGCGTGGTTCGTATGCATCATAGAACAACTTGTCAAAGCCCTCAGAATGGATCCACTCATTACGTTCTCTGACAAAGATCTGGAAGAGTTGAACTGGCCTCACAACGACGCTGTCGTAATTCAATTAGTGGTGGCAAACCACCCATTCCACAGGGTCCTGGTGGACATAGGAGCCTCCGTTGACCTCATGTCCTACGAAGCCTTCACAAAACTAGGGCTTGGCACTAGGACCTTAAAGCCAGCTCCAGGACCCTTGTACGGATTTTCAGGCACACCAACAGAACTAGAAAGAGTTGTAGACTTGCCCGTAACCATTGGACAGGGAGCTCAAACAGCCACTACTATGGTTTCTTTTATGGTTGCCAAGATCGTCTCACCCTATAATGCAATCCTTGGCCGACCTGGTCTCAATGGCTTTGGGGCGATTGTGTCCACTAAGCACATGAAAGTCAAATTTCCCACCAGCAATGGAGTTGGGGAATGCAAGTTCAGCCAGAAGGAATCCCAGGAATGCTATGCCAACTTCATAAAATCTATCAAGAAACCATGCTCGGGTATAGCATATATGATAGAAATTATTGATTGTCGAGATGAAAGCCTCCTGACTCGAGCCAAGCCAGTAAAACAATTGCTTACTGTCCCAATCACTGAGGTCTAGCTGTCAAAAACCGTTCAGCTCAGAGCATTGCTGAGCTCCCAATGCTTCAACTAGATTTTAAACTTCCTCGGCGAAAACTCTGATATTTTTGCATGGAAGGCTTCTGATATGCCCGGCATCTCCAGGGCCATAGTCGAGCACAGTCTGGATATTAATCCTAGCTTCAACCCTATCCAGCAGAAGCGCAGGAACTTCGTGACTAAGCGGAACACCATCATCAACCATGAGGTTGACAAACTCCTAGCCACAGGGTTTGTGAGGGAAGAAAAGTACCCGACCTGGTTAGCCAATGTGGTCATGGTTCCGAAGACCAACGGAAAGTGGAGGATATGCATAGACTACACGGACCTGAATAGGGCTTGTCCCAAAGACTGCTATCCTTTGCCCTGGATTGACTCCCTCATCGACTCGACTACGGGCCACAAGATGCTGACCTTCATGGATGCATATTCCGGTTATAACCAGATAAAGATGAAGGCGGAAGATGAGGAGAAAACTGCATTCCTCACCACTCAGGGCAACTACTGCTACACTGCAATGCCTTTTGGCCTAAAAAATGTCGGAGCCACTTACCAGAGGATGGTGAATACAATGTTCTGAAGTCAAATCAAAAGAAATATGGAAGTTTACATTGATGATATACTGGTCAAGAGCGCGAAAGGCATTGATCATGTGCTAGATCTGAAGGAAGCTTCGATGTCCTACGGCAGAACCAGATGAGACTAAATCCAACCAAGTGTGCATTTGGAGTAACCTCTGGGAAATTCCTACGCTTTCTAGTGTCGTAAAGGGGAATAGAGGCAAACCCCTAAAAAATTGAGGCCATTTAAGAGATGCGTCTGCCAAGAAACATTCGCGAAGTTCAGAAACTGACGGGGTGCCTGGCTGCACTTAACAGGTTCTTGTCCCCAGCTGGAGATAGGTGTCTTCCTTTCTTTAAGCTACTAAAATGAGGAAAAGGTCAACAAAAATTTCACTGGATGGAAGAATGTGAAGCAGCTTTTGATGAAATCAAAGCCTATTTTACCCGGCCCCCTCTGCTGAGCCGGCCAGAGCCCGGAGAGGAGCTACAGCTTTACCTCACTAGCTCAAAATAGTCGTTAGCACAGTCCTCGTGAGAGAAGAGTCAAAGACCCAGAGGCCCATCTACTATATGAGTCATGTGCTCCTGGAAGCAGAGACAAGGTACCGGAGGATTAAGAAGTTTACACTGGCATTGGTCATGACAGCCAGGAAGTTGAGGCCCTACTTCCAAGCATATGCCATTGTTGTACTAACTGATCAACCGCTGAGAAAGTCACTTCACAGCCCCAGCGTAGCAAGACGTATGGTGAGTTGGGTTATCGAGTTAAGTGAGCATAACATTGAATTCTGACCAAAAAGCCAATCAAGCGCTAGGCACTAGCTGATTTCTTGGTATAATGTACACAAACTGAAGAAGCGGCAGAGCCTAAGGCCGAGCTGAACAAAAGGTGGGAGCTCTTTGTTGATGGATCCAGCACCACAGCGAGGAGCGGCGCAGGACTTGTGCCGAAAATCCCTGAGGAATTCATAATACAGTACGCCCTTAGATTTGCATTCCCCACAACAAATAACGAGGCCGAATCTGAAGCCCTGATTACGAGAATCAAACTGGCAAAGACGGTAATGGCAGACGACTTGGTCGCACATAGTGACTCCCAACTAATGGAGAACTTGGTCAAGTGACTCCCAACTAATTGTGAACTAAGTCAATGGGCAATACGAGGCCAAAGAAGAGAGGCTGACCAAATATTTGAAAGAAGTACGTCGTCTGATGACCAGTTTTAACACATTCGCGATGGTACATATCCCGCGGGAGAAAAATGCAATAGCAGATGCCCTCTCCAAACTAGCAACAACAGAACTCGGGGACTGTGCAAGCTCGGTATATTTTGAAGTACTAGACCAACCTACCTATGAGCAGGAATTGTTGTGCAGCAATAAGCAGCAGTTCAAGCTGAGCTGGATGGACTCCATTTTGGATTATTTACGTGACTGACATCTCCCAGGAGATCAGACAGTACCAAGGTCAGTCAAAAGGAGAGCAGCCAAATACACCCTCCAAGGTGGAGCACTTTACAAAAGGGCAATGTCCTGGCCCCTATTGAAGTGCCTACCCCAGAACCGAGCTGAAGAGACACTTCGTGAAGTCCATAAAGGAATTTGTGGGGGACACATCGGGGGAAGGGCACTGGCCTACAAGGTGTTGCACCAAGGATTTTACTGGCAAAAAATGTAACAAAATGCGATGAAGTTCATCCGACGATGAAGTGTCAAGTACACACCCCAATACCACACATCCCGGCTACAGAACTTAGCTCCGTGATCTACCCGATCTCATTCGTAATGTGGGGAATGGATATCCTAGGATAGTTCAAGAAAGGGAAGGGCGGTGTCCAATTCTTGATTGTCGTTATTGATTACTTCACTAAATAGGTGGAGGCACGTCCCCTAGACAAAATCATTGAGTAGGCAGTGGAGAAGTCCGTGAGGGACGATGTCATATACCGCTATGGTGTCCCAAAGGTATTGGCCACAAATAATGGTCGATAATTCAACAATCAAAAATTCAGGCTCTTCTATAGTAACTTTAACATTGATTTTTGAAACACTGCTGTAGCACACCCGCAATCGAATGGTCAGGCAGAAAAATCCAACCACATACTCCTATATGGAATAAAGAAGAGGCTGGACCGGGAGAAGAAGAACTGGGCAGACCAGCTACTCAGTGTACTTTGGGCATATCGCACCTTAGCTCAAACCCCCACAAAAGAGACACCGTTTCGATTGGCATATGGGACTGAAGCGTTAACCCCTATGGAGGTAAGCTAAGCCTCATTTTGATCAGTGGTGTTCGAAGCTTCACAAAACGAAGCCAGGCTCCAAGCGAACATCGACTTCATAGACAAAGTTCGGGAAGAAGCACTTGTGCAAAATGAAGCCTACAAACAGAAAGTTCGACAGTATCACAGCCGAAGGGTCAAACCACGGAGATTCATAGTTGGTGACTTGGCCCTCAGGAAAGTAGCTGCAGCGGACCCAAGAAGTGAAGGCAAACTAAGTGTGAACTGGGAAGGCCCTTACATAGTCTCCAAAGTGGTGCGCCCCGGTACTTACCACTTACAGACTCAGGGGGGTACAGCTATACCAAGGGCATAGAATGTTAAAGATCTCAAAAAAATTTACCAGTAGACAGTTTTATCAGTAGATTGCATTGAAATCCCATCGATTGGGTGTTAGTCTTGTAGATTTTATATTGTTAGCAACTTAGCTTCCATATCTCAGTTATTCAATTTTATCCACGGAGCGGCTTAGATTCTATTTCAAAGAAATGTATTTTTCCCAAGTGCATACCACACATCAATATACTATGAAGCTTCTCCCAAATATCTGACTCTTCTAAGGAAACAAAGACCTTAACAACTAAGGCATAAAGACCGGGCTATAGCTCGGCAGCATCTAAGACTCGAGCTCAAGCTCTGCACTATCAAGACCAGACCCTAGTTTGGCAACTCAAAGACCTTAACAGCTAAGGCATAAAGACCGAGCTCCAGCTCGGTAGCACCTAAGACCGAGCTCAAGCTCGGCACCACCAGGACCATACCTTAGTTTGGTGACTCAAGACCTCAACATCTAAGGCGTGAACTAACTTTAGCTCGGCATCGTCAATTCCAAATCCCTATTGGCATACTTGTACCGTAGTCCAGGTCTAGGCATGATGCTTCACAATACTAAGGCACGCAAGACCAAATCAAGCTCAATTGAATAATATAACTACATTACAGGAACTGAAGAGACATAATGAGTGAAGAAAAAGTATTTTCCATTAATGAAGGAGGGGAGAAACCCTCAAAAGTTACACCAATTCCCAAATGGGATTTTTACAAAAAAAAATGAAGAAAGAGAAGAAAGAAGATTACATTGCTCCCGTAAAAAAAATCATAATCTGGATCGGGATCACAGAAACTAGGGGGCTGGATTAGGAAGGAGAGAGGTAGTTCACTTGTTGGCTTTAAGGTCTACTTAAGTCACCTCCTCACCGACCTCAGCCTGACCAACAAGCTGTACTGAGGGAGCCAGGGTAGGAGCGCGCTGCTCATACTCAGAAAAATCGTAATCTGGCATCTTGCCAAGGACAAATTGTATGGCTTCATCTGAGCCAGCCTGAAATGAGGAGACATTGACGTCAACCAGCCATTTCTGACCAACTTCAGAGTTCAGCCACCTCTCAGCAGCAACCTCATTGTTCGAAGCCAGCTCGGCCTGATATTTCTTCTCCAGCTCAGAAATCTGAGCTAAGTGTTCAACTTCTTGCTTCTTGCTGGCTTCCTGAGCCTCGGCTAGGTCACTCTAGAGTGCGTCCTTCTCCTTGACAAGGCCGTTGTTGATCCTGAGCTGCTTAGCCACCTTGCGCTCCAGCTCGCCAGCCCTTTCCTCATGATCTCTCACCCTTTGCTTTTCAGATCGGGCCTTTCTCTTCTCACTCTCTAGCTGACCCATGGCCTTCTGAAGCTCCTCCCGCAGATCCTTTACCTCATCCTCCAACTTGCTACGAACGATGGCTATGTTCTCAAACCGACTGGCAGCCTCCACCGCATAAGAGAAACATTGCATTCATCCAACGGAGCCATGAATACTAGGAATTCAAATAAACACAAGAGGTAGGAGGTGGGAAATACTTACATCACCCATTTGGGCGTAGACCTACTCTGAGAAGTCGATATCTGATAACTTCCTCTCGCGGGCAACATCCTTCTTGGGACGGCTATTGTGGCACCACACCCGAGCTACAGCAGGGTCCAGAACGGTGCCGTTCTCCAGCAGGTCCACCCAGGGGTCTACGGGCTGCTTCCCTGTTCGAGCGACCTTGGGAGGGTTCCCCTGCTGCCCCTTGTCAATAGGCGAGCACCTCCTTTTCTGGCCATCTGTCCCAGCTCCAGCTCGGTCAAGCGTGCCAATCTACCCTAGCGCCTTCTCTCCAGGGCCAACTGGCTCCTTCCCTTTTAGAGAGCTCGGAGCCCCGTGTCGAGCTGAATATTGGACTGGAGGGGACATCTCCTTCCCTTGCTTGCCTCTGATAATCAGGGGACATGACTTGTTGCCCACGCCAGGGGGAGAAGCGACCTTAGCTCCTGGGTTGGGGATCGCCATGGCCTTGCCCTTATCACCGGCCTTCTTAGCAGCCTGCTCGACCGCCTCTTTCTTCCTCGCCTCCGTTGCCACCGCGGTCAATGCCTTATTGTCCATCTTTACATTAACCACTGCTAGACAAGAAAGAACCGAACTTCATCAGTAATGGAAAGAAGCTAAAATAGCAAAAGACCGAGCTGAACCACCATAATCGGACTCGATCGGACCCTCACCAGGGACTTCACTCAGCTCAAATTCCTGGAGGAAGTCTTCATCCTACAGCATTCGAAACATCCACAGCCTCCACACCCAAACACATTTGATATGTTTAGAGGTCAGCTGGGGAGAGCTTGGGTGCTCGGTTCAGCACGGAGAGGGCGGGCTTGACCTAGCTACTCTTGAAGGGGTTCCCCTCCATCGCCACGTAGAAGTACCTCTCCTTCCACTTCTTCACTGAGGAGGGCATGTTGAGGAACATCTTTAGGTCGCTGTAAGGACCGTCCCTCTCCCTCTTGGTGAAGTAGTACCACCCTGAGGTGTGCCTCTTCACCAAGAACATCTTCCTGA
This sequence comes from Macadamia integrifolia, assembly GCF_013358625.1. Taxonomy (NCBI): domain Eukaryota; kingdom Viridiplantae; phylum Streptophyta; class Magnoliopsida; order Proteales; family Proteaceae; genus Macadamia; species Macadamia integrifolia. The sequence continues at coordinate 4,448,435 of NC_056560.1, read as the reverse complement.
ATAGGTCCAGCGTCATGGTATGACCCAGCTTTGAGACAAACACCTCAAAGCCAACAACAGTCCACCATGAGTTCGGAGTCAGCTGGCTGGGAGCGAGGCACCAGTGCTCCAGGACCGAGCTGACCAGCTCAGGCATAGGAATCCTCAGGTTGCTCTGGACGGCTACATCGTAGAGTGTAACCTCATCCCCAGAGGCATCCACTTGTTCGATCTCGTCTGGGACGCGCATCACCACATAATCTGGGATGCCGTATCGATTCTGAATCAAGTTCAGTACCTTGGGCGTCAAGATGTTTGGGGTATTCATCGCAGTTTTCTTCTCTCCAGAGGAGGAGGCAGAGCCTTCCCCCTTGGACTCTACCTGGCCAGCCTCAGGGACTTTGGCACCTGAGGGGCCCGCACCCGAAGTGCCTACTGCTGCAGCACTGGGGCCTGAGCTGAGGCAACCGAGCCAGTTCCAACCCTAGTCGAGATGGTCTCAGCTGAGACCACCTCCACAGACTCTGAGCCCGAGCTACTGCCCGAGCCTGAGCTACGGTCAGAACTGGATCTGTCGTCAGAGCTCTGACTGCTGGAAGTGTCGTCACTAGAGGACGAAGGATTGGGAATGGGGCACTCAGGGTGATCTTCCCCAGGCCTCACGGTCGTCAAGGGAGTTTGGTTGGGAGAGTCTGGATCACACGCGGATGCCATGTTGGGATCTCCGGGGCTAGTACTAGGGTATGCGGAGGATGAGCAGAGGATCAACGAGTCACAACCATGATCGTACTTACTTGTTGCAGGACGAACTGATAAGGACGAGAGAGAAGGAGCATTGTTCATGACACCGGGTTGCTCTGAAATACTGTGAAAGTCTGCGCTGAAGATAGGAGTGAGCTGACCTGACTATATCACGAGATCGAATGACAAGACTTCTAGAAAAAACGTACCCTATTTATAGGAGAAAGCGGTGGAGAATGAACGGCTGGATCTTGTTGGGATCAACAGTGAATAGGAGCGGTCTCTTCGCCTGCCCGAGGTGAAATAATGGCTCCGAGACACGTGGCGCATTAAGCGCATTTCGTGCTGAGCGAACGGCACATGATCGAAAAATTCAACGGACCTTAATGCTCTATCTGTCCGAGCCGAATTGCTAGAGCAGGGGGCTGGTGATGATGGTATTTCTCCCCACCCCGTCACTGGCAAGGAGCGTCCTGACCAATGCTACACTGATACCTTATCTAGCAGTACAGCCATCTCGGCCCTCTATCAGCCCGAGTGTCACCTCGGCATCTCATCAGCCCGAGCTACCTCCTAGGCACTCCATCAGGCTGTGCTGCCACCTCAACCCTCCATCAGCCCATGCTGCCACCTTGGTACTCCATCAACAACAAGGTTCCCATAAACGTGCTCTCATCCACTTCTACATTCAAGGAACGTAATCTCTATTCACAAGGATAGGACTCTATCCACTACACATCACCAGAGACATCTACCACTCACACGATTGGCGTCTTTGAGATAAGAGGGAATATTCCCCTGGGACACCCTAGGACCCGGAATATTCCCAGAATCACAAAGCCACTCCGCTCAAGAACTCCACGCCTAAACAGGACTCTACACAAACGTCTTCCATTCTCCCTCCATCAGCATCCTATAAATATCACGGTAAGCCTCCATCATGAGGATCAATCACTTATTTTGACTGAAAAAAGCTCTTTTGAGCATATGTTGTGGAAAGATCTGACTTAGGCATCAGAGAGTCCCCTGTTGGGTCAGCCCGACTCTCCCCTATCTTCTCTTCTGTGTAGGTCGGTTGGAGCATCAGGAGTGCATGGAAGATCACCCGATTAATTTTTTCCGCATCAAATTGGCACTGTTTGTGGGAATGATATTAGCAAGCTACAACACCAACATCTCATAAAGCGAGGATGAGCAGACCATCGAACTATCCGCAACAATAGTCAAAGAATCAACTGTGGCCTATTCCTGAACAGCTGAACAAGGTTGTCGACGTGATGATCACCCCAACAATAACAATGAGACCGAGCCGAGCAGAATGGGGCAATCATTCATGAGAAAAGAAAGGCCGACCCAAACTGGTCGATAAAAGAAGATCTCATCCACTATGAAAGGATGAGTCAACCCCGATGGTTGGCAAAAAAAGACCTCATTCGCGAGGAAAGAAAAGCTGACCCGAACCAATCAATAAAAGAATATTACATCCATGTTGCAAGCCTAAGCACGGCTCGGCACCTAAAGACCTTATGCACTAAGGCATGCAAGCCCGAGCCCCAGCTCGGCACCTCAAGCCCTTCCACACTAGGGCATGTAAGCCCAAGCCCCGGCTCGGTACTTCAAGACCTTACGCATTAAGGCATGTAAGCCAGAGAACAGCTCGACACCTCAAGACCTTACGCACTAAGGGCAAGCCCTAGCATGGCTCAACACCTTAAGCCCTTACGCATTAAGGCACCCAAGCCAGAGCACGGTTCAACACCTCAAGCCCTTATGCACTAAGGCATGTAAGCCTGAGCATGGCTCGGCACCTCAAGACCTTATGCACTAAGGCATGCAAGCCCGAGCGTGGCTCGGCACTTTGAGACCTTACACATTAAGGCACGTAAGCCCAAGCACGGCTCAGCACCTCAAGCCCTTTCACACTAAGGCATGTAAGCCCGAGCACGGCTCGGCACCTTAAGACCTTACGTATTAAGGCATGCAAGCTTGAGCCCCAACTCGTCACCTCATGGCCTTACGCATTAGGTCATGTAAGCCCAAGCCCTGGCTTGGCACTTCAAGACCTTACACATTAAGGCATATAAGCCCGAGCACGGCTTGCCACCTCAAGACCTTACGCACTAAAGCATGCAAGCCCAAGCCGGAGCCCCAGCTCGGCACTACAAAAGACCTTAACACAAGGCACCTCAAAAGATCGAGCCCAAGCTCGGCACCCTCTAAAACAGAGCCCTCTAAGATCGAGCCCCAGCTCGATATTCTCTAAGATCGAGCCCCAGCTCAGCACTGTCAAGACCAAACCTAGATTTGGAACCTCAAAAGACTGAGCCCAAGCTCGACACCCTCTAAGACCGAGCCCAAGCTCAGCATTCTCTAAGATCGAGCCCCAGCTCGGCACCCCCATGGCTAGGCCCAGGCTTGGCACCTCAAGAGCTCATAAGCTAGACATGGAAGATCAATTCCGAGCTCAGCTAGGGAACGGAGCCACACTTAGGCAGCTATATTGGTCCTTATTCTTCCAACAGTTACTCATTTTGAGCCGCGCTCGAAGTACAAGAAAATAAAGAAAGAAGCACAAGAATGCTGAGAGATGAAGACATCAAAACAAATTTTTTATTCATAAAAAAAGGGGAAAAAAGCCCTCAAAGTACATCGCTGCCGAAGGAGACATCTACATAAAAAATATATATATACAAGGGTAATCTCGGGGATAATCCACGAGCCTAGCTCTTCACTTGGCTATCCTCTGAGTAGGGTCACTTCTTCACCAACGTCGATCGAGCCACTGAGCTGCACCGAAGTAGCAGGGGCGGGAACATGCTACTCATAGTCCGTCAGATTGTAGCCTGGCATCTTACTCAGGATGAACCAGATGGCATCGTCCAAGCCAGCCTGAAACAAAGTAATGTTAACATCAACCAACCACTTCTGACAGGCCTAGGGGTTCAGCCACCTCATTGGCCTCCAGCTCAGCCCGATGTTACCTTTCCAACTCGTTAACCCTAGCTGCGAGCTCCTCCTCCTCCTTCTTATGAGCGCCCTGAGTCTCGGACAACTCATCCTATAGAGCATCATTCTCCTTCATCAAGTTGGTGTTGGCATTGAGCTGCTTAGCAACCTCCTGTTCCAGCTCTCTAGTTATCAACTCGACATCATTGGCACGGACCTCCTCAGATCGAGCCATTTTCTTCTCAACATCCAGTTAGCCTATGATCTTGTGCGGCTCCCCATGAAGGTGCTTTGCCTCCTCCTCTACCTTTGAACAAGCGATGGCCATGTCCTTGAATCGTTGAACAACCTCGACTGAGAAACTGAAGCAGCGTGTTTTTCGCACCGGATAGACAGCGCACATCATACAAAAGTTGAGATCGAACTAAATGCTCTAGCAGATCGATCCGAACTACTAGAGTGGGGGGCTGGTGATGAGGCAAAATATGTCCCCTTCCTCAGCACAGCTGAAGCGTGTATGCAGACCTGAACAAAAGACTGACCCGCCACCTCGGCCTCTCCTCGTGCCGAGCAGCCACTTTGGCCTCTTCGCATACTGAGCAGCCACCTCAACCTCTTCTCATGCCAACCAGTCACCTCGGCTCGGTCGACCTATCACCTTGGCTCGGCACAACCAAATAAGGCACCCAGAAACGTGCACACATCCACTCCTACATTCAAGGGACGTGATCCCTGATCACAGGGATAGGACTCTATCCACTACACGTCATCAGAGGCATCCACCCCTCTCATGACTTGCACCTCCGAGATCAATGGGGAATATTCCCACTAGAACCCAGAATCACAGAGCCACTCCCCTCAAGGACTCTCCACAAACGCCCTTCCTTCTCTCTCCATCAACAGCCTATAAATACCAAGGTAAGCCTCCATCATAGGGGGTCGATCACTTCTTTTACTGAAATAGCTCTCTTGAGCATCTACTGTGGAAGGATCTGACTTAGGCATCGGAGAATTCACTGTCGGGTTAGCCCGGCTCTCCCCTGTCCTCTCTTCTGTGCAGGTCGGCTGGAGCACCAGGAACTGCAGGGAAGATCATCTAGTCAATTTTTACCGCATCACCACCCAAATGACCCAATTTATTTTCCTATTTTATTGGCATGAGCTAAGAATAACGGTTTCTTATCTTTAGCAGTTTCCATTACAAAGTAGGATTGACAGTTGTACTAGTTTCTATTCCCTCCTCCAGCGTTGTAGGGAGAACTTAAGACTGCAAAATATAATTTTTTAATTCTTGTATTCTGTTATGGTATCAAGAGCACATGATCAACTGCATGCCCTCCAAGTTTCCCAAAAGCTTCCTCCCTTCTAAATAGTTTATAATTGCACTTTATTATCCCTACCTCAGCCCATATAACCGCCATAAAATTGATTATAGCTCCACTCCATGTGTTTTTCTTATCTACAACCCTTCTCACCATGGCTATTGGTGTCTTTACATATGTTCTAATCGATTTTACATTGCTCTTCGCATCCGTTTTGACGAATCCGTTTTTCCATTTGCTTCTCAGTCTATTCCTAGTGCAGTGCCCTCCCCTACACTGCGGTTCTCCTCGTTGTGGGTCTGTTCCCCCCTTCACACTACTACACCTCTTGCCCCCCCTCTCTCAAATTTCCCCACTCCCACACCGTGGCCTATGGGTCCCACTCCTCCATCTCCATCCCACCCTCCCCAACTTACAATCCCCTTCCACCACAACTACTCACCAACCTTTACCGTTGGCACCTACCTCCCCTCACACACCATCATCGTCTGCGTCTCCTACCTCTAACCTGCCTCTTCACCCACGTCCCCTTACTAACCTCTACTCACCCTCGGTCAATCCTCCACCCACCACCCCACCTGACCTCCCTCTCCTCAGTGACTCCTCAATACCGCCTCCAACTCCACCTGTTTTTCCCATGCTAACAAAATCCCTGAATGGTGAACTGCCATGGCCAAAGAATTCAATGCCCTTGTTTGCAATGGTATATGGTCTCTCGTCCCCCCCGGTCCTGCCATGAACCTTGTGGGTTGTAAATGGGTCTTATCGTGTGAAGCGGAAAGCAGATGGCACTCTGAAAGATACAAAGCTTGTTTAGTTACCAAAGGTTTCCATCAGCAATGTGGCATTGATTACACAGACACATTTAGCCTTGTGGTCAAACCGACCACCATACGTACTATCCTCTCCATTGCAGTGACTCAGGGTTGGCCTCTTCGGCAACTAGACATCCATAATGCTTTCTTAGATGGTTTTCTGAATGAGGAGGTTTATATGTCTCATCCCCAAGGCTATGGTGAACCAAACCGACCCAACCATGTTTGTTGGTTACATAGGACTCTTTATGGTCTAAAACAAGCTCCTCAAGCCTGATTTTAGTGTGTCATTTAGTTTATGCTTCAGTATGGGTTCACTACCTCTAAGATTGATCCCTCTTTGTTCGTATATCGGTATTGCTCAATAGGTAATCTATGTCTTTATTTATGTTGACAACATCCTCATCACCAACAATACTCCTGCCCTAGTTACTCATCTATTGTCTCGCTTGGCTGATGAGTTCTCTATTAAGGACCTTGGTCTTGAGCTTCTTCTTGGGCATTGAGGCTCTGCCACACTTACAAGATCTTTTACTATCTCAGTCTCGCTACATCTTTGACCTGCTTCAACGTGTTGAGATGGCTGATTGCAACAGGGTGCTTACTCCTATGGCTCCCACTGTAAGCCTACTGTCACAGGGAGTGTGCTCTTCTCAAATCCCACTAAATACCGCTCCATTGTGGGGGCTCTGCAATATGTTACATTAATTAGGCCAGATGTTTCCTTTGCTATCTGCCAGTTCATGCATGCCCTTACTGAGGATCATTGGACCTTGGTCAAGCGTATAGTATGCTATCTAAAACACACTCATTTTCATGGATTGCTTCTTCAACGATCCCCTGGTTTCACTCTCTAGGCCTTTACTGATGCAGATTAGGTTGGGGATGGGGATAATCGCAAGTCCACAGGTGGCTATGCTATTTATTTAGGCTCTAACCTTATCTCTTAGGGTTGTCGCAAGCAGAAAATAGTGGCACTCTCTTCCACAAAGTCTGAATACAAAGCCTTGGCTGCCACAGAGCTCATCTGGCTTGAGTCCTTATTCACAGAAATTGGGTATCCCCTCAAAGGGCCTCCTTTACTATGGTGTGACAATATTGGGGCAACTTATCTCTCTACAAATCCTGTTTTTCATGCTTGCACCAAGTATGTTGAAATTGGATTCCACTTTATCTGCGACCGGGTTGCCAAGCATCAACTCTCTGTTCAGTTCATCTCTACGAACGATCAAACTACCGATATTTTGACAAAGGCTCTTCCTACAACTCCTTTTCAGTTCTTGAGGGAATAGTTGAAGGTCTGTTGTCACCGTCCTTCCACTTGAGGGGTGTATCAACGCACAACTCTTGCACCACTCATGCACGTCTCTCTTTCAAGAATCCCATGCTCTCTCAATCTCCATTACCATATCATCGCATGTGATAACAATTATTGTTGGGAATTCTTATCTTTGGCAGTTTCCATTGTAAGTATGATTGTAACACCTGTACTAGTTCCTATTCCCATTAGGATTGTAATACACTAATACTAGTACTTGCGCCTCACGGCTAGGGGTCTTGATCTCATGTATATAATATCCTCTACGGTTGTAGAGAGAACTTAAGACTGCAGAACTTAAGAATACAATTTCTCAATTCTTGTGTTCTGCTACCTAGTCCCTGGTGTTGTTCTTCCTGTTCCGTCTCGCATTCCACCAAAATTCAGAACACAAGCCCTCTCTGGTTTATCTTCTTCATATGTTTGGAACGGAAGGACAAAAAAAAATGAAAATTTTGGGGGAGAAAAAAGGAGAGAGATTCATAAGTCTGGGAAAAGGCTCTATATGGATAAGGCATATAATACGCCTTCTCACATGATTATTACAGGAAGAAAGAACACTATGCCGGTAGAGATACACGTTTAGACACAGCGATGTGGAAAGACGGTGTTACCCTTGCACATAGAGGATGGTGAAATGACATCTCCACCTTTGTAAAACCCAAAAACCCCATCCTTCTTTTCCTAACTAGGAACCTGTCAATTTTACAGTTCAAGACCAAAAATCTCACATCTTTTAATACCCTTGTGTGTCCTCTTATTGGCCTTCACATTATTAGAGCAAGAACTATGCAATCAAGGAATTTCCATTTTCTAATAGTTTTTTTCCAAGTGAAAGACATAATGACTAAACAAATCAATGTGAGAAGATAGAGAAAGTACTAAGCTTGCTCAAAGAAATATCTCTTGTAAATTTGTTATTAGTTTTATAAAAGTCAAAGTTGCCCAATCGCGTGGCTTTAGCATCTAGACATAAGCACGAAATTACCACCCGACCCCTAGAAAAACTTTACCTCGTAAAAATAAAAGTAAGAACACTGTCTTTTGCCTGTCTCCATCCCTTGAGTGTCACGACATGATTTTAGTTATCATATCGGATTGATATATGATACCAATGTCGGTATCGATCGATATCATACAATTTACCTTGAAATATGTGTATACCAAAGATTGGGTGTCAATCAAATAGTCAATAGACTCAATACATATATAGAACAGCCGATGCCAAATCAATACCTAAAAGTCTAAAACCATCGCTTTTATCGCATTTATGGCTGATTCAAAATTGTCTTTTTTGACGACAGGAAAGCCGTCAGATTTGACCAAGTTGCAATTTGCTGGCTGCTTGCCTTCTTTGTACCATGTGGCGAAATGATGAATTTCAATTTTCTTGACCATTGGGGAAGAGGAACTTTCCTAGCACATAATCGAATTACCATCACCTAGGCTGAAAAAACAGAAACCTCTAAAAAACGTAACCCTTTGACGGACTTAGAAAAATAGTAGTGAGTAATGACCTAGTACATGAAGTCATAACGGGCGGGAGTTGATGGGTTGAAAGCATTTTCATCAGTAAGCTACCAATTCCATTAGTATTTTCCTTCGATACAAGATAATCTTTATTTATTTATATATTTTTTTTTTAATTTGAGAGAATTTGATAGAAGATAGTAAGGTTCGTAGACTTAGAAAAGTATTATTGAGTAATGACCTAGAAAAGCATTAGTGAGTAATGACCACGTACATTAAGCCATAAAGGGCGGGAGTTGATGGGTTGAAAGCATTTTCATTACTAAGCTGCCAATTCCATTAATATCTTCCTTCAATGCAAGATAATCTTTATTTATTTATTTATTTATTTTATTTTAATTTGAGAGAATTTGATAGAAGATAGTAAGGTTCATAAATCATAATTATCCAGTTCTAGTATAGAATGTCTAAAATACCTGGTGTATAATTGTACAAAGACAATACAGCCCTAGCACAACCCAAAACGTCTGGATACACGAAGCACGTCACTTGGTTCAGTGTACATAGTCTTGATGGGTCTCCAATTTGTATGTATTGGATTTCATTGAAAAGTAATTTGATGGTGAATTTTTTTTGGGAAAATTACTTGATTACCCACTTTTGGGTTTTCCTTTACAAAATTATCCACCAAAAGTTTCAGTTAACAAAAATACCCAAAATTAGGTTTTCTTCTACAAAATTACCCACTTAAAGTTTAAGTTAACAAAAATACCCAAAATTGAGTTTGAGTTTACAAAACTACACACGCAAAGTTTCAATAATAAAAAAATACATGATTATACGTGGAAGATGAAGACTCACTATTTTGGGTAGTTTTGTAAACCCAAACCTGATTTTGGGTATTTTTGTTAACTGAAACTTTAGGTGGGTAGTTTTGTAAACCCAAACCCAATTTTGGATATTTTTGTTAGCCAAAACTTTTTGTGGTAATTTTGTAAAGATAAACCCAAAAGTGGGCAACCATGTAATTTTTCCATTTTTTTTCACACGACTCAATAATTGAAGAAGTAGGCAAATGGGACCATCAAATGACTTTTTCTTTAAGGTGGTCCCTTCGAAGAATCGTATTTCAAAGATATTTGTCAAAGTTCCAATGAAGAAAAATAAGAGATTGTGAAAATTGTCTGTAGTTGCTAGTGCAGTGAGTATCAGGTGGTTAAGAGCATTTTGATATGTGTGGTTCAAATGCTCTCAGTTGTCTAATACTCATTGTACTTCATCGATCACTACAAAAGATGTGGACTCCTGTTTCTAACCAAAAAAAACCAAAATTTCCACTTGGAAATTTAGAGCTTTCTATTTACAAATGGGTCCAACCTCATAGAAAGCCTTTTAATATATTTTTTACTCTCTAGGTAAACGGGTCATATGGGGCATAAGGGATTTATTTATTTATTTAGATTGGGAATAAGGGATCTATGTTAAAATGAAACTTCCATAGGTGTATTTATAACTTTCATATTTATCTATATAAAATGGAAGAGAGTTCTCAAAAAAGCCACATGGTTCCTATATGAACATAGGAACTAATGGGAGTATATGTGAAAGCATCAATAGTGGTAGCATTTATGGTTTTCATGGAGAGCAGGGTAGTCATTTTGCTTCTTTATGTGTCGATGTAGAGGCCACATTGCTTTCTAGGTTTCTTTTTCCCATATAAAATTTGAGAAAATGACATATGTGCTAGCAAGTCACCTAGGAATTAGGTATGCTAGCATTTATTGACCCTTAGATGAAACATAATCGATCCCATTTGTTTGTATCTGTTGTTCTACCTAAGTTGCCCACCACTGCCGCTCTATGGTTCCTCTTCTTCTCCATCTCCCACTCCACTCTACAAATTCATCGATTGTGTGGGTGAAGGGAAAGATTGGTGAATCGGTTTTATCTAAATCCCTCCCCGAGATTTAAGGAATATTGGGTGGGTTGAGCTACAGGCGATCGCTCAATCGTTCCCTACCGGCCCTGTTCTCTAGCCCTGTCCCAATCAAGGTCTGATAATAATAATCAAAACTGGTCTTGAAATTCTTGACATGATGAAGAACAATCCCTGGAAACTTGGTATACATAGCGACATAAGGGAAATCGTCAACAATCTCCCAAATCAGAGAAAATTCAGCTTCAAGATTATCATTCCAAACCTCCCTAATTTGAGTATCGCCTTTAGGTGGTAGCATCGACATTTTCACAGCGAAGACACCAAACCAGATGGTGATCCCTTCAAGACTAGATCTTTATAAAATCATATGCAAATGAAGAAGATATCGTGAACAGTTTTCCATTAATCAGATCTGCAAAATTCCCCAAACAAAATATACCTTAAATCATCCAAAAACATAGATCAAAGACTACAGAATGCGAAAAAGGTGAAATCAAAATAGAAGATTCAAGAAATCGAGATGAGGAAAGTTACAGATCTGAGATGACTCACCTCAAATTACAAAAATCCTCCGATGCGATCTAAAAATTTCCAAATTTCTGATCAATGAATTCGTTCTTCGTTGAAGAAGAGAGAAGAAAATGTGATTAAGAGAAAAAGATACGAGAGACGTGAGAGATGTGTTTGTGTGTGTGTGTGTGTGTGTGTGTGTGTGTGTGAGAGAGAGAGAGAGAGAGAGAGAGAGAGAGAGAGAGATGGGGTAGTGATCAAGATGAAGGGCGGGAGAGAGGCACGAGCGAGAAACCAGAGGTCCCTAGGACTCTGACAACATAGGATAGTTGCAGGGGTAGAGAAAATGTGTAGCAGCGGTGGAGTTAAGGTTTGTATATCTTCTCTCCATCCAATGGTTTAATTCAAGTTGATCAAATCCTATGGTCAAAATCTTGCTAGCATTCCTAATTCTTAGGTACTGCGCTAGCATACCTAACCCTCTCCCATACAATTTATCAAAAAAAAAAAAAAAATTTATGTGCATACCCACCACCTATCATGGTTTTAAAAGATGAGATCCAAATCGATCTTGACTGATTCTAGTCTATATTGAATCATTTTTATTTTTTTTTTGGCTTACAACGGGTATCTTGATATACGGCCTATTGATACATCCTGGGAACTTGATGAGGTTGGATATCATTCACTGTGCACGATGTTGTCTTCTGGTGGTGAAGAGTGCATAGGGCTTTATTCCAAACACATGGTAATCTGTTGTGTAACGAATGTAATGGCATGGGTGTAGGTCTGGAGGGTCAGTAGTTTGGAGGATGTCTGGAGGTCTATGGAACAGGATAGTAATATAATGAATAGTCGGATCAGGGGGATCGGACTGTGGGAGTAGAGAGGTAAAAAGATGAAACCAGGTTTCTATGGGAGCAAAGAGCAGGAGAAAATGGAAGATGGTTAGGTTTGGTCGATGTGGATTGATAGGGGAACACCAACGCATACACATGAATTGGATGACATGAAGGGGAAAACACAGTGCTATGGAGTAGGTTGTGCATAAGTGCCAAAAGATACACTTAAAGATAGGAGGTAACGCCTGTAGATCATAGAAGGAGGTAAAGGTAAAGATTGTAAGATAGAGAAAATCTGGGTGAAAGGTAGATCCAGCAAGAAACAGACCTTCACGACGAAGGGCAATTTCTAACAATTGAAGAGCTATAAGGTTACTATAGGTAAGAATTGCTTTGTAGGTTAAGGTATGAAGGATTTCAAGAGGAAGTTGAGGAGGTATGGCACAGCAAAGGTTATGGCTAGGTAGAGGCTGAGCAGAAGATGAGGAAGAGGCACCTGAGGTTAAAGGATAAAGGATTGGGATTACAGAAAAGGGAGAAGTAGGACGAGAAAGGAAATCTGCCAAAACATTCACTTTTCCTTTTATGTGTTTGATGTCAAAGGACCACTTTGAGAACCATTGACCCCATCGAAGAAGTTGATCATTTGGTAGAGTACGTTGCCGGAACTCAAGCATACGAGGAAAACTTGACATGTCCAATTCAATGAGGAATCTGTGTCCAATGAGATGAAACTGGAACTTTTCAATTCCACGTTTGACTGCAAGAATTTCCTTAAACGTAGAATGATAGTGAGCTTCAGATGGTTTAAACGAGCCACTCTTATAACCACAGATGGTTCTTGTAGAATCAGGAGCTTCTTCAAGTAAAGTTGCACCCCAATGAGTATCACTAGCATCAGTTTGAAGAATACGTCGTCCATCATAAGGAATCTGTAAACAGGGGAGTTTCATAGAAAGCTGTTTGAGAGCTTGAATGGCCGCTGAGTGTTCAGAAGACCAAGGAGGAGCTTTCATTCTCAGGAGTTGATGGAGCACAGACGTATGTCTGATTTGTTGAGGAAGAAACTCTGTCATGTAGTTAACTATACCAAGGAATTGCTGGACTTGATGTTTTGTCAGGGGACCTTCAGGAAATTGCTGTAGAGATGTAGCAATATGAGGCTGAAGTTCATATGTTCCTTTGGTAATAGTAACACCAAGAAAATCAATGGTAAAAACATCAATTTGCATTTTCTTTAGGGAAAGCATGATTCCATAGTCGTGAACAATCTGATGGAAATGCTGGAGAAGGGAAAGATGATCAGCCTGTGTAGAAGAAAACAGAAGAATATCATCAATATATATATATCAGAGCACGATCCTGAATAGGAGCAAAAATCTGCATCATGGCATGCTGAAATATTGATGGAGCCGTCTTTAATCCAAATGGCATAACTGTCCACTGTAAGTGATGTCCAGGGACATAGAAAGCTGTCTTAGGTCTATCTTCAGGAACAATCCCAAGTTGCCAAAAACCTGCTTTAAGATCAAACTTAGAGAAAACAGTTGCAGAGGCTAACTGGAGTAACAGTGTCGAGCGAGTTGGTAAGGAAAACTTATCATCAACCAAGAAGAAATTTAGAGGCCGATAGTTTATCACCATTCTCATTTTTCCACAGATCTGTTCTGTTCTTTTGTTCACATAGAACGCCTGACATGCCCATGGAGACACAGTTGGTTCCAACAGTCCTTGAGCTTGGAGTTGTTGAAGTTCTTGTACTGCAAGGGCTAAATGTTCTGGATTCATGCCAGGATGACTGGCCTTTGTTGGATTCACATCTTCATTCTTCTTAAAAGGTAAGGAGATGAAGAACTTGGAATTCTGGCAGAGAGGATGAGAACATTTTGTCAAGAACTCAGTATGAGAGTCTGCAGAAGTTTTCCTTTAAACTCATCAAACAATGTAGGACCTATACCTGCAAGAAATAAGTTAGAAAAAGGGGACCAAGGGAGTACTTGTTGTTTATACACAAGACCATGGGGTGTCCATTTAAGGGGAAGATGGCTAAGAACATCAAAACCTATGATGAGATCTTTACCAGGACACTGGGAGCCTAACATAACATGGGTAAAAGAAAGGGTTGGAAGAATTTGAACTTTAATGGGTTGTGTGGTGACAAGGGTGATATAGAAGGTTTCACCGTTAGCTGCTAAAAACGGAAGAGGGGGTTCTTGAGATTTCCAGAAGTGGTATAGGAGAACCTTGGGAGACAGAATGGTTGTAGCTGCACCTGTATCAAGAAAGGCTATTAGACGGACTGGTTTAGCATAAGGTTCAGGGATTAAGGTTACTGCAGCATGAGGTAAGGTTATAGTATGACAAGGACGAAGTGGTTGACTTGGAGGAAGGAAAGGGATAACTTAGTAGAGGGGGTCAGATTCCTCGGACTCGGAGAGAGAGAACTCTGGGTCTGAGTCTGTGAGAGAATATGGATCTGCAGCAGAATCATCAGGGTAGTCAATTGCAAACAACGAGAGATCAGTAGGATCTGCATCCAGAGAGTACAGGGACTCAAGATCAGCATCTTGTAGATCATCATGATGGAGGGAAGCAAGCATATGAAGAACTTTTTCCTTCTTGCGAATATTAGGACAGTTCTTAGCAAAGTGTCCATCTTTACCACAAATAAAGCAAGAAATAGACTTGTTCTTTCCTCGAAATTGTTTCTTACGGAGGAATTTCCATTTAGGTTTAAACCGTTTAAACCGAGAAGGCTTAAAAGGAAACCTTTTCTTGTGCTTCTTTGAGGAATAAAAGAACTTCTTATGATGAAAAGCCTTTTTTGTAGGACAATCACAGGAGTGATCAGAGCCTTTACATTTGAGCTTCATCCATGAAGTATCACATGCAGAAGAGACCTTGTCAGATTTGGATTGTAATTCTTTCCAGATTTTCTTAACATTACAAAGCTTGTCAAGAGTTGTGAGAGCAAAGCTGTATAAAGAACCAATACTGCAAGATGCCAGAGAAATATTCTGATTTCTCAAAAACTGAAGAGTATCAACACCAAGAGGTTTTGGAAGTGAATTCAGAAAGATCTGCTTGAGGTTTTCATCATCAAGGCCGCCAATTTTATGGTATGTGTGAAAGTCTTTGTATGAGTCTTTGTATGAGTATGTATGTGTCTGTATATCAGTCTATCTTTAAGTATGTATTCTGTATGCATGTGTATATGGAAGAGAGTATGAATATGAGTATGTATGTATGCCGACACTCTTGACATACGGTCCCACCACGTCATGTGAAGTCCTCATGTCCCTGGTCCCACATGTCTTGTAAGTTTTGGCTATTCAGGATCGTGCCCTGATATATATTGATGATATTCTTCTGTTTTCTTCTACACAGGCTAATCATCTTTACCTTCTCTAGCATTTCCATCAGATTGTTCAAGATTATGGAATCATGCTTTCCCCAAAGAAAATGCAAATTGGTGTTTCTACCATTGATTTTCTTGGTGTTACTATTACCAAAGGAACATATGAACTTCAGCCTCATATTGCTACATCTCTACAGCAATTTCCTGAAGGTCCCCTGACAAAACATCAAGTCCAGCAATTCCTTGGTATAGTTGACTACATGACAGAGTTTCTTCCTCAACAAATCAGACATACGTCTGTGCTCCATCAACTCCTGAGAAAGAAAGCTCCTCCTTGGTCTTCTGAACACTCAGCAGCCATTCAAGCTCTCAAACAGCTTTCTACGAAACTCCCCTGTTTACAGATCCCTTCTGATGGACGACGTATTCTTCAAACTGATGCTAGTGATACTCATTGGGGTGCAGCTTTACTTAAAGAAGCTCCTGATTCTACAAGAACCATCTGTGGTTATAAGAGTGGCTCGTTTAAACCATCTGAAGCTCACTATCATTCTACGTTTAAGGAAATTCTTGCAGTCAAACATGGAATTGAAAAGTTCCAGTTTCATCTCATTGGACACAGATTCCTCATTGAACTGGACATGTCAAGTTTTCCTCGTATGCTTGAGTTCCGGCAACGTACTCTACCAAATGATCAACTTCTTCGATGGGCTCAATGGTTCTCAAAGTGGTCCTTTGACATCAAACACATAAAAGGAAAAGTGAATGTTTTGGCAGATTTCCTTTCTCGTCCTACTTCTCCCTTTTCTGTAATCCCAATCCTTTATCCTTTAACCCCAGGTGCCTCTTCCTCATCTTCTGCTCAGCCTCTACCTAGCCATAACCTTTGCTGTGCCATACCTCCTCAACTTCCTCTTGAAATCCTTCATACCTTAACCTACAAAGCAATTCTTACCTATAGTAACCTTATAGCTCTTCAATTGTTAGAAATTGCCCTTCGTCGTGAAGGTCTGTTTCTTGCTGGATCTACCTTTCACCCAGATTTTCCCTATCTTACAATCTTTACCTTTACCTCCTTCTATGATCTACAGGAGTTACCTCCTATCTTTAAGTGTATATTTTGGCACTTATGCACAACCTACTCCATAGCACTGTGTTTTCCCCTTCAAGCCATCCAATTCATGTGTATGCGTTGGTGTTCCTCTATCAATCCACATCGACCAAACCTAACCATCTTCCATTTTCTCCTGCTCTTTACTCCCATAGAAACCTGGTTTCATCTTTTTACCTCTCTACTCCCACAGTCCGATCCCCCTGATCCGACTATGCATTATATTACTATCCTGTTCCATAGACCTCCAGCCATCCTCCAAACTACTGACCCTCCAGACCTACACGCATGCCATTACATTCATTACACAACAGATTACCATGTGTTTGGAATAAAGCCCTATGCACTCTTCACCACCGGAAGACAGCATCGTTCAGAATGGCTCCACTTTCTCCATACTATGTGCACAGTGAATGATATCCAACCTCATCAAGTTCCGGCTCCCCTTCTTCATACTGTTGATACAGCCTAGGAGCTACATCAGAATGGTCAATTTCCTTGTCTTCGCATTACTAATCTCATGGACGCCTATCATGATTGGCTCGTTGATAAAGCTACTTTCTTTCCAGTCATCAGTTCGTCCGATTCTGACATATAAGTATGTATGTGTGAAAGTCTTTGTATGAGTATGTATGTGTCTGTATATCAGTCTGTCTTTAAGTATGTATTCTGTATGCATGTGTATATGGAAGAGAGTATGAATATGAGTATGTATGTATGTTGACACTAAGTATGTATGCCGACACTCTTGACATACGGTCCCACCACATCATGTGAAGTCCTCATGTCCCTGGTCCCACATGTCTTGTAAGTTTTGGCTATTTAAAGCCCTTGATTAATGCATTATAGGTAGAGCCCGGTTTGTGTCTTACATCATGAGAGAAACTAGTCCCACGAGTTCATACTGACCCTACAACCGCATGAACCAGGTCATACCGGGGTTAAATAAGAATCATTCAACTTTCACTGAAAGCAGTGAAGAGCACTAAACACCCCCGTGTAAGTGGCCCAAGGTGTGCCTAATGGGAGTCGAAAATCTATATTGAATCATAATCAACTTGTATTGGTATGAATTCTGTATTGAATCAATTGACCCTGGAATCAGTGTTTTAATGCCTTTAAAAAAAAAAAATTCTTTCGTAAAGGATCACCTCATCCAAACAACCCAAATCAGGATCAATTGACCCAAATTGGCTGGAATAAGAATCGACCAATGGAATCTAATCCTGATTCTTGAAATCATGTTACCCACATATTCCTTTCTCAAGAAACATTTGCCCTTCTTTATTTATTTGCTTTTGCGGAGTTTATGTTAGACCATATCGACATAAATTGTTCTGTACGTGGCCCCTCACTCTTTCAATGGGTCCTGCCTGGTCTAGTAACCATTGAATTAAATTAAATTAAATAAAAAAAAAAAAAAAAAAAAAGGAAAGAAAGATATTGTAAACCCTATGCTCAAATACAGAAAAAACGGAACTAACCGCAATTTTTCTTATGAGAGGCAAAAATACACACCCAATTGAAGGTTTTTCCCACTTAATAAAGCAAAAGAAAAGATCCCCAATTTTTATGAAAAAAGTGGAAAATAAAAAGTTCCATTCTTTTTTTCTCTTTCTGATCACATGTGACTGTGAATCTCTTCCAATCTGTCATGGTATTAATGATTATATTGACGTGTTCCCTATCTTTTGTGGTTGAGGTCGTGACCTAATGGCCCATTTCCATCAATAGGCTCAAAGAGATGGACAGAGTTGCTCGATTTCCCTGTCTGCCCAAAAAGGAGAATCAAGTAATTTTAACACGGTTTTTACTGTACGGTATCGACATGGACATCGGTATCAGTCGCGGTTGACACTGATATGGATACTGAATTATTGATAGAGATCGATCATACAGACCATTTTACATGCTAAGTTCACCATTGATTTAGCATATGTAATGTTGTAAAGTTGTAGTACCACCATTGATTTAGCACAGTTAAGGTGATTTTTACATTAACAATCCCTACCTAATATCTGGATAGGGCCAGACCCGGGCCAAGGCTTAAGGTGCCTCGGGCTAGGCCTAGGCCTTTAAAGACCCAGGTAAACGTAGCCCTTTTGCATTCTTAATCCATTTGAAAAAAATTTCTCACTTTTTTTCATGTTGGATCTATTCCTTGTTTATAGCATGTCAAAATCTTATAATAATAGAATGCACAATCCCTTGTTATTTTTAATTAATTTTCAGATTCTCATCAATATAATGCACGCCCCCCAAGTTAAGGGTAGAAAAAAAATGTATTTAATGGTTATTTTTAGTAAAAAAAAAAGATTCTCTAAACAAACGGAATTGATTGATCAGTACACCAATAAAATGCAACAAATGATTCTTACATAAGAGGGCACATCATCCAGATTATTTTAATTCATGAGAAGGAGAAAGATAAGATGCTAACATAATCTCATATGAAAACAAAAGTCATACTTATCGATATTGAATTATTGATACCTATATCGGTCTTGTTTGATATTGATATCAACATGGATCAACCATATTAGTCCAGAATCCAGATTGGACAATTTTCCCTCTAAATAATCAATACCCTTTTTTTTTTTTAAATACGATTTAGGCATTTACCCTCCTTTGCACAAAAACTATTACCACAACATCATTATTGGATAGTGATGATATAGATAGATATCGGTCAAAATGATACCAATACCTTGAATCATGTTTGGCAGCTTAGAGTAACTATCCATTTATGATCATGAACATTGTTGAAAGTCGGGAATAAATTAAATGAACCATATCCGTGGATCCAGTGCATAGCATATTGGTTGCAGGCGCGAAGAGTGTGAAAGGTCTAAAGTTCAACTCCGATGGTATTGATAGAAAATTCCTTAACGGATTGATTTTAATATAACTCATTCTTCGATTGAAACCAATTCAACCCAACCCAAACCGGACCAAACAGACCCTAGACCACTGTCCCATCGCATAAGTTATTATATTACAGCGTTACAGCTTAGCAATCTGTACTAACAAGTCAAGAGTCAAAAGATTTTATCATAAGGAAAAATCAAAGTAGAGGTCTACAGAAAGCCATCGAAGTAAACTTTCCAGGAACTTCACCGGTTCATACTTGCTCAAACCTCCTTCCAAGTGATCAATATCCAATTTTCCAGCCCAATCATGTCTCTCTGCAACTCGAGAAAACCTTTTCTCCTCTTCACTTTCCTCTTCTTTCTCATGATTTTTCCTTCTGCAACCCCCCTATACTTCAAATTTTCAAGTTTTAATGGATACACACGCGATATTCATCTAGAAGGCACTGCAAACATCTCAAAAGGAGCCCTCCAAATCACCGGATTCCCACCTGGCAAAAACCGAGTCGGTCAAGCTTGGTTTACGAAACCCATGCTTCTGAAGGACAAGGCAACACGAAACCTCACAGACTTCAATACCCATTTCTCCTTCAACACTAGTCCGAATCAATTCGCCTATGGTAATGGACTTGCTTTCTTTCTTGCTCCCGAGGGTTCATCTTTTCCCCTTAATGAAACAAGCTATCTTGGTTCTGCAAATCACAACTTCACCTCCAACAATACGGGGGATCGGATTCTTGCAATCGAGTTCAATGCCGTAAATCCAAGTAGCGCGGCTAGTCTCAACATCAGCAACATTACTTACAATGAGGTTTGTGTTCCATTTGATAATACTACAATTGCTGGTGGGAGAATAGCTAAGGTTTGGATTAGTTACAACTCTACCACTTTAAAATTGAGTGTTTTCTTGACTTACGCCGAAAATCCGGTATTCCTTGGGAATTCTACAGTGTCTTATCCTATCGGTGATCTCGTTAGATATTTCCCAGATTCGGTTTACGTTGGGTTCGCTGCAGCCTCGGGATCTAGCGCCGTGTCCTATAGTGTTCTTAAGTGGGAATTCAATTCAACTCTGGATTTCAATGGTGGGGATTTATGGAAGAAGCTATTGATAGTAGCAGTTCCTGTTGCTGGTGTATCTGCTTCGATTGTAATCGTCTTGTTCATTCTGTGGAAGCATAAGAGTGGAAGGAGAAAAGAAGGCAGCCATATCGCCGATGCACCAATCGACAATGAATTCGAGAAGAATTCAGGGCCTAAAAAGTATACTTATGGTGCATTGGTTCGCTCAACTAATAATTTTGCCAAGGAAGGGAAGCTTGGAGAGGGGGGATTTGGAGCTGTTTACAGAGGTTTCTTGCCTGATCAGAAAAAAGATGTTGCTGTTAAAAAGGTTTCCAAGAAATCCAAACAAGGAGTAAAGGAATTCGCATCAGAGGTGAGGATTATTAGTCGACTGAGGCATAGGAATCTGGTGCAGCTTGTGGGTTGGTGCCAGCAGAAAGAAGAGCTACTCCTTGTTTATGAATTCATGCCCAATGGAAGCCTTGATTCACATCTCTTTAAAGCAAAAACTATGTTGACATGGGAGGTGAGGAACAGAATAGTTCTAGGCTTAGCCTCTGCACTGCTCTATCTGCATGAAGAATGGGACCAATGTGTGATCCACAGGGATATCAAATCTAGCAATATCATGTTAGATTCCAATTTCAATGCTAAACTTGGAGATTTCGGATTAGCCAGACTAATCGACCATGAGAAAACATCGAGAACAACTGTATGGGCAGGGACTTTGGGTTACATGGCTCCTGAAACTGCTCTTACTTGGAAGGCTTCCAAGGAGTCAGATGTATATAGCTTTGGAATTGTGGCTTTGGAGATTGCTTCTGGGAGAAGGTGTGTTGAACCCAAGGCAGAAGAAGGTCAGATGGTGTTGTTGGAGTGGGTCTGGGAGCTGTATGGAAAAGGAAAACTTCTTAAAGCAGCTGATCCAAAATTTAATATGGATTTCGAGAAGCAACAAATGGACTGTTTGTTGATTGTTGGGTTGTGGTGTGCTCATCCTGATTATAAACTTCGGCCTTCGATCAGACAAGCGATGCAGGTCCTTAAATTTGAAGCATCATTGCCTGTTCTTCCACCCAGTATGCCTGTGAGCACATATGCTGTTCCTCCATCTGTGCTTCCACCTTCGACTAGGGGATCGACTTCACATGGTGAACCCATTGGAATTACAGATTTTGAGATGGGTAGAACCTGATGTTTGAATTCCTCAATGCCAATCTTTTTTTTTTTTTTTTTTTTTTTCCCATCCTTTTGGGCTCAGAGCTGAATGCAAACAATTTGGTCTTGGGTTTGTTAACACTTTGTTCATGCATCAATCTTTAGATGTTATTGTTATTTTGGAATGGTTTCAATTAGAAAAATGGCATTGCCTATCCCCATTATTTTCTTTTCTGCTCTGAAGTTACAGAGCAAACGTTTGCATCCATTGTCTACAGTCTTTCTTCTGGAACTAATATTACAGGATTGCTAATAACTGCTGGGTTATAACAATGATGGGAGTTTCTGATAATAGTTTGAAATTTTTTGTTTGAATCCATCAGCCTTCAAGGCTTTGAATTATCAATATCATGAGGGTCTTTATTATTATACTGAAAGTCATTTCAGTTTCTGAGTTAACACCCCCACCCCCCGGCCCCCGGTCACGTAGAGCATTTTACAAAGAAAACAAAGAAGCTCCCTTAAAAAAATAAAAAAGGAAGACTCACTTATGAGTTTGATGTCATTCAGATTTGAGACGTAAGGCAATAGAATTTGATCGAATACATGTTTTTCTTTTTACCAAGAAATTGGTAATATTAATCAGTCAGAATAAGATCATATTCAATATACAAAGGCCAATGAAGTCTATAAATTTTTTTATGCAATCCAACTAATTAATAAAGCATAAGACTTCTTCTCAAGTATACCTGCCGGAGAAGAAAGACAACTCTGTACCAGCATTTTATTATGATTCACTGAACTATCTTGCTGTTGACCTCGACATGTCTGTTTTTTCTGAGTTTGATATGCTATGTTTCTCTTGAATTCATGACCTACTCCTACATATTTTGGTAGTGATCTGGTTGGAATTTTTTCTTAGATCTATGATGGTAACAGAGAGATTGGGTCAATAGGCTCGACCAACCGTGACCCGATGAATCAACCCGACTTGGATGAGTATATATATATATATATATATATAGTATTGTCTTGTTGAGCAAGTTAGTTATTAAGAGAGGGGTTTTTCATTTTAGGGTTTCTGGATGAGTTTTCTTGCCAAGTTGGGTGTTTTTGAGAGAGATCTCTATTGTAAAACATAGTGAATCATCTTCTTCTATGCCCGATGACGTAGCACACGACATTGGTGTGTGAACCTCGTTAAATCAGTGTCTTGTGTGAATTTGTGTTTCTTTTCTTCGTATTTGTTGGTTTTTGTTCTAATAGATGTTTATTCTCGAAAGAAATTCTACGTCATAATGCAATTGAAGAGAATAGATAGAGAAGGACCAGGTTTCAGAATGCATTCTATATCCATAATCTCTCCCAAAATTACATATTAAACACAGCCATCATCTGATCCTTTCTCCGTATCCCATGTTCTTAAATTTTCCCAGT
Organism: Macadamia integrifolia; assembly: GCF_013358625.1. Taxonomy (NCBI): domain Eukaryota; kingdom Viridiplantae; phylum Streptophyta; class Magnoliopsida; order Proteales; family Proteaceae; genus Macadamia; species Macadamia integrifolia. The sequence goes on along the minus strand of NC_056560.1, from coordinate 4,425,554 downwards.
TGTGATAGAAACACCAAAGATATCAGGTTGGAAAGCAGTGCATCCATCGCTGACCAGGTCACTGGATGCTCATCTGGCAGAAACCGAGTTGGCACCCCTGGACGAATCAACAGGGGAAAGCTCATCGATTTCAACCTCCATTTCTTCTTCACCATCAGCTCCAGTCAATACATCGTTGCTGATGAGCTTACATTTTTTATTGCCTCCAAGGATTCCACCTTTCCCTTTAATTCTACAGTTGGGTTCCTTGGAATAAAAGCTAATGCTTGGCTCAGATATAATATAAATTTGCGTATCCTCCTGAATTTGCTGAGAATCCATTTTCTTAGGGAACTCCACCATATCTTACACTGTTGACCTGAGTGCTAAGTAAAATTTGGATTTGGATCAATTCGGAAAGTATTCATTTATTTTATAAAAATATGGTTGAAATTTTAGATAGATTTTTAATATTTATTGCACTTATTTCACCTTATCAATCAATTAATTTATTAATAAAAAAAAAATCAAGTTTTCCTAAGACCACATGACCCACCGGGACCATACAATAGGGGGAGAGGGGGAACCATATGGACCGTCCCATTGTCCAACCATGTGTGAAACAAGCTTAGTCAGAATAAAAAAAAAAATCAATTTTATTGGTTAAAATAAATTTATTTTTGTTCTAATTATAGTGAAAAATTAACACATTATAGTTGAAGAAAAAAAAAACACAACCCAATGCATGAGGCTCCCATTACTACACGGTCTATGAGGGGGCAAATATACACAACCTTACTCCCTGCTTCACAAGAGATATTGTTTTTAAATTTTAAACATGTGACCGAAATGTTGCAGAAGTTTACATTTTTTTGTTGTGGTGAAAAAAAGTGCACATTCTGGATATATTGTTTATTTTAACATAAAAATTAGATCTTTAGAGTAAGCGATTTTTTTATTGATATTTTTAGTGTGTCAATAATTTGTAATTTTCAAAATTTTAATATAATTTTTTTTTCAGTAATCCTATCATTTCATGTATACACTCTAGAAATGTACAATTTTTTTGTATATATTTTATTTGATTTAATTATAGGAATATGTAAGACAATGACAACTTTTGATATATCTACTCTATTTATGAATGTTAAGCCCGTTTGATTTTGTTTTTATAAATGATTTTTCTGTTTTTCTGTGCTCATAAACGGAAAAACACTCAAAAAACCGTTTGATTTTTCTGTTTCGTTTCACTTGTTTTTTGAAATAGAAATATAAATTTATGCCTATTTCCGTGTCTGAAAACATGAATGAAGAAACAAGTTAGACTTATTTTTTTATTTCTAGAAACAAGTGGGAGAGACAAACTTTGTGAAAAAGTTGATACTTCACTCGACCTATCCAAATCCCCAACCCATTGTTGAAACTTCTTGTTATCTAAATGCGGCGATTCCAACCTGGTTATATGAAACTCACAATTTCAGATTGCCTTCATCATTTTGAAGCTCATCTTTATGAAGCACACATGCAACTCCAACGTCATTCATTCACTCGTGAGTTGCATTATTGCAACATCTTGCCTTTCACTCATGTATTGAACTCGACTATACTGTTGAAAACGTTTTAGGAAACAGAAAAATCAAACACCTTTTTGCATTTTCAAAAATCGTTTCTTAGCACATAAACGAAAAAAAACTGTTTCTTCTGTTTATAGACACATAAATAGGAGAAACAAAATCAAACGGTCCCTTAGTTAAGGCCCCCATTATTCCCCTCTACCATATGGACACCATCCGAAGGCCTCTATAAGGATTCTCCCTTGACCATGGTTGAAGGAAAACTCTGTCCATGCCACAACGATGAATCATTTTCAAAATACCTTATGACCATGGTTTTAGGTATTGGGTTCGATGAATTGATATCCGATTAAATGCAGGGACAATAACGATACATATCAATTGTATTAGATCATTTGTCCTCAAAGATACCAATACCAAGGAGTATTTTGGTAATTATACCCATATATTACTGTGTACCAATCTAGTATTGACGAGATTGATTTTGGTGTTGACCAATTTCAATACTAAACCATGTTTTTTTTTCCTACCTTCGACTTAAAAATTCTTAGGAATAAGAGAAGGATAATAAAAGAAAGTGCGAAGTTCCAAAGACACTAAGGTTTATATTCATGTTTCGTTTGGTAGTCATTATGTTTAAAAAACAATGTTTCATGTCAAAATCAGAAACGTTTGTTTCTATGTCAAAATTTAATTTTGGAACCAAACTTAAAACGGAGGGTTATGTTATATCAGATTAAATTTATCGTTTTTTGTATTTTTTGTATTTGATTCATTTGAAAAAAAAAAAAATTGAAAAGGCGCAACGTGGAGTCGTAGACTGCAGCCAGACTCTACGCTTTGTAAAAAAAAAAAAAAAAAAAAAAAAAAAAAGCCATATGAGACCGTCCCCACCTGAAGAAAAAACGGACAGCTCACAAACCTAAACGCGGGAGAGGACAGAATTTTTGAAAACCATTTATAGTCTGTACTCTGCACACACAGAGAGAGAGAGAGAGAGAGAGAGAGAGGGAGAGACTAGAGAGGAAGAGAAAGGAGGAGGAAGTTTTCTGCCGATTTGGTTTCGTCTATGCCTGCGGTAGGTGTTCATTGCACTTAAATTTAGGAACCATATATTTTCGCCTGATTTGGTAATTGAATGTTTGAACCCTAATTCCACTGTGCTTTCCTGAAAATGCTTTATTGGTTTATACTTATAGTGTTTACCGTTTATGTGCAGTTCCCGAGAGTTTGAGATAAGATTTTGCTGAGAGGAATACGGTGAAGGACTGCATTGCTTACTTGCTAGAATCATATTTCCGCGCTTTTGCATGTTCTGCAACTGGTGACTGATAGGGTGGATTAAATGGTCGAATGCTGTTAGTATTTGAGATCTTAAAAGCCCTAATTTTTGATTTATGGTTTTAGTGATTGAAGCCTTGCTTGTTTCCCAATAATCTAATCTTTGTGCTATTGATTGAGCGTCTTGAGATGAAAACCATGGTTAAGGTGTACTTTGCTAATATAAAGTTTATATGTTACTTGAGAATATAAACTGCATAGTGATTGAAACTCTACAGACTCCGAGAGAGAGAGAGAGTGGAGCCTTACCTGAATCGCCGGACAGCCAGACAGTAGGACCTCTGGACTGCCGGGGAGATCTTGCTGTGGCAGCCGGTGAACACTGAAGAGAGAAGAAGAGTTGAAGAGTTGAGGACTCTGGGCTTCAGGGGAGATCTTGCTGTGGCGGCCGGTGAACACTGAAGAGAGAAGAAGAGTTGAAGAGTTGAGGAATCTGGGCTGCAGGGGAGATCTTGCTCTGACTGTGTACTTGCGTGTAACAAAAAGTTCTATTATTATTTTTTATTAAGTAAAACACTAATTTAACTTGATATATATGTACACACACGCATATCTGAAAAAGCGCGACTTTCCAGAATTTTATTTTATAATTTTGATTTGTCCAAATTATTCGTAAATTTTGGGGTGAATTTTTCAACTATGGCTGGAGATCTCAAACCAGTAGGAGCTTTCACCATTACTCCCCACAAAGTCTCCGTCTGTATTCTCCTCCAGATATATGCACCACCAGCTCAAGCTTCAGTGCCATTTCCCTTCTCATCCGTCTCTCAGCACAATCGCCTCGGCTTGTTCTTGCTGGCCCTGACAAAGGTTCGGCTTCGAACTTAAAGGCTTTCTTTGGTTTGATTTCTATTTTATAATTTATGCTGTTTCCAGTTAGAGAGTTTTGGTTATTCCTATATGCATAATAGGTCCTGCAATCGTATTTCTGTTTAGAAATGCATGTAGCAAACATTGGTTAATGTAATCTTTGTAGTTTTAAAAATTAAATATACTTCTGTTCTAAATGGTCCTTTCATTTGTGTTTTAGGGTTGCATGTTATGTTTTCTCAATTGAGGAATTTGTTGGGTTATTACTATTTGCACGGTGATTCTGCATTCATGTAAATTTCTACCAAGAATTGTATATAGTTGATATTGTTTAATGTATTCCTTCATTTTAGGCATTTTATCTTCCTTATGTTCTAAATGCTGCCATGTTTGGACTTCCTGGGTTATTCGCATTGGGCAATTGGCAACATATGTTCTGTTTTACCAAATAAGGAAATTTTGGGTTATTCCTATATGCTCAATAGATCATTAGATTCTGCAATCATGTTACTACTCCCTCGATCCAAAAAAGACTGTTTGTTTGATCACATTTTAAGGAGGTAATTTCTAATGCGTTAAACACTTACTAATTCAATGTTCAAATAGTGTCCAACGTTATCCCTATTAGTTTGACTTGTGTGATAGAAGGAAGTAATTTTGACCAGTGAATATAGTAAATGTGTGGATGATAATATTGGGCATTATGGGGAATCCAACAAAACTTTATACCTTGGTTTTTATAATGGATAAATATTTTGAGACAGTGGAAAACCTCAAACAGGACTATATTTGTGGGATGAATGGAGTAATTTACCACTAAATTTACATGGAAAACATTGTTTAGACTGTAGTGTAAAATGTGAATTTTAGAATGTATATATACTTCCTGTCAAGTGGTTGGATCTCTTGCGTCCTTAGCTTTTGGTAATTTGCAGTTTATGTTTGGTCTCACTTTTGCCCAAACTTTATGTCAGCTAGCCATTGTTTCTCCATTGATTAATTGAATTAGTAACTGAGGTTATGTTATGTATTTGAGCTGACGTGACACTTAGTTGCTGCACTGAAGCTAACCACTCTTTAATGCTGACTACATTGTTAATGGGTCTTAGCAACTCGTCAGTCAGGGCTATTGCATTTGCATGCATGCCATATTGCATAAAAAAATGTGCTGAATGTTCTCAAATAATAATCTTTCAATCCTGTGGCAAGGGGTAAATACAGAGTCTTAAAAATTGGGAATCGGATCGGTGAATTGCCCATGCCTAATCTGGCCGATTCCCACCAATTCTGCTCCGTTTTCGGCCTATTCGGACCAATATTGGCACTGATCGATTTGATCCCCAATTCTGTTTTTTGAAACCTTGGTGAAATGGAAAAGAAGAATGAGTTTGTTGGAGATATTTTCTTCTATTCAGTAGTTACTGGTTATAAGCTTTTTCTCAGATATTCTGTCTCAGAGTTGCCCTTATGATTGCGTTGGATCATGAATCTTTGACACATGTTGTTGGAAGGTTAGGAAAGAAGATGATTGACCTCTAGCCCATGATAGGTTGTTCATTTTATAAGATTTTGCTTGAGGCTTCAAATACATTGGGACATTATTCATGTTAGTAATTCCAGTTTTCTGCTTTGTATTGAAAACCACTATTGGACTTATTTTTATTCCTATGTATCTAATATTTTGATTATTGGAATTTTTTGACTTTGACTTGGCTTTAGAACCGGAGGTTTGGGTGGCCTGCATATTTAATGGCTAAATGGGGTGAATATGGCTGATTAATGAAGTCTGCACATTCATATTTGAACTGAGTGTGCTTGCTTTTGTTTCTCTTCTGCCATTAATTCTTGTGGTTGACTTGGGCAGTGGGCACTGTGACATGATTTGACCAAATGATTCAAAAGTTTTGTTTGCAGAGTCATGATTTGTTGAATTTAACTTTTGATACTTCTTTTACACGTATTTTGTAGTCTTGTGATGACGTTGTGGAGCCAACATTAGATGAGCTTACAAATCAATTGGGTGAAATTGGTGGCTTGCTGAATCATTGGTTAAGTGAGCATTTAACCCGACGGCTATCATCTCTAGCCTCCCCTGATGATTTGTTTAATATTTTCAGCAGTCTTCGAAGTGAGTTAACCACTATCTTTTTGTTCTTTTTCATCATCTTTTCTACTGCTACTTTGCTACCTTCCTTCCCCCTTCCCCATCCCCCATCCCCCATCCCCCATCCCCCATCCCCCAACTCTCAGTTTAATCTTTTCACCATCCTTTCTTAAATTGATACTAAGTCAATCTAAGTTTTTATCAGGTATCCTTGGGGGCCATGAAACAAGTGTTTTGGATGATGACCAAATCATCTTGGATCCAAACAGTCACTTGGGAATTTTTCTACGCCGTTGCTTGCTTGCCTTCAATCTATTATCATTTGAGGTATTTTACTTTTTTTGTCTAACTTAACAGTTATATTAAGATGCCATTAATCATTGGGAGCAAGTACAACAACAACAACACCAAAGCTTAGCCTTATCCCAACTAAATGGGGTTGGTTACATGGATCCGCAAGTATTTGGAAAAAATAAAAAAAATCTTTGGGGCATCCCCCTCACGAAGCATCTGCAACTTGAATCCTAGCCCTCCAGGCAGCTCTGTTAGATGTCGTAATTGGGTGAAGACTTAACTTTTGCATGTCTCTACTAATTAACTCAGCAATGGTCAATTTTGGCTTGCCCCTAGCTCTTTTAGCTACATTTATTTGCATCTGGTCACTCCTCCATACTAGGGTATCCAAGGGCCTCCGTTGGACATCCTAAACCATCGTAACCGACATTCTCTGAGTTTATCCTGAATTGGGGCAACTCCCAAGTTCGATCTAACCTGGTCATTTTTTATTCTATTTCTCAGGGTTTTGCTGCACATCCATCTCAACATCCTCATCTCAGCCACACTCAACTTATTTATGTTACGCTTATTGACTGCCCAACATTCTACACCATACATCATTGCTGGTCTTATGGCTGTCCTGTAGAATTTTCCTTTAAGCTTTAGAGGAATACGTCGATCACATAACACTCCAGACACCCCTCTCCATTTCATCCATCCTACTTTAATTTTGTGGGAAATATCGTCATCAATCTCACCTTCTTTGTTTAACGTAGAGCCTAAATACCTGAAACAATCACTTTGCGGGATCTCTCTCCCCTCAATTTTCACTTCCTCGCTATCAATCCTCAATCTACTGAAGTTACACCTCATATATTCCGTCTTTGTTCTACTTATCTTGAGACCTCTCGATTCCAAAGTATATCGCCATAGTTCCAACTTATCATTAATCTCTGTCATTGTTTCACCGACCAGAACAATATCATCTGCGAAAAGCATACACCACGGGACCTCTCCTTGAATATTCTTGGTTAAATCATCAATGACAAGTGTAAATAGGTAGGGGCTCAATATGGATCTTAGATGTAACCCGATGTTAATTGGGAACTTAGCACCTTGACCTCCCACAGATCTAACATTAGTCACCACATCTCTATACATGTCTTTAATAATATCCACGTATCTACTTGACACTTCTTTCTTCTCTAAAACTTGCCAGATTAAATCTCTGGGAACCCTGTCATAGGCCTTTTCCAAGTCAATGAAGACCATATGAAGATCCCTCTTATAGGTTCTGGCTTTTTCCATTAGCCTTCTAAGTAAGTAGATTGCTTCTGTAGTGGATCTTCCAGGCATGAAACCGAATTGGTTCTCAGAGATATAAGTTTATCTTCTAAGTGAGCTTTTATTACCTTCTCCCATAGTTTCATAGTATGACTCATTAGTTTTATGCCTCTATAATTGTTGTAACTCTGAATATTACATTTATTTTTATAAATTGGAACGATAGTGCTTTTCCTCCATTCATCAGGCATCTTTTTCGTGTTCGTAATCTTGTTAAACAACTTTGTTAACCAAACGACTCCAAGTGGTCCCAAACTCTTCCACACTTCAATTGAGACCTCATCCGAACCTGGTGTCTTCCCTACTTTCATCTTCCTTAAGGCCTCTTTAACCTCGGTCACTCCTATCTTGCGTACATACTTATGGTTCAAGTTGAAGGGCCGGCCACTCGAACCACTCTTATTAGGGATGTCTCTATTAAGCAGGTTACAAAAATACTCATCCCATCTCCTCTTTATGTCTTCATCTTTCACAAGCACTCTGCCATCCTCACTTTTAATACATCGAACTTGATCGAGATCCCTGCACTTCCTTTCTCGAATTTTAGCTATCTTATAGATAGCCATTTCCCCTTCCTTGGTATTTAAGTTGTTGTAGAAATCATCATATTTTCTCGCCCTGGCTATCCCCATAGTCTTTCTTGCCTTGTTCTTGACGGCCTTATATCTCTCTTTGTCTTCAACATCCCTAGTCCTTTGCCAAGTTTTAAATTATCTTTTTTAGTCTTGATGGCAGCTTGGACCTCAGCATCCCACCACCAAGTCTCTCTAGGGACCGACTTAATACCCTTAGCCACCCCTAGAACCTCCTTAGCAAATTTCTTAATGCAATCCGTCATATCATTCCACATCGTGTTGGCGTCCCCTTCACGAACCCACTTTCCATGCTTCACCACACCCTACTGACTCTCCTTTCAATCTCACCACCTAACCTTAGGGCACACTTGGTTCCTCGTTTTCTTCTTCGATAACCTGAAGCACATGTCCAAGATCAACAGTCTATGTTGAGAGGTTAAACTCTCCTCAGGTATGACCTTACAATCCTTGCACATCCATCTGTCATGTCTTCTAGTGAGGAAAACGAGGAAGACATGACACCTTACTGACTCTCCTTTCAATCTCCACCACCTAACATTAGGGCACACTTGGTTCCTCGTTTTCTTCTTCGATAACCTGAAGCACATGTCCAAGATCAACAGTCTATGTTGAGAGGTTATAAACTCTCCTCAGGTATGACCTTACAATCCTTGCACATCCATCTGTCATGTCTTCTAGTGAGGAAAAAGTCTATTTGACTAGAATGCTGTCCACTCTTGTAAGTAATTAAGTGTTCTTCCCTTTTGGTGAAAAGCGTGTTAGCAATGGATAGATCATAGGCGGTTGCAAAGTCCAGAATTGAGGTTCCCTCCTCATTTCTCTCCCCAACTCTAAAGCCTCCGTGCACCTCTATGTAATCTCTCCTATCCTTCCCACTGTGTTTGTTCAGATCGCCTCCCATAATAATTTTTTCATCCGGTCTAAAATTATGCATCAATTCATCAATGTGTTCCCAAAATTGTAGCTTGCAACTCTCATCCAATCCTGCTCGCGGAGCATAAACGCTAATAATGTTGACCACTTCTTTATCTAACACCAACTTTAAGGATATGATCCTATCCCTGATTCTTTTAACATCTACCACATCGTTCTTTAAGTCTTTATCCACCACTATGCCAACTCCACCTCTTCCACTTTGGTCTCCCAAATACCAAAGTTTAAAGTCATCCAACATCTTAGCTGTCACCCCTTTCCATCTTGTCTCTTGGATATATGCAATGTTAATCCTTCTCCTCCTCATGACATCTGTCAATTCTAGACTCTTGCCGGTTAGTGAACCAATGTTCTAGGAAGCACATTGAATCCTCTTTTTATTATCAACATTCTGAACACGCTCTTGAACATGATGCAAAGTAGATTGATATCGTGTGTCGTTTGAGTGGGATGCCCTGACAACAAGAAAAAAAGACATAGGACACAGAAAGGGGTAAAATGTGATAAAAAAATACGGGGATCCATGCAAAGGGTGGATTGGTTAGAGATAATATGGTGCCGGTTGCCTACCTGATGCACCAAAATAGAGCTATATAAATATAGTAAGGAAGAAAACAAAAGAATACATGTAATAATGGGACCTAACACAATAAACAAGGGTTCAGAATTTAAAAGAAAAACACATAGCACCCGACCAGCTTGCAGTGTATGAAATCGCAAGATTCTAACATACCAAATTCACTAGTGTTGTATGAAAGCCAATAAGTCTCGATATCTTCTTCTTCCCCCCTTTTTTTTTTTTTTTTTTTTTTTTTTTTTTGTGAATAAATCTCGTTATCAATTATACATAAAGGGAGCACAAGGTTAACATTAAAGGAACTAAAAAACAAGGCAAACACTATATTGTAGTCAGACACAGTTGATTAAGAAGCAAGGTGATGCGACATGAAAGATATACTAGTAGATAGATGTTTATGTACTAAAGCATGAAGAAGACAACTGCTAGTTAATTGAAAGTATATGTATAAACATACAATATCAATGTAAAAAAGAGTGAGTGAGGGGTATCCCTTATGACTCGGGTAACTTAAAGCCTGTGACGCTGTCGACCAGGTACAGACTCTACATCCCAGACTAGTGGGATGCACCAGGGGTAGTGTGTCAGAAGCGGTGATGCGTCGTAGGGGCTCAGCACACCATCAGGTATGTAATAATGGGTATGGGAGCAGGGTTAGTGTCACTGGAGCAGGGGTGATTGAGTAGGGATCAATTGAAGAGTCACTCATATTGTGAGGAAGGATCGGCTGTAGTGTATGGATTAAGAGGTGAAAGAGGCTAAGGGCAACCCAAAGGTTGAGGTGCGCCGAGGGTCACGCGGGTTGAAGGGGCAGAGAAGCTAAAAGAAATCAAAAGGAATCGGTGGTTGTTTGTTCTTTTATTTATTTATTTTTTTCAAGCATAAAGGAAATCATATGAGAAGGCTGCACTGTAGGTGTCTCAGTGGTTTAAGGTGGGTGCGAAATCAGTTGCAAGAATTGGGGCAAAAAAAATAGGGTGTGTGGTAAGGGATATGTCATGGTGTTTCTTTTGCATATGGAGAGGGAATGTAGGAAGGAGGGGGCGTGAGAATCGGTTAGGTTTTTCTTCTTTTTTTTTTTTTTTTTTTTTGCTTTTGTTTTTGTTTTTGTTTTTGTTTTTGTTTTTTTTTTTTTTTGTGTGTGTGCG
>NC_056560.1:4380368-4414852 GCF_013358625.1 Macadamia integrifolia | reverse complement strand
CGGTGGGAAAAAAAAAAAAATACAACGACCGTGCTATTTCAGTGAGGGAGTGAGGAGGTCTTGGTTGAAAAGAAAAATGGGCGAAATCAGTTGCAAGAAAGGAGAGAAAATAGGGTTTATGGAATGGTAGAGAAGAGATCGTTTGTGGTCGCCTCACATAAATAAGAGAGGGGATCAGGTGAGGAGAGGCATGAGGGTCGGTGTTGGTTGGGGAGAAACGAGGGAAAAAAAGGGGTTAGCAGAAATCGGAGATTGAAAAAGAGTGCGCGAGGGCGATAGAGAGAGAGGCGTGAGTAAGATGGCTCGAGAGAGAGAGAGAGAGGAAGGGGAAGGGGGTCAGGGTTATACCTACGTGGTTCAATTAGCCCTAGGTTGTTGCCGCCTGAGATGGGTAGAAAGTGGCGTGCCGGAGAGTATCAGAGAGCCGTTAGAGCGAGAGGTCCGTTAGAGCAAATGAGCACAACAATTCAAGCTTTCACTCCATATCCTCACTGCTTAGACCACACTTGACACATTACGTGTTTGGTGTGCCCTTGCACTTAATTGCATGCTTATTTGTGAAGAAACACTTTTTTTTTAGCTTTATTTTTTGTATCTTAATTTCAAGAAGAAAATTTAAGGTACCTAAATCAGGTTGTAGATTGAAGTAGAAAATTTAAGATTTTTACTTAGAGGGAAATCCACTTGGAGTCTAGGATCCATGTTTGACCAGAAATCAAGGCATCCATTTCTGTTTCCATGGCCACTTTCCACCCAGGATGGGGAGGCAAAGTTATGGAAGGGAGATGGATGATGAGCTATAGGAACAAAATTTTTATAGGGTAAGCAGTCATGGTTTTATGAGTGTAAGAACGAGTACTTTTATGAAGGGCAATTGGTAAGTCATCAGAAGTCGAGGAGGAAGTAGGAGCTTAAGCTAGAGGTGCAGATTGTGTGGAGGGCTGTGGAACAGGAAGAACCAGAGCAAATTGGACAAACTTCTTATGCCAGTGGCCCACTGATACATTTTCAATGGTTTAGACGAAATAATGGTTGGAGCATCATCAAAAGGCACAATAGTAGGAATCGAAGGTGCGCGGACACCATTTGTGTCAAGTGAAGAGCTAGTTGCTGGAGTTGGAAAATGTGCAATATTTTAAAAAAAGTAACATCAGCACTGACAAACTACCGGTGAGTAAGGATCATAACATTTGTTCCCTTTATGAGTTCTAGAGTGGCCAAGAAAAACACAGTTGACAATCGTGGGGAACAACTTATCAATCTAAGGTTGCAAAGTAAGAACAAAGCACAAACATACAGAAACCCGGGCGGCAAAGAAAATAAGGGAGATTTTGGAAATAAAATAGAAAAAGGTAAATGGTTTTGACATTTGATTAATCAAATAACAGTCAGTGAGAATTGCAATAAATAGATCAATTTCCAATAAATATCTGCTTTTTCATTTGGCAACATCATTTTGTTGGGGTATATACAAACAATTTGTTTGATGGATCGTACCATGAGCAGAACAAAAAGTGGATATCTCACAATGAGTGTATTCAAGTGCATTATCAGATCAAAAACTTTAATAGAAGCATCAAAATGAGAAAACCAGTCCATAAAACTATCGGCAGTCCCCCATTATACCAATTACCAATTTCTATAAATCCTTGCTGAAGTAGAGAAACAATAAGAGACTTACTAATTACATCGACTAACACAACTTGAAACAAACTAAAACTAAACCAATTATACCACAATAGAGACACTCCCCCTTATCATGGTCAATCACTGAATGTACTCGTTTGAGATTTAAAAGTAACCGCAAGCATACGGATCAGTGTAGCTAACGGGTCGAACACAAGGAGAGCAGCCACTTTATTTTAGGTTTTTTCTAGTCATGAGAAATTGCACAGATTAATGATTGTGATCTAATTCCAAATACTGCCCTAAAACACATGCATCTAAAAACGTCCTAACCAACACATCTAGGGAAATTGAAATTGAAATTGCAATAAAAATTGAACGACCTAACCATTCGTCATCTAGGAATTTAAATACTCAAACCACGCAATTAAAAAGCAAATAACTGAAAATAAAAGTGCTAAAATAAAAAGTGCTGAAATGTAAATAAATAAAATAAAGAGGGGAAAAAGCTAGAGAGAGCCACACAAGTAGGTATCTCTACTTAGCCCGAGGGATGCACCATAAATAATATGAGCTTCCCTACTTGATCAGAGAGTATTCTTACAAGGGCTTTTCTTCTTGGCTTTAGGGGAAGGGATGCAATATAAATAATCAAAATAAAAGGATGGTTTCATAGCTAGAGAGGGGCAAAGCCAATGCATAATCTAGCCATGAGCCTTTGGGGAAAGGGAGAGCAATAATGTAAAACTGAAAATTTAAAACCTAATTTAAGAATGAAAGGGTAGTAAGAAGAGGGAATGAGAGGGGGGGTGAGAAAACTACTGTAGAAACCTACTTACTTGAACTTCAATACTTGAACTTGAACACTTGATTGAGATTTGAAATACTACCAGTATTAAAAACCAGATCTGGAATAAACCAAATCTGAAATTGCTAGGCCTGGAGAAAACAAATCATGAAGAAAAAAAATTGACCTTGAAAGAGATGCTCCATAGCTTGTTCTTGTCACCGAGAACTAAGCCTAGTTAGAAATTAAAATTGTTACTCCTTTGAATAACTTGAATAACATGAACCATAAAAATAAAAGACATTACATTAATAAAATAAAACCAATTACAAAAGTGTTTAAATTAAGAAAAACTAAGAAGAACTAGAACTAGAACTAGAACTAGAAGGAAAGCACAACTAAAAATTAGAGAAAAAAAGAGCAAGAGAGGGACACCCCTTTAGGGTTTGGTGGACTCCTTTTTATAGGGAATTGGAGAGAGAGAGAGGAACACTTCCAAGGGTGGAACCCCTTGGACGATTTTGATGAGGTGGAGGGGAAGAGAGAGAAGAGAAAATAGGAAGTAGGGGATTTTTCTTATTTCTTGCCTTTTTTCCTATATTTTTTTCTTCTCTTTTGTGCACAATCTCTTGGCTGAATTTTTGTGATGAGGTAGAGGAGAGAGAAGAGAGAATCGTGGGAGAGGAGATCTCCCACGATTTTGATTTCCTTTTTTCTATTTTTTTCTTTCCTAAATTTTCTCCCTTTTTTTCCTCCTTTTTCTCTCTTCTTCAAACTTGCGTACAACCCTTGGCCGACCTCTATTTTTTGCTTAAATCGATTGTGATGAGTAGGAGAGAGAAAATCTTCCAAAAAAACTCCAAAAAAATGACAGCCAAGAGGTTCGAACTTGAGACCTCCTAATGAGCAAGGGATTTTGCACACCACAACTCACCAACTACGCTAGGTAGTTGTTACCAAAAGCAAATCTTCAATCACTTAAGGGTGTGGTCCATCGATCCTTATTGGCATTTGAAATATTCCTTGTACCCCTGGGACAACTGCAGACGGGTTGGTTCTGCATCTCGGTTCAGTTCTGATCCATTATTCTTTTTCTAGCCCGAAAAGAATAATCACTTGTACGGGTGACCAAACGGATGTGTACTTTTAATGCAACACGTCCATCTTGCTCAGAATTTCGTTCTCTTTGCAACCATGGAAAGAACATGACCTCTTTACGTGGAAAATTGGAGATACGATGCCCGATAGTCCTTAAGTCTTTGAAAATATAAAACCTGAAAAAAGAGAGTAAAACCCAAGGTAGCCCCATTCTAAATATGTAAAATGTATGCTTTTATACCCTAGATTTCACACATAAATGTGCTCATCAGTACCATAGAGATTTGACAAGAATATCCCTATGGTACTTATCTTAACAACGTGGACCGTTCAGGATGCTTATCCCTGCTTTAGTCTTGGCAGGTATCATTTGTGCTGGATGAACCCTTTTTCTATTTGCATTTAACCAGATATTGGTATTTCAAAACTGAATCATGAAATTTGATTACTTCAATAGATATATGAACTGTGATGTCTTTTGTATTATTTCTCACCATTAAAAGGTTGACATTTTCTTCAATTTTTTTTTTTAAATTCTCATCCATTAGAGAATTTAACTGTTTATTGATGTCCTATGCAGGCAATCTGCCACCTATTGACAGATATAGGAATCTATTGTAAGGAGGCTGCCTCATCTTGTCGTCCTTATGAGTTGCCCAACGAAGACGATTCTAATAATGAACCAGAAGAGTTGTTGGGTTATGAGGATATGGATCTTGAGACCTTTGTTTTTCGTAAAGTTGCTGAGGAAGCTGAAGCTAGAAAAAGAGCTAGGGAAAGTGCTACATTTCATCTTCATGCACCTAAGTCACTTTTTGGTTTGGTGGAAGGTATAATTTCTGAAGACATTATTTCAGCGCATGCCTAACCAGTCTGACGTTTTCTAGTTACAATCCCCTAAGATGATATTTAGAAGGTACCTTTGGGTCCTCCAAGAAGTGAACATACATCAAATTCTCCAGCAGTGCATGACCCAATTCATTCCACCTCTTGGAGTGGAGAAGTGAAAAACATACACGCTCACATCTGTCATCTGGAGGCAGAACATGTTTGGGAGAACACCTCCAATGCTATCTTCCTCAAGTTATTAGGTGCCTCTTTCGGTCTTTCCCATGTAGCGCCCACCATTCACCTTCATTAGAGCATTAAGATTATTCTTGTTAAGTGTTTGTACTTTGTACATATTATATTGAACTAAAAAACTAAGGTGATGGATATCCTAGGAGTAGTCTCCCGAGTCCTGACCAGCCTTTGTAGTTGCACAGCCAAAAGTCCCAGTGGTATCTCTGAAGTTCTTTACCTGTACCCTTTCAATGATTGGTAATGTTAGCATCATTATTAAATCATAATTACATTCATTTTTAAGTACTTAAGAAATTACAAGTCTTCCCTCGTTAATTTCAAGGAAAAAAAGGTTACCTTCAAATTCGAATCTTGCACAAATTTTACTCAAATCCAACAAAATATTGTCGTAGATGCTCCAAAGTAGTCCACCATGTCTTGATTCAGCAAGAGATTGAAGGATTTTTGTCAAAAATCCTGTTTTCTGGGGTTTCTAGTGGTTTCCATTGATACCTATAGCTTCATAGAAATTTTGACCTCAATTTGCGAAATGTGGTCTTATTATAAGGGCCAATGTAGCATTTTGGCCATTTCAACTGAAACAATTAATTCTTGTAGAGTTGACCCTATTTTTTTCATAATTTTTCAGAATCGACCCAGGTCGTTGACATTTCAGTATTTCCACTTCAACCCTTGGTTGAAATATTTTATCCTTTCCATTCCAATACTATTTTGATTTTGCCTTTGTAAAAATTCGTAACATTTAACTCAAATTTTCAAAATTTCAATCAAAATTTTGACCACTAGTACTTGTTGTATGTGTTTTTTTGGATTTATTTTGTTATTATACTAATACATTTGGTTTTTCTTCTCCTCGTGGAATGTTGTATGATATTGAAGGGTTTTAGGTTACGATGTGGTCCATTGTTAGTGCTTGGTGGTAGATGTGGGTTTTTATTGCTTTATTTCTTCCTATTTTTGCATTACTCCTATATTGGCCATTTTTCTCTTACTAAGATTCTTTCCGTTATTGCTGAACCCCCATCCCCCAAGGGAAAGGGTTGGTTATTTTTTTTATGGCGATAATAATAGTTGAAGGCTTCATTTACTTGATTATTTGCAGATGTCCAGGTTCCTGCTGGCTCTAAATTCAAGCGTAGCAATGATGGTAGACAAGGGAGGGATTTTGCATGCCGTTCAGATGATGCATCGAGAGGTGATAGTCAAACTGGTGGCCTATTTTTACGTACTAACTGGCAGGTACAGGGGTTCTTAAGAGAGAAAGCAGATCTAATTGAGAGGTAGGTACTTATTGATTTCTAACTCATTTGAACACAGTGAGATTGTATTGTGGGCCTCTGACTCAGTTTATTTACATCTGGGTAGGCATGGCAGTTCATTTCCACTAAATTCATTTGAATCTGTTTTAAAGCAGCTTCAGAAGCTTGCTCCAGAACTTCATCGTGTAAGTTGTAAAGATTGGCTTACGAATGTACTTATATTAATATTACACCTGTTATGTTAAAAATGTAAATGGTGCTGTTTGCTCATTATATTTTGTCATTTTTTTATATGCAGGTTCACTACTTACGTTACTTGAATAGCCTTTACCATCATGATTTCCCTGCCTCTTTAGAAAACCTTCACTGCTATTTTGATTACAGGTATCTCTTTGATTAATTGTTAAATGTGCCAAACTAGTAACTGCTAACTTGAATTTAAAAAAATAAAGCCAAACTACTGTAGTAGGTTCCTTCCCATCCCTCCACCAATCCAACATTTTCCTTTGGAGTAAATATGTGCTCCTTTTTTAGTTTATATTTTTTCTGAAACTCAGTTATGGCCAAGATATAATAAAATCGATCCCAGAGTCTGCATCTTGGACCCTTATCTCAGGCCATGTTTATGAGTTTATCTATGTCTCTATTAGTTGTGTTACTCAAAATGCAAAATATATTCTTTTTTCTCTGCCTCTTAGCGTGCTCTTGCTTCTTTAGACTGATTAAACTGTTGAAATTTTTGGTATTCCTTGGATTTTCTGTGTTGTGAAATGTCAAAGATATCGAGATTACAAACCAGGGAGTTCGAATTGGGTTGGTTGGACTCTAACTCAATCAAGTTATTGAAATTGAACATAGATCAGATTCAACTTTAGTTGGTTGGATAGGGCTTGAAAAGTCTACCTAATTTAATTTTTTTTGGGGTTGGTGTTGTTGAGTAACCTAATCCAACTGGGAGGAAGCTTCTCTGTTTTGATTGGCGAAGAGAATTTATTTCATTGCTTGAGCCAAAACAAGCATGCATACTGTCCAGTCAAGGTGTGCCTACAGAAATATTTACAGTAAAGTACCAAAGCATGGCATTTATCATATGTGGATATTTAAGTTTCGGCTACAAGTTTCAACTGTTGGTTTCCATGCCCAAATTTCCAAATTAGGTAAAAATAACTTCTGAAAAACCCTATTTTAGGCTATTTTGAAACAAAGTGGAACCCTTGAATTGTAAAAAAAAAAACCCTAAACTTCTTGTTTCGCTTCAGACCTTTGGTTAGTAATGTACATTTTATGCTGTTGTATACATAAAATTTAGAACTAGAATGCACATAATTTAACTAAACTACTAAAATATGCATCAGGAATGAATAAACATAAAAATGGAAACTATTTTAAATTATCACATGTTGATCATGGTTCATTACAAAGATATGGGAGTGATTTGGTAAAAACCACAGAAACTGAGGTTTTCTAGGAAGTTTCTCTCTTTCCAGTCGGAATTGTCAAAACTAGCGAAATGATATTGAAACACAAAACATGATTGAAATTTTGCCGAAATTTTGATCAAAACTTGGTAAGACCCAAGTTTAGCTCCTGCTTTTTTTCTTTTGACCTTCTATCGAAACAAAAAAATTTCACTAAGTATTGGTGATTTTGATTGAAACCCAATCAGTTGAGTGGGAGCCAACATCAGAACTCTTTTGCCACTTCTATCTTGGGTTCATATTATCTTTGGTTTCGTTCTTACCAAGTTTTCCTAGATCTTGTGCATGGGTCCAACTTTCAATTTTTATTTTTTGGAGGTCTGAGTTGAAGTTTATGCCAAAAGATGAAAAAATCTACTTTGCCTGTACTGATTCTACCCACGAGCCCAAAGAGGCCCACATAATAGTGCCATTACACATCAGCCATACTATTAAACTCTTCTTAGGATCAACTTGGACCTGATAATGTTTAAAATATTTTTTTTAGGTGAATAGGAAATTCGTTACCAAGAAGAACCGGGGGGGGGGGAGGGAGGATATAGAAGGCCTCGAGGGGAAATAAATGAAACTAATAGAAGCTAAAAACAATACGTCAACTAGGGACCCAATAGAGGGGGAAGGCGGGGTGGGGGTGGGAAGAATGGTGGTGGATAGACTTCAAGACACAACAATGAGCTTGTTTCTTGAGGAATCCCTTATAGGATGATGGTTGAGCAAGAAGAGCTTGGAACTAACATCAAGGTAGATGCCATTCCAAATCATGCCAAAGGAACTAGAGTTGGAAATCCATTTTCGAAGATTGCGTTTCGTCCAGATATGTTTGATGGTAGCACAAAAGGCGAGCATTCCGACGGTGCCACAGATGGAGTTCCCAAAATATGTAATGTCAATCCATAACCACTCTCTCCGGACGGGGAGGATTTGTTTCTTGGAGGGCTAGAACTACTGAGAACTCTCTTCCGAATAAAAGAAGAGAAGGGGCAGCAGAAAAAAGTGGTCAGAGTCCTCTATCCCATTCCAACCAAGGCAGCTAAGTGGAGGGACTGGGATGTGACAGTGGATGACGAAAGCCTAGGTTGGGAGTCAGTTGGCAAGAACTCTCCAAGTTGTGAAACTGTGGTGTGTATAAGACCTTTGAGCCAAACTATCTCATGCCAGGGAGAAAAGGGGTTATGTGAATGAACCAAATCCCAAGCTGAAGAGGAGCTGAAGGTGTCAGATGAAGAGTAAATCCAAATAACTCTACCACCTCTACCTCGGTGACCGAGAGTATGGGTAGGCAAGGAAGACCAAATGTCAGAGAGGGGAGGAGGGAGGGATTGGGGGGGGGGCAAACACCATTGGAAATGATAGAGACAACTAAGGAATCTTTGGCCAAACTAGTATACACTTTTCTAGCTCCCACGACTGAGAAAAGGACTCCTGAGGGATGCCAATTGTCAAGCCAAAGGGAAGTAGTGGTGCTATTATGATTAGCTTAGATAGCTCTAAGGGGAAGAGGCCAAAGTTTGAGGACCTTGCGACACACCTAAGAAGAATCCAAGGGAGGGGCTACAATCCAAAGAGAGTCTTTTTGGAGGATGGATGAGTAAACCTGGGAAACCCAAATGGAGTTTCGCTTGAGAGACAAGCTTCCAGATGAGCTTGAGGATACTAGCGGTGTTGACCTCTTGGATCTGTTGTCTTAATCATAAATTCTGTTCCTTTTTAGGGAGGTTGATAGAAGACCAGCGGATGGGGTGGAGAAATCTAGAAGAGTCTAATCCTTTACAGGGGAAAGAGCACATAAGGGATTGTACATTCTTGATAATAGACTGGGTGGAGTCTGAAGACACCGGACCAATAAATGTAGCTAGATTGATTGATCTGATGAGCTCTAGTTGCCCAACTTAAGAGAGGAGCTTTCCCTTCTAGGGTTGAAGCCTTTTCCAAGTAAGGTCCAACATTGGGGAACAATGATATGCGGTAAGCTACTAAGCTTGGTAGAAATGAGGTGAAGAACCAATTATTTAACAGGAACCTAGAGAGAAACTTATTAGGTCGAGGAGAAGGGCATTGGTGGCTTCGGGACTCTAATAAGGAAGAGGTGGGATTTGAGAAGGTTGACGTGGAGGCCAGGCAAATCTTCAAAGTGGTGAAGGCAAGATATGACGGTTCTAATAGAGAAGGGGGTTGGCCTAAAAGAAAATCAAAAGGTCATCAGCAAAAGCAAAGTGAGTAAGGTTAAAGGGCTTTGCATTTAAGAAGTGGGGAGATCAGGTGATGGTCCATGGAAGATTGGATGGATTTAGAGAGGACCTCAAGGGAAAAGGAGAAAAGGAAGGGGGAGAGGGGACAAACTTGCTTTATACCCACCAATGGTCCATGGAAGATTGGATGGATTTAGAGAGGACCTCGGAAAAGGAAGGGGGAGAGGGGACAACCTTGCCTTATACCCACCAATGGGGCAAAGTAGCCTGCCGGGCTTCCATTGACAAGCACAGAAAAGCGAGGGATGGATATGTAGGAGTGAATCCAGTTGATGAAGACAATGGGAAGGACATTTGATGAAGAACCTTAGAAATGAATTCCTATTTGATGGAGTCATAGGCTTTGTGGATATCAATCTTAAGGAGGGCAATATGGGAGTGGGGTTTCCTGTCAAATCCTTTAACAATCTCAAGACATAGTAATGCCTCTGCCGGCAAGGGAGATTTGTTAGCACTGACAAGGGAGTTAACAAGTTGGATCCTGTTGGCAATGATTTTAGCAATGCACTTGTACAAAAGATTGTAGAGGGAGATCAGCTTGAAGTTAGGCATGAAAGATGCTCCCTCTTTTTTGGGGATTAGGCAGAGAAATGTGTGGTTGATCCCTTGGATTTGGGAGGGATAAAAAAGAGAAGCTTTTGATGGTTTTGATTAGGTCTCAACGGGAGGAGAAGAAGCCCATGTTGAAGCCATCAAACTTGGGTGCTTTGTTGGCAGAGGACAACAATAGTGATTTCCTCATTAGAGGGTATGGCATGATGGGAGGGGAGGAGATGACTGGGGATGAATTTGTTAAGTAAGTTAGGGAATGGGATTAATGGGGGAGGAGGCTGAAGAGCTCAATGAAGTAACCCGAAGCTTCAATTTTGATGTCATCTGGGTTGTGAAGATGGGTGCCATCTTTGGTAATGAGCATGGGGATGGAGTTGGTGTTGGATCTGGCTTTCAAAGATTTGTGGAAGTAATTGATGTTAGAGTCTCCGAGCTTTAACCACTTAATGCAAGACTTCTACTTGTGGTAACTTTCTTCCTGGGCTTTGAGAGACGAGAGCTTAATGGAGGCTGTCTTTTCTTGTTCAACAAGGAGGGGGTTATGAATGTCCATTTGCACCCTAGACTGAATGGCTTTTGCATTGCTCTTGGAATCAAAGAAACGAGAAGAGATGTTGTCGAAAAGGTGTTCCAATCTTTAAGAGTGAATTTGACATTTTTGAGATTTTTGGCAAAGGTTGTAAGGGGAGAGGAGAAGGCCTGAACTTGAATTATTTCACGCAGGTCTGACTTGGGGAGAAAGTCTTGATGGAGAGATCACATGTGAAAGAACTTAAAAGGGTTTAGGACCAAAGGAAGTGTAGGGCTGGACAAGGAGGGAGATGGGGCTATGGTTTGAGACGCCTGAAAGGCAAAGAAGAGGCAATGGATGGGGTAAGGAGGTTAACTAAGCTTCATTGACCAAAAGTCTATTGAGCTTATAAGCAATTCTGTTCTCGCCACTTCTATTATGCTAGGTGAGTTTGATATCTGACCATCTTGAATTGTTCATTCTAATATTTTCCTAACTCATTGAAAGCTTCCATGAGAGGGAGCCAACTTGTTTTTCATGAGCAGCCTTGACCACATTGAAGTCACCCCCCAATTCTAAGGGAGAGAGCGAACTTGGGGAAAGATAGCGCAAAGGTCATCCTAGAGGGGGATCCTATTAACATCACTGTTGAGACTGTAGGTAATGGAGAAAGCTAAACCGAAGGTATTGTTTGGGCCATTGATGGAAAGGTGTATACACTGAAGAGGAAAAGGATGCAACAACGTGGAGGTGGGGTTCCAAAGTATCCAAATGTGGGTATTAGGCTGCAAAGGTAGTTGGAAAGGAGAGACTATGAGGGGGCAATGTAGGATGCTATATGAGAGACGATTGATTCAGGAACCATGGTTTTAAGAAGGCAGCATAAGTCAAAATGGGAGGACTTGATGCGGGAGCGGACCTCGGCGTGTTTGGTTGAAGAGTTCAGGCTGTGAACGTTTCATATGGACCAAGAGGTCATTGAGAAGGCTGTGGGGGGGGGGGCAACAATGGCTCAGAGGAACTAAGCGTAATGTGATCTTTGTGAGAGGCGGGATGGTTTTTATGTCGTCTCTAGTGCTCTTTGATGGTGGGGGAGCGAGTGGTGAATGAGGATTGGTGGGACAAAGAGTCGATGGAAGGAGAAAGAGAGGCAGGGGTGGGGCCTGCCAGGTTCTGAGCAAAGATGGAGCTGTCAGGCGAAGGAGAAGCTTTTGATGGGTTGAGTGGGTTAGTTAAGAGGGTCAAAGGGTGGAGGTGGCGAGCAGGTTGATGATTGCCCGAGATGGGACATGAGATGGGACATGCAGGTTCAAGGGATTAGTGCAGATGGTGGTTTGAGAAGAGGAGGTTGGATTAGAATGGTCAATGGTTGAGGGGTGGGCCAGGTTGGTTGAGGGTTGGGCCGAGGTTGAAGAGGGTAGGAATTGATGGCTTCATTCAAGTGGGGGGGGGGGAAGGCCCACTACAAAAATTTTCTTCGACAACTGGGTTAGAGTGTTAAAGGAGTATATGTTCTTCGAAAAGAGGGAGGGCCCCACTGAGGAGGGGAGGGATAGGAGGGGGTAAATGGGGGATATTTGTTTGAGGGGGGGGACCCGAGGGGGGTTGGTGAGAACTGTGTTAGATGTAGTCGAAGAATAGGGGAAGGCTAGGGATTTGGTAGGGGAGTAACATGCAAGGCAGACCCTTCGATCTACGAGATGGAAAGAGGGAGCTGGTCATAGAGGTTGTCAGTGGTTGTAGATGAGCTGCAGGCAAGCCAGGGGGTTATCGTCTTCCATACGCGAATCCGGGGTCTCAGCACGTCAAATCTGTTTTGTCTGGCAGTAATGTCCCCAAGGACCAATGGATCATAAGAGGAGTCTTCGCTTGGTTAGAGTGGCAGTGATTGCTGCGGGTACGTCGGTTTCTACTCCACCTCCGGCCATGATTGGGGTCACAAGAGATGTGAGTTGCCATGGAATTATGGCAAGGGGGGTATATCAATCTGCCGGAGTGCGGTGGATGTGTTGTTTGCTGTGGCTGGGGTGAATAGAAACATGACCTTTAGAGGCTATTAGAACTTTTGGGGTGTAGGACTTCATAGAAAAACCGAAGACCTTGCATACCAAACATTTGGGGGGTGGGGTGAACGATTTGTAGTAGATATTTTGGTGGAAGGAGTATCCTTCATCATCATTCATCACCGTCACAATAGTAGGAGGGAAAGCTTTGGCCAACACTCCGAGACATATCTTGCGAAGGTTATGCTATCCTTTTTTTGAGTTCTTTTGTCCGAGTACAAAGGAGTGCCGACCACTGAGCCTATGATGCTCAATCCTTTCTCACACTATTAGTGAAGAGGGGATTAGGGGGAGCTATCCAAAGAGGGATGGTATGAAGGTCTACTTTGCTGAGCTGAGTTTACTGATCCCATCAATGGAGAAAAATGGATTTTTTCCCAACCCGCCAGGGGCCTCCTTCAAGAGCACACAACTTGTCATCTTCATCAGAGAAGTTGAATAGGAAGATTCCATTGTTGAGAAGCTACATGTTCATAGAACCATGAGACCTCCATTGTTTGGAGAGGGAGGATTTGACTATGGTGAAGGTTATCAATGGAAAATCAAGAAAGTAATCATTGCATCAATATCATCTATAACTGTTGTGTCTCGAATTCTTTACCCGTTTCGAAGATTGACCCGCTCTGGCATATTTGGTGGCGACCCTAATGGAAAATTTTTTCTTTTTTCTTGAGGCCTGTAATGGTAGAAGAGGGCTTGGGGCTGATACGTGTATATATTTGTTCTATTGTCTTCTTGTGCAAATAGGTGAGATTGGGTGATTTTCGAGTTAGGGTTTCTGGGCGAAAGTTCTTGCCGTGAATTTGGGTGTTCTTGAGAGATCTCCATTGTAATCTTTCTTTAATTACATAGTGAAAAATCTTCACCTTCTCCAGTGGATGTAGCACATCACATGGGTGTGTGAACCACTTTAAATCTCTGTGTCTTGCATGAATCTGTTCATTTATTTTTGTGTTTCTTGGTGTTTGTTCTAACAATAACCTCAAAAACCTGCCCCCAAATCGAGGAGTCCAGAACAGAAAATACATCGTAAGTCTTTATTCTGTTATCAGAATTCTACAAAATCCTGCAGGTCTATTCCTTTACAGTAATAGACTACTTGACCTGATTTCTTGTCTATTCTGAGTTACAAACTCTATCCATATGCTGGTTTTGTACTCTGTTCTGTAATCTTGTTAAGTACTAGTCTCTTGCTGGTTTTCTGGTTGGGGATAACTTGACATTAATTTGCCAACATCTTTGTCTGATGCAAAACTGTTAGTTCCTCCATGCAGGTCCAAGGCCTCACTTAGCCACTAAAGTGTGGGGCTCTTTTTCCTTAGAAATCTCACCAGTAATTTTTCATTGATGAATTTGACTTGGCTAGATTAAGATTTAAAGCATCACAGTTATGTTAGTCATTTGCACATCAGTTCAGTAATGGACTATTGATGAATTCTTCATTAGAGCTAAACCAAAAGTTGTCTGAACTCTCTCTGTGCCTCTTTGAATATCTTAAACACCACATAATTAGGAAAAATTTTAAAACCTTTGTTTTAAAAGAGAGTATTTCTCTCTAAACTGCCTATGCCATTTTTAGTTAGAAGAGTTCTGATTATCATTCTCATTATAGTCATACCTTGAAAGACTGAAATGACAAAGGTTTTTGCTCTATATACCCACTCCTGTGTGATAAAGTTTCTTCTCTGCCCTCTTTTCCTGGCATAGGTAATCTTGTAATAATTCTGTGTCCTCCTGCAACCTATCCTGGTCTTCAAAAGAGTCTTCAAAAGAGAAGTAATTTAAGCAGGAATATTTCACCTAGTGCTGTTTATTAAGTTAAAGCTCCCATTCTTTGAAAGATATCTTCTAACCCAAAATCTTCTCTCCATTCTATCCAATATATGTATATGTTTTGTGTGTGTGTGTGTGTGTGTGTGTGTGTGTGTGTGTGAGTGTGTGTAGAGATGGTGATCTTGATCTTATCCTGGTAGGTGTTTCCAACTATGAAAAGGCGAGGGCCAACTTTCCATTGTACCTTTGGAACTATTGATATGAGATGATTGTTTCTAACATAACTGTATTGGCATAAAAGTGCAGGGGCAGAAGGAATCGATACTGCTCCATCTTCTTCTTTCAGCAGTTTTGGAAACTATGAAACTGCTTTATTATGTTTGGGTGTGATGCATTGCCATTTTGGGCATCCTAAGCAATCATTGGAGGTATTATGTTAGGGAGTTGTATGACAAAACAAACTAATATGGTACTTGTTGCCTTTTTCTTGTTATTTGCTTTCCTAAACTCAATCTTCTCAATACTTCCCACTTCCCAGGTTCTAACTGAAGCTGTTCGGGCCTCCCAACAGGTAATGTTGTTAATTTATGTTTTTAGATTTTAGTTGTGCTCGGATCCATGTAGCCGACCCATTTAGTTGAGATAAGGCTGAGTTTGCTCTTTGTTGTTGTCACTAGCTACATTGGTGTTCAATTTATTCCTCAACCGAAGCGAACCCAAAAATAGTGGTTTTGAACTGGAAAATCCTAGGAATATGTCGGAGAGTTCATGATTGAAGGTCGAAATTTGAGAATTTGTGTTCCTTCTTTTTTTCTTTCAAAAATATAGGCAAAATTAGAGATTATTTGAACTTTTGTACTGAAGACTGAACTTAGACTGGCTGTTGGGAAATTTTGGTTTTCAACGTCTTGTTTGAGAAGCTTATTGAAATGGTCCACCATTTCAGCCATGTGGATGGTTGGTTAGTTTTGACCAATTGGCTGTTGGATTAGAATTAATATTCATGGTCTTTTGAAGTGCAGAATTCAAGATTCAAGATCTAGAAATTTTATTTTAGAAATAAAAGGAAGAATAAGTCAAAGAGGGATGACAAATTGATTAACTAGAGGAGTTGGAGTGTTTTCTCTTGAGCAAGAATTGGACATGTACTGATCTTGAGAAAATCCCAAGAAGTATGCGCATTGCTGCACATCTTTGAAGCCGGCCGCCAAATGCTCTTTAAATCTTGTGGCCCCATCACTACCCATCTTTGTGCCACAATAGTTACATTTTTTTTTCTGTACATCGCTACACATCGGAATGCCATGTTTCCATTCCCCGTCATCTTCCATTATGCAAGTATCTTATCCTATCGAATCAATAAGCTAGAAATAGACTTTACTGATCTTTAGAAATGCCCAAGAAGTAAGTGCATTGCTTCACATTCTTGAAGCCACCTGCCAAATGCTCTTTCAATCTTGTAGCCACATCACTACTCATCCTTGTGCCACAATATGTACATTGTTTACAAATATTACTTCCGTCATGGTTCAAGAATTTATTGAGCTTTAATCTACCCTAAACATACAAGCATACAGCAATTAGCTCTTCTATAACAACTGAAGCCATTTTTTATTTTTTGTATTAGTCATATATTTTCTAATATATTATAAAAAATAACTATTACGTAATCAACAATAAGTAACTATGGGACAACACATTAATCATTCCATTTAGTTGAAATACACACCAATAACATTTTCATAAAATTTCATGCATTTTCAACCCAAACCAGAACATACATCCCTATTTTCCCCTCCCCAACCCTGTAATAGCTGGAGCCTCATGCACTGAGTTGCTTTTTCTACATACACTAATATTTTCATAAACTTTCATGCATTTTCAACCCAAAACAGAACATACATCCCTATTTTGTTAAAATTTTTGAAGTTTATAATCAGAGGGTGGGCCTTAGTGCAACAGAAACGTTGCTCCATTGCAATCTGGTGGTTGCGGGTTCAAATTGGGAAACAGTCTCTCTACGAAGTGGGTGTAAGGCTGCAAATCTACCTTTCCCCAGACCAGGCAGTGGCGATAGCCTTGTGCATTGGGACGGCCTCTTTTTTTTTTTTGGTTTTTTGGTTTTTTGTTTTTGTTTTTTTTGTTTTTTTGTTTTTTGTTTTTTTGTTTTTTTTGTTTTTTTGTGAATTTAAAAACATTTTTAATACCCAAAAATATAAAAAAGTAATTCTTGTGCTGAAAATTCAAGGCCTGTTGCATTAATTTGTAGATCAGCCTAATATGCGTAAGATATAAAAGAAAGTTAGCCTCAACCAAGCTTTTTTGACCTTAGTTTTTTGAAAATTTTGTTTCAAGAAAGTTTCCAATTCCAATAAATTACCAAATCCATTTGCCAACATGATTTCATACAAATAAGATATCATTGCCGTGATTGTATAATGTTATTCCTTCAATCCGAGCTACAAACTACGAGAAATTAGGTAAGTTTTTGGGAATCTAATTTCAAAATTGGAATGTACCATCGGAGGGGGGTGGAAATTGAACAAAAGATGCTTCAAGAACATTCGAATGTTGATTTCGATGCTCTACAATTGTATGCAAGGCCTTGAGTCACCAGAGTCCAGCAGTAGATTGGAGGTTTGTGGCCAAAAAATTGGGCTGGGAGTCAATCTCAAGGCATTTTCGAGGGTTTTTGCTATTGAAGTGGGCAAAATCCTCTTTATGGCTCCCTCCATTTCTCCATAGTTTGTTTCGGTTTGGAAGAGTGAAAGAACAGAAGGGGAGGGATCTGGAAAAGAAAAAGAACAAGATGGCTAACTGCACAATAAACCAATCTAGAACTATGCACCTAAGCCTATTGCCACCTGGACAGAACCAGACACTTCAAACTACTCACATGACCCAAAAGATGGACCCCTGGACATTCACCAACTGGAGAGAGAACTAAATGGTTAATTTTCCTTGTCTGAAGCTTGATTTTTGGCCCACCAGTTTTTCCAATTGCATTTGCCTCCTTCTTTTCTCAACACACCATCCATGATGATACCACATTCTTCTTTAATTTCAGCTCTCTGAAAGAAGCTATCACACTCCTCTTTAACTGTAGCCTTTTTTTTTTGGGGGGGGGGGAGTGGGTGGGGGTGGGGTGGGATTGTGATGGGTAGCAATAATTTTATTGATGAACATAAGATTGTACAGATGAACAACATTACCCCCTCACAAACGAGGGCAAAAACATTATATAGTTCCCACTTCAATATAAACAGTTAAATTTGGAATATGAAATTGTTATAAATGAATAGCATTTCCATGACATAGCTGTTGATGAAGTACCACCTGCTTTGGCAAGTTGTCTGCCACTTGGCCCTTCTTGGTTTCCATTGAAACTGGACCCGAATCTGAGAGAAAATGTATACGATGGGTCTAATATAGTGGGTGTACCTCCATGGTTCCTGTGTCTGTCCATTAAAGTACATTCGCTGAATCTCTTTCAGGCTTCAGTTGTGGTGTAACTGAATCCCTTCTCGATTAACAGTTCAACTCTAGTCTTTGATGCCAGCATCTCTGTTCTAGTTGAGTTCCTTTCTTCAATCAGTCCTTAAAAGTTCCAATAACTGATCCATACAACCTCCTTATTACACCTCCAATCCCTAATGATCTGGGGTTTCTTAGTGAATGTATATCCATGTTTGACATTGGCTATACACTCGGGTGGGTTTGTCATAGTATTACCTTCTGCTCAGCACCTCCCTTGAGAATTTCAAAGTGCCCTAATTTATGTGCAGGCATTTTTTCCCCTGAATGCCTTCCTTACTCCCTCGCAAGGAGACCCACTGAGTGTCTTTGTCTATCATCCTCTTGCAATCTGGTGTCCCTGGTCAACGTTGAGCTTTTTTTTTTCTTTCAGGTTTTTGGTAAAATGTTGAGTTTGATCCAGTCTTCGGCGGGTCATTGCTTGACTTAGAAAGGCGAACATCTGGGCAAGGGAAAGCGCAATACACCTGGTTGCAAATTTATTTTTTTGGTTATTCATGATCTACCAATCAGGATGAAGGGTCCTACCTACGTGCATGATTCATAGAATCACTATGCGGGGGGGGGGGTCAACTTGATGCGGGACTGAAATAGGATTTTAGGTGCTTGATAATCTCATTTTTCAAGCAATCTTGTATGCGACAAGGAAACTATAGATGTTACCTTCATATATGACAGAACTCCAGAATGTTTCATCCTCTCATAAAAATTTAGACTATGCTTTTGTATTTTTTGTATCTGATTTTCTTATGAGCTTATTTCTGGTCTGGACCGAGTGACTGATCAATTCCTTTCATTTGCAGCACAATAATGATACTTGTCTTGCCTACACCTTGACAGCTATTTGCAACCTGTTATCTGAAGTCGGTATCTCAAGCACAACGGGTATAATTGATTCGTCGCATTCACCAGTTACCAGTATTGGTACTTCACTGTCTATCCAACAACAATTGTTTGTGTTACTACGGAGGTCTCTAAAGAGAGCAGAAAGCCTGAAGCTACCGCTGCTTGTAGCCTCCAATCGGCTGGCAATGGCAAAATTCAATATAACGGTAATGAATTTATTTAATGTATCTTTCTCTGTTTCTCATTATTGATGATGGTATTTGATTAATGGGATAAATATTTTACACTGATTTTATTTATTTTTTGTTGTTCTCTTTTCTGAAGGTCCTATTGAAATCCCAACAAGTCTTGATTACTTAAATCTTAGTCGTGATACAAAATTATGTTCTGGTCAAACTAATGTGCGCAAATGCTGTTAAAATCTCATGTGAAAGCAAATTTATGGACATCAAGACAAAAGATTATTGTCTTGCACTTCCGGCTTTTAGGAATTTTTTACCTTGATAAGATTTATGAAATTTTCAAATTGTGAAACCCCAACATTTGAAAGCTGAGAATCGCCCTATAACCAAACATCCAATTTTTGTTCTTGTATTGGGTGATTGAATTTTCATCCTTTTGGAATTTTATTTTGAAATTATTTTTGTTGGATTCAAATACGTGGTATTTGCTTATTTATGAATAACATCTTAAGTAAAATGTAAACATTTACTTAAATGATATTTGGCATAAGTAAGTGTCCGACTAACGCTTTACACTAAGGAGATAGGTGCCCAGATCCCAAACAAACCGCTGGCTACCATGGCAGCGCCTTGACGACTATGTGTCAAAGGATCTAGATCTAGATGACCATCTTTTGAGGTTATGCTCCTTCCAGATATGATTGATGGCGGCAACCAAACTAGCTTACCAATGATATCACAGATTGACTTCCTAGCATAAAATAATGTCCACCCAGATCCATTTTCTCACTAAAGGGAGAATGTTTCTTCGTCTTGGCAAGCATTTGCCTAGAAGACCTTTCCAAACTGCAGAGGTGAAGGGGCAAGCAAAGAAGATGTGATCCATGTCTTCGACAACGTTCCAACACATTCATCGGAGGATACACATCTCTATTGTACAACACCCCTGCTTTTTTTTTGTGTCCACCCAGCATGCTACTTAAAAGCCTGCCTCTTCTGCTTCATCAAGAACATTTTTCTATGTTGTTTTCTTATTGTTGTTGTTGTTGGGGGTTTTTTTTTATGTCTTATAATTTGTGAAGATTTAACAATAGAGATGCATGTGAAACATTTGTTGAACTTAGTTCTAGACTAAGGATTCTAGTGTTGTCTTATATTCATTTTTGTGGTGCAACAATTATTTTCTGTCTCACCGATAAGTGCAATTTTTTTGCAGCATGTGAAAAGAGCATTGCTTTCATTTGGTCCCAAAGCTTCCATGAAGCTCAAAACATGTCCAAGTGATGTTTGCAAGGTAGTGAGAACGGAATTGATACTTGTGGTCGGAATTGATACTTGTGGTCTTTGCTCTTTACACATTCCCAGATATCATATGTGTGAAACTAGTCACCAAATTTCTGCTGTGGGTTTACTGCAGGAACTGAGATTAAGTTCTTATTTGCTAATCGAATTTGGATCAGATGGTGCATCACTGACAATTGATGGTGCATTTAGTACTGCATGGCGAAAGAGCTTACAAAAGCCTATGGCTTCATCAGTTCTGTCTCATGAGGATGAACCTGGAGGTTCTTGCGATGCTTTCCAGTTTGGTTCACAACCAAGTTCTATTCCTGGATATGTGATGCAATTAGCTGGTGCATCATATCTACTCCGGGCCACTGCCTGGGAGCTATATGGCAGGTAAGCTTTGATTTCATATCGATTTTGTATTCAACTCTGTTGGCCTTCTAATTTCACCCATTATCTTTGCCATTGATCCATCATAAACCCTAATTTCAGAATCCTAGACATACCCAACTTGTGACCACTACATCAATCTTATTGCACCCTCCATAGTTTTGAGAGATTCCTGCCATATTCAAGCCCCTGTTAGGGCTACTCGAGAAGTGAACTTGACGGGAGTTTCAGGCTCATCCAAGCCCTAGATCAAAATTAATTAATTTTCTCTCAATCAAGCCCTACTTCTACCCCTAATTTAAATTCTATTGAATTTTCTTGTTTCTGACCTAACTCAGACAAACACAGTTCGCTTTTCATTCATCAGTTTGAGTTCTAGAATTCAATGCCTAAACCTAAACCCTAATCTGCCCTTACTAGCAATTGAACCTAACTCTAGTTAGAGTTTAGGTATTCCATATTGCCGCTAATTGTCATTTGTGTTACCTGGTTGTTGGAGAGAACTATGGTATCAGATTTTGTGAGTTCTTAATCTTGTTACTTAATCGTTGCTATTATATATTACCAGTGTACTTAATCGTTGCTATTATATATTACCAGTGTACTTTTTGAGCTTTGCTGTAATTAATAATGGGATGAATACTAAAGTGCTTCAAAGATACCACTTTATAATGGGAATAAATGAGCCTTCAAGATAAAGCAACTCAGATTCATCCAAAAAATAATGGGAATAAATATTCATTGACTTCTCAATTTGAGGACTAGAGCTTGTGGTGGCTGCAGCCGGTTAGCTTTTTGA
Source organism: Macadamia integrifolia (assembly GCF_013358625.1). Taxonomy (NCBI): domain Eukaryota; kingdom Viridiplantae; phylum Streptophyta; class Magnoliopsida; order Proteales; family Proteaceae; genus Macadamia; species Macadamia integrifolia. Next base: position 4,393,335 of record NC_056560.1, on the reverse strand, counting down.
TTAGTCTATATTATCTGGAGCTTGTGCCCTAGATTTGGAGTTGCAAATCCATTGTCTCCCTTTCTATTTTCTGCTAGTATATTAGTTTCTTTTTTATTTATGTTGCTAGTTCTGATTGTATTATTTATTATATATTGCTGCTCTACCTTATTCTCAGTTGGGTTTTGTGGATCGGTTTTGTTATGTTTATCAGAAAAGAAGCATCAAACATGGTTGTTGTCCTTGTTTTTGATATGCCCAGGCAACATAAATCATCATCCTGTCATCATTGCTATTGTTATGGTATTTCGTCTGGGTTCAATTCATTATCCTTGCACCCTATGGGTTGTCGTTTTTTCTGAAAAATCCATGTATTGTTGGGTGGAGCTGAAAGAGGCTGAAGTGAAATTTTTGGTGTGTTTCTGTTGACAATCTTGTAGTTGAATACATTTGCTGCATAATTTTATTTTATTTTTAATTTACAAAAACAAAATCTTTATTTTCCTAGGAAACAAATTTTTGCATGCTAACATTTCCAGCTTCTACTTCATCATCCTTCATAGGAAGTGTGAATTATTTTTTGTATGATAGTACATGTCATTGAACTTTTGGTAGATCTAATTGTTGTTGAGCTATCTTTTTTCTCCTAACTATTTTCCTTTTATTCAGTGCCCCTGTAGCTCGACTAAATGCATTGATCTATGCGACATGCTTTTCTGATTCTTCAAGGTATTACAAACTACAATTTTAAGGATAGTCCCTTTCAACTTTTATTAATGTTCTGTTATTCATTTTCCTGCAATTATCATTAATTAAGACTTGTCTAACATCGTTGCAACTTTTTGGGTTTTCTAGTTCAGCTGATGTGGCTTTAGCATATGTCAAACTTATCCAACATCTGGCAATATTTAAAGGATATAAAGGTCAGGCTAATTGCTTCAGCATGTCACTATCAACCATGCATCTTTGTTATGAGTGCAGTAGCAGTTTTTCTCTATTAACTGCTGGACTTTTTAAAGTTGCATCTATAGGTCTTGTCTAACAGCTTCAGAAATGGAATTTTCTTGTGCCTTTACCTATGAACAAATTTAATACAAAGCTCCATTATTTGGGAATTTAATGTCTAACTTACAGTAGCTAGAATCAAAAGCTAGCTTACCCTGCCGGCACTTTTATGGCTGTTCTAGTGGTTCCCCCAATAGCACATATTAAAGACACTAATCACTATATAGACGGAGATATTGTTGTTATAGAATACAATTAGTTAAAAGGTAAGACGAATGAGTATTGAGATAAAATGATATATTATTTGTGGCTGTGGATTATGGTATTTTTAGAAAGGTTTTAAATATCAGTATCGGTCAGCGTATTGGAATGGTGGATTTAGGAGACGTCTCTGAAATAACTAACGGAGAGAACCCTAAGAGATGCAATTTTCACTAAAGATACGTATGGATATGCTTAAGATGTGCATGGATAAGCTTAGGATTCATGCAAACTCCTTTTTAAAGCATAGTACATCATGATTAATCAGTAATTAGGTCCAACCATAGGATTTTAGGTGGTCAAACTATTTTCCATGAGGCAGATCAGTTAGGCCCCAAATTATGTGTATAAGTATGTGCATGATACCTGAGTACCTGTCAGTTTTGAACTCAATCAAAGTTGGTTGTGTGGTAGTAAAAAACTTTTAAGGAAAATTATGCAAACCTACCCTGTACTACACTATAAAGACAACCCACTCTCCCATGATGTCAAAAATGTCTCGAAGTTCCCTTACGTTGAAAAACTTGCCACAACTCACAAGCAGTCCTAGTCTTTTAGCAGGGGATTGTTAAGTGGTGACGTCATTTGGGCCTAAATTTCTAATTGATGAAACTACCCATGGTGTAGGGTGAACTTACCTTTTTACCCTTCTCGGTAAAAGCCCCTAACTTGCTATAGTTAGCCCCTCCCCTACTTGACCTTCTTCTTGGTTTTCATCGCAGAATTTTTGAGGACCTGCAACTCACCCAATGACTTGCGAATCCTTAGTCTCTTTCTGGTTGCAAGTGAAGAAAAGAGAAGAGAAATGAAAATAGTTTAAAAAGGAAAATGGAAGCTTTTTTAATCAGGATATAGTAAATAAACTTTTGCAGTGGAACACTTAATTTCCTTTTCAAACCTAACGAAATTGATTGCTAAATGTTACAAAATTTACTAGCCAGATTTGGAATGTTTTTGTAGCTAGTTGCACAATCAATTTTGGTAATGATTACAAAAGTTTCCATTTTAGTTTTGTTTTTGTCTCATTTCCCTTCCGGCAGCTTTAGAGAAAGGCCTCACCATTGAAGAGATATTCCTGTTGAAGCAGTTTGGATTAAGAAAACTTTGTGGGTTGGCCTTACTGCAAAGTATCCTGAAGGGGGCAGCTCTCATTACATAAGAGAATCATGTCTAGGAGCGATACTTAGGAGAATCTGTCTAGATCAATCTCGTAGCATTATCAATTTCTATTCTATGGAATCCAGAACAATTAGATTGGAGCATTCAGAATTTCCATTCTATATAGTTGTTGATAATTAGCTTTATAACCAGAGGAGGCAGCTTAGATCATGCCTTTTGCCATATTTTAACCAAATCTTCTTTTTATATTCACTCTCAATGAATATGTTAATTATGGTTGTCTCAAGTGTCAACTAGTTCTGTGCTTGAAGGTTTAGTATTCATTCTTCCACCTGTTACTGTGTTTTCTTGGTCTTCTCTATAAAGATTATGTTTAGAAGAATATGTTGGATGTCTCTTCGTGATGTCATAGCTGAAATAACAAACCGTGGAATCTTCTTATTATTTTTTATCTATAGATGAATCATTTCTAGCTTGTAAGATCTCATGTAGCATATCATTTTCTGCAGAAGCTTTTTCTGCTCTACAGGCGGCTGAAGAGAAGTTTGTGTCTTTATCAAAATCTCAAATCCAGCTCCTGAAGCTGCAGTTGTTACATGAGCGTGCTTTGCATCGGTATAGCTATCAATTTTTTTTTTTAAGTCTCCAGTGCAAATCTTACATGGGGTAAAATGAAAAGGGAAAAATGGGAGAGGGTTGGGCATGCCACTAGCTTTCGATTAGCTAGCGGCATGCACCAATCACAACAGGAGAGCAAGGGGGTCTTTTCTAAAGGGGAAGGAGAGAGGGTGACACATGCTGGGTACCTTGCGGCGTGCCCAGCCTTTTCCTAAAAAGAACAGAGGACAAGGGAAAAGGAAAAAAGGAAGAGGATATCATATTGTTTTACATGGTTTTTAATATCCTATTATGTGTTTTCTGAAAATAATATTAATACCATTCAGAGGACATTTGAAATTAGCTCAACAAGTGTGTGATGAGTTTGGTGCACTTGCCTCTTCTGTAACTGGTGTGGACATGGAGCTGAAATCAGAAGCTAGCCTTCGCCATGCTCGTACACTACTTGCTGCTAAGCAGTTCAGCCAGGTTTGTTTACTAACATATTTTTTGACGTTCAACAATTTTTTCCAATGCACACCTGAACGGAAAATGAAGCTTTCCTGTTGGAGAGATGATAAACCATGTTGCATCATGCATGGGTACCTAATCTTAAAGTTCTTAAAACCAGACCAGGTGTCAGACTGAAATTTCAAATCTTGGCCCTAACCACCTAAGATGGCTCTCCTCCAACTTGTTACCTACCTAGGCCTCTCCTAAATCACCTCTACTGTGTTTGTTTCTTATTCTGTCTTTTCTGGTTTTGCCACTGATCTACTACAACATTTAATATCAGTTACGCATTTTATATATCTGTTGCATTTTGAGACCAGCCACTAAGCTCCACACAACATTGTTGGTCATATAGCTGTCTCATTGTTGGTGTGAAATTTGCCAATGCTGAAGGGTGCAGGCATGCTAGCTTCTTGTGGCGCTATCCCTGCCAAACACCTAGCACCCTGGTAACAATCATTAGCTGGTCGGAGAACTGATATTGTCTTGTGGATCTGATTCTGATTGAAGGATCTAAAAGAGCTAGGGGTAGGCCTAAAATGACCATAGGAGTGGTTGCGAGGAATGACATGCATAGTCTAGGTCTTATCCCAAGTATGACCTTGGATAGAGCCTGTTGGAGGGCAAGGATCCATGTAGCCAGCCCCATTTAGTTGAGATTCTTTTGACTTGCTGGGCTGTGCCTCTTTCCTCTTACTTTCAATTCATTAATTTTACTTCTCACCTCTCATTTCTTCATTCTCCTATTTTGTTGGGACCTCAGTTTTTCCTACTTTATTTTGCATGGATCCAAGTAGCAGAGCCCATTGAGTTGGGGTAAGGCTGAATTGTTGTTGTATCTTCTTCTGATTAAGGCTTGTCGATGGGGGGATGAACCTGGACAGATTATTGTTGCACATTCTCTCAACCACCGTTGATCTACATCACTTGTACACACCCAAAATTCAAGCACTTAGACATGCTTATGAGGAAGATTTAGGTTCCTTTTTCTTGGCACACATCCGTGTCATAAGTTTGGATGACAGGTGAATCTGTCGCATCCCTATACCTTATCCCCGTCCCGAACCGATGCAACTTCAGGTGTTTTGAGCGTTTAGAGCCAAAAACATCATTATTTAAGTTGGGACTTAATGTACTAGAGACCTCATGAACTTGTATTGTATTCATGAGGCTGCTAAAAGTGTTGAGCAAAATCCAGTCCAGAATGACATAACAACGCATATTGAAGAGTCAAGCACTTGTTAAGATAAGAGAAAAGTTGAATGCTGATCAGATTTGTTTATGATGTGTCTTAGTTTCAAGTTGCTGAAATCCTAAGTAAATGAGTCATACTGAGTTGGATGAGTTGGATCCGGCAAATTTAGTTTATATCTGAGTACCAACTTGAGGGGGAGGCGTGACATTTATGGGGTTGGGAAGGGGAAGCGTTAGTTATTATTACTCATGCCAGTGTATGACTCAGCATTTAATAATGGCTTATTTGGTAAAAGAAATTATCTAAGCCATTATAATGAACTTTGATTGTTAATAATTTCTCTCAGACCTTAGGATGAAACAAGCCTTTTGTCAGGCAATGTAGGCACAGGATTCTGCCCCCCCTTTTAACTTCTTTTTTTTTTTACTTTGGAATTTTACCGACTGTTCTCATAGATAGTTTTCATTGCAGGCAGCAGCTGTAGCACAGTCTCTCTTTTGTATGTGTTACAAATTCAATCTTCAGGTTGAGAATGCGACTGCTCTTCTCTTGCTTGCAGAAATCCACAAGGTATTCATCACATAGCAGTCAGTTTGTTTCTTTTTCTGAAGGAGACTAGGAGAGTATGAGTAAGTCAAAGCTGCCTGTATAGAATAGCCATGATATATACAAGAAGGAAGTGAAATGAAACTTTGTATACTGTGGTCTCTCCTATGAGTTGGATTTTATCCAACTTCATATTGACTTCTCTATTTTTTTATTCTTATATGATGTGTAAGTGTATGCCTTAGTATATCATTTTGTCATTTATGATTCTATTATGTAAATTTTGTTTGTTCTCGGATTGAAATTTGAATGTGGAATAACATGTATCTCTACTTTTTCTTCAGAAATCTGGCAATGCTGTATTAGGCCTACCTTATGTGCTAGCCAGCCTTTCATTTTGCCAATCATTTAATCTTGATCTACTGGAAGCATCAGCCACTCTGGTACTTGCTGAGTTGTGGCTGTCACTTGGATCGAGCCATGCAAAACGAGCATCAACCCTCATACACAGGGCATTTCCAATGATCCTCGGTCATGGAGGTTTGGAGTTACGTGCACGGGCTTTTATTGCAGATGCAAAGTGTTATCTATCAGATCCATGTTTTTCAGGTACCCCAAAATCTGCTTCCTTCATTTATGTATGCAGTTATTGATGGATATCTATCTCAACTCAGCCTTATCCCAACTAAATGGGATCGACTACATGGATCCATAAAGTAGGGAAAACTGAAGTCCAAAAAAAAAAAAAAAAAAAAAAAAAGGAAGGATGATGAAGAGATGAGAGGTGAACAATGGAATTTAGAGGAAAGAGGCACAACCTACCAATTCAGGAGTATCTTAGCTAAATGGGTCGGCTACATGGATCCTTGCAAATGTAGAAGTAGATTACTGAAGGAAGCTACTCCCAATGTATTACACCCCAAACAAATCAGATAGCGCTTTGTAATTAGCCTTGACAGAAAACCAGCAATAAAAGTAGGGAAACAGTAGGACAAGGACCAGAATTAACCCCGAAGAACTACTTAGAAGATCAAAGTACAAAGCAGTAGAAAGAACCAGCAAGGCCCCAACCCTAGGAGAGAGAGAATGACCTGTGTCTAGGGTTATGGAGAGATACCTGCGGCTGGAGCTGGGCTGCTCAGATGGGATCCAAACTACAATTGTAGGCCCTAGGGTGAGGAACAGAACCTCCAGAGATCCTTGAATTCTGACGGCTGAATTGATAGTTCTGTACTTTCTTGATTTCAGCCTTTTGGAGAGAGAAATAGAGAGGTCCTCAAGAATCGCAGCAGGCCTTCTTGGATGATCTTCTAACTAGGATCGAGTAATCCTTTGGCAGCCTAGAACAAACCCTTAAAAGGGGATGCCGATCAGAATTCAGATTTGGAAGATATGGGAGGTCGACTTCTTGCTGGTTGGTTCTGGCCTTTAAGAACTTGAACAGTAACTGAAATCTCCTTGATTGGTTCTCAAAGCAAACAAAAACTAATAACAGGAAATAAAGTAAAGAGAGAAAGAAGTAACCAAGAGAATCGTGGGTGGGATTGGCTATCTTGGCCCAGGCATCTCACCACAGCTATCTTGGCTGTTTAGAAGCAATTGACGTCAATTCTTTGTATTCATTCAAGTCTGAATTTCTGAGTACAGTAGCTCCTCCTTAAATAGAGGGCAGAAGTTACACCAATAGTAGTCATACTCAAATTAGGCTTTGTACTCCTATTAGGACTAACAATAGAAACCTAGTCAAACTAGGTAATTAACTAGCTACTCACTAATAGCTACTTATGGGCCTCATTAACATAAATTGATGGGCCCAATGGGCTTTTATTCACTAAGGACTAACTTAACCGCTTAAGTGGTTCAATGGCCCTACTTGGGCTGGGCTTTCTTCCTGCGATAGCTCAGCCCATAGTGAGCATCTACATCACTTGCCCTCCAATAGGCTTTATTTGGGGTCAGACTTGGGACGAGACTGAGAGACTTTGCATGTTATTCCTTACAACTTTTCTTGTAGTCATTTTAGGCCTGCCTCTAGCTCTTTTAGCTCCTTCAATCGAGATCAGATCACTCCTTACTAGGCGTTCTCAGGCCTCCTGTTGAACATGGCCATACCACCTCAAACGCTTTTCTTGGAGTTTGTCATTGATCGGGCAGTTTACAAATCAGCTTTAATACGTTCATTTCTTACTGTATCCTTCCTAGTTTTGCCTCTCATCATTCTTAACATCCTCGTCTCTGTTATGCATAACTTCTCTGTATGACACTTTTAACTGCCCAACATTCTGCTCCATACATCATAGCCGGTTGTACAACAGTCCTATAGAACTTTTCTTTAAGCTTTAAAGGAATACGTCGATCACACAGTACTTCGGTTGCACCTCTCCACTTCATCCATCCCATTTTATTTTTTTTGTAAAACATCATCCTTTATCACCTTCTTTATTTATGGTTGACTCTAGATATCTAGAATAATCACTTTGCAGTATCTCCCTCTCTTCAATCTTCACCATGTCATTATCCATCAAAGTGTGACTAAAATTACTACTCTTATACTCCACCTTCGATCTAGTAATCTTAAAACCTCTTTTTCCAAGGTTGATCTCCATATCTCTAACTTAGCATTAATCTTTGGATTTGTCTCATCCACCAAAACAATATCATCGGCTAAGAGTATACACCACGGGACCTCATCTTGAATTCCCTTGGTTAACTCATCTATGATAATCACAAACAGATAAGGGCTTAAAGCTTATCCCTGATATAATTCAATCGTAATTGGTAATTCTTTGCACTGACCCTCCACCGATCTCACACTAGTCACCATGCCCTCATACATATCTTTAATTGCATCCACATATTTACTTAATACCCTTTTTTTCACAAGGACATGCTAAATTAAATCTCTGGGGACTCTTGGCATAGGCTTTTTCCAGGTCAATAAAAGCCAAATGGAGATCCTTCTAGCCGCCTCAAGAATAATATGAAGATGCACAAGTCTTTCAATCTCCTTTCATCATACATTCTCATATATTTTTGCCTGAACCCCAATTTCTAACTGGAAATTGAACCAACCATCCCTATTAAAAATCACCATGCACATAAAATATAAATGTTTAACTAGTTTTGACAGAGCATATTGCCAACATTCAATTTATTGGAAATATTAATCAGGAGTAAATTATCAAAGTTTAGTTTTGTTTATGTTTTCAGATTGTTGACTATTTAAATACTAAGACAACCAAGTGTATCACAATTATTTTTTGTTAAATATACTTATATACTGTTGCCCTTGAGAAAAAAAAGCTTTAGTTTTCTCAGATATCATGCTAGGTGAGGTATGTTTTCTTTAGCAAAAGGGATTAGGTTTCTTGCAATTACAAGTCATTTTTCTGGGCAAGAGAGGTTGTTTCCAGCAACAGGTGACTTGATAGAAAGTTATTATAGTTAAATTTACTAGATATTTGAAACCTAAAAAAATAACTCATGTTGGATAAAACTGAAAAATGGCATTTTATGTCACATGATGCAATGGAAAGTTTGAATTGGTATCCTATTGCTATCCCTTAATTGTTGGGGACATGCCAACATGGTGTTGGATGATGGTGATGAATCATTGTAATTTTTTTGTATGTTTTTTACATATTTGTCAGAACTTCAGATATTGTCTCCATGCATCCCATGCTTATTTATATTGTCTTTTTTCTTTTTATTGTTCAGTTTCTGAAGATCCTGAGGTTGTGGTGGATTCTCTAAGGCAAGCTTCTGAGGAGCTTGAAATTTTAGAGGTCAGTTGGCTTTCATTAGCTTGTGTTGCTACTATGTAATTTTGGTATCTTGTGCAGATATGCCATGTCGAAAGGTAACCCTGGCTTTGTTATTCTTAAAATATTTATTTCAGTATGCTATTATTTTATGAATTCTGTAATGCCAGCCTATTACCCCAGATGGAACAGATCCTACCAAGATTTTCCTAGAATAGAGAGGAAACAGCAGTAGAAATGGCAGCAATATACGGCCATAGTAAAAATGTGGATAGGTAAAGCACTGGCACTTTGGTTAAAGGTTATACCTTGACTCAACTAAACTCAATTCTAAAATCCAAATATTCAGAATAACACCAAATTCTCCCCATTTCTACGATGTTTAACTCCCTCTACTTAATTTCTTTGTCAGAACGGAAAAAAAAACAAGCTCATACAATGCAATGAGGGTCAACCCCCTTCTCAAATAAATATCGATATCAGTTTAAGAAATATATTCTAAATAAAATTTCTAATCTGGTTGACCATTGTAAAATAGAAATGTCATCAGACTGATGTCCTATTGAAATTGCTTATTACTTGCATAATATAGCTTGGAGTTGCAAAATATGTATCATGGGAAAAAAATAAGATAAATAGACTTTCAAATTGCTCTAAAATCTTGCTAAATCAGTTCAGGCCTTCTGGAAATGACCAGCAGAAAATTGACAGAAACAACCCATTTAATGACTCACAATTGAAAAAGAGAAAACCACCAACCATGCACCATCTCCTTTGAGTTAGACAAGGACTTCCTCAAGAAGAAAAATCTCTGTGAAGCTTGAGATGCTCTATTTTTATAGAAGGTTTCCCCTCATTTTATGGACATGCAACAATCTGTAACTTGGAAAAGAATATTCAAATAATGGGGTTTAGTCACCATCAACACAGTGTATATATTTGCAGGCCCACATCCAATGGTATTATATATTTTAAAGAACAGAAGTGACACAGATTACCTTTGCCATCAAAGTACAAACCGTACATTCAGTTAAACAAGAAAAGAGCGCAAATCTTGTGATATATCCTGCTGTGGTGAGGCCACCTAAGGGTTCTGTGTATCATCCGATCACTTCATTGAATGCCATCATGTTCATAACTTTCTGAATGTGCACATATTTCAGCTTTGCTTTGTTCGATTAAGTCCATTCTGCTCAGTAGCCAAGGTGTAATTTATTTAAAGGGTGGGTTCACCTATTTGTCAATTTAAAACCTGGAGTTTCCTTGGTTACATAGTTTGATGTCTATATGTTAAACTTTTTATCTTGATTATGATCATTGATGAGACGACAATGCTGATCCCACCACAGTATCATGAATTGGCGGCCGAAGCCTTCTACTTGATGGCCATTGTCTTCGACAGGCTTGGACATCTAGATGAAAGAGAAAATGCTGCTGCTTCATTTAGAAATCATGTGGTTGCTCTTGAAAATCCGGATGATGACGACCCATTGTTGAACGGGATATAAGGAATCCATTTCTAACCCAGTGGAACACATATTGCAAGTTGTCAGCTGAAGCCATCCACTTGATGTTCGTGGCTGCAATCTAGAATGGAAATACTGCTGCTTAATTCAAGACCAAGTGATTGGTTTGAAAATCCACAGGATGACAGTCAGTTGTCAAAGAGTGATAATTATCCACACATGACCTCTCATGCAGATGAGCATGCGAAAGCCACATACTGTACTTACACAGATCAGTAGAGCATTTGATGTGCTAGTCATGTTTGGTCATGTTATCAGATATAACTATGTTAACTGTCTTCTCTCTTCCATCATGTATGGATTCAGCTTTAACAGGAGTGGCCCTTGATATAGGAACTGCTCTGGACCAATTTAAACTAATCCGAGGAGCCTCTTTGCTCTTTAATGGGTGGACAAGCCTAAGAATAATTATCAGCTGGTGTCATGTATCTGAAAAGTAAAAATAGCCTTTTTTTTTTGTTAACCAAGGTGTTCGGGCTAGATTACTTGCACCTCGACTAATTCTTGGGGAGGACAAGCAGATGTTTATATGTTAGCACCTTGCATGTGGCAGGACAATGGGTCCACGTAACTGTGGTAGGTCTCTCAAAATCTCAATACACATCTGCTTATCGGTGAGATTTTCATATAGAACGATGTGGAGAGGTAAGGGTTTTATACCATGTAATTAAAGGGACCATCTGAGTGACAGTTTTATAGGTGTGCTTAGAACTTGTAATCTTTTTGTCTTGTTCCCAAAAATTTAAAACACAAGTTGAAAAAGAAATTCAAAATAATTTGAAAGTATTCTTATCTTAATGTCATTTTTGTCTTGGAGTGCACATAAAATTACAAATTTGTACTCTCACTAAAAGGAGTGTGCTGTGATACTAGGAGGGGCAAAAAATTAAAATAACAAATTATTTGAACTTTCACTAAGAAAATCTTTTAATAAAATTACAAATTTGTACTCTCACTAAGAATATCTTTTAATGAAATTGCTAAGTTTCGGGTAAGCATTTCGTACTCTTCCCATTAAGCTTCTTAACTAGGGATCTTAATATAGTTATAGGTTTAATTATGCGACTCTCCTAGATTCTGTTTGGCTGCATTTGCTAGCTTTTATCACTCACAAGGCAATTCAGTTGATGTTCAAATTTTGTTAAGCATTATATATTTTATCCACACAGCCCTTGACTTATGGTAATTCTGATCCTCTTGCTCTTTAAGAAAGGACTTTGAGTCTTCTTTAAGCTCTCAATGGTGGGAGCCAAACCCGATTTAGATCCAAAAAGGGGCCAAATTATAGGTAATTTTTCTTAGGATTCCACTAATGGAATAATAACAAATGCATTCCATTACATCATCATTGCGAAAAGATGATGGAAGAGGGGTGGGGGTTTGAGTTACACTGGCACTATTCCCAAAAATTTCCCTCCATATAAAGACCTAATTAATCCCATAAACAGGAGAACTTGGCATGTTATGAGAACCTTAGAATCAACCTAGAATCCCATGGCTTCAAATCCCGGATTATACATATGGGACTTTGCATTATGGACGATAAACCTTCATATAGACCATGGAACCTCATGTGTGCAGTTACATGAAAAGGGAAAAAGGGGAAAAGGGGGGGGGGGGGGGGGACGGGGGTAGAGGAGGAGATTGCAGTGGTTCTACGTGACAACAATAATTTCACTATATGATCTCAGCTGGGGTCTTTGTACAATGAAGCTGTCAAGTCCGTATTAAGCATAGTACGCCTGTCAGGAGGGTGATTCCTTTTTGTATTGCCCTTTTCTTCGTATTATCGGATTTGAATAGCCTGATGTGAAGGTTTATAAGGACTTACACATTCTCTTTTTAATTGCTAATCTATAAATGTGAGTTCTACCCGAATCCCAACACCGAAATCTTTTACTTTAAATGTTTATGATCATGTCATAAGGCTTTATCTAGTGTTATCAATTCTAAGGCTTCAACCAAAAAAATCTAAAGGTCTTATCTAGTGTTATCAATTACAAAGGATGAATATAGCAAAGCAATATTAGATTTTAATTTGGAATAATACCATTGAGACTCAAAAGAGCAAAGCAGTGCAAAAACCAAAGATTGGAGAAAAGACGAGGCATATATAGATACATGATTTAGTGACAAGCTTCTTTGAGCAAACGGTATAGGATATGCTAGCAGTCTCTTATCTATCCATTTGATTTATTAGATATTTGGACCATATATCCCTTAATATAGCCCGCATCTTATTTTACTCGGATTAAATTTTTTTTTTTTTCATATTTTTAAACTGAATAGAAGGTTTTGCTAACCTCACAAAAATTTTAAGTACAACTTATACAAATAATATGACCATAAAAATGACATCATAGATCGCTCGCTGCCCACGAAAAGTTGCATGGAATTGTGGCATATTGCTCAGTTGGCAAGGACCACGCCTCACAACATTGTCATGAGTTCAACTCTCTTTGATT